>NC_037342.1:48620656-48929459 GCF_002263795.3 Bos taurus | reverse complement strand
ACAGGAGAAATGGTGGAGGAATTCAACCCATACAATTGCCACCACAGAAGATAAAGAGTGTGATCATTATACTCATCAGATGGAATACTTATTGCATGGTAAATAGTGTCTTTCTTAACACTGGTGACCCGCAGACTGACAACAGAGTTAACATGTACACCGATCAGAGAGAAAAACAAGATATTAGTTCCTTATCATATAATGCTATCATCCCAGAAAAACTCGCAGGTGTTACAGTGGATGAACTCTCATCCAAAAGGCAATAGAAAGTCTCTTATAACACGATTAAAAAGAAGAAAAGAGACGAGCACAGATAGGAAAACAACTAGGGGTACCTTAACCGAGGAAAGGAATAGGTGGGATAAAATGAGAGAACACTCTAGGAATAGAGAAATAGGCCTAATACATCTCGCGATGCCTCATGAAATAGATGAATAGTGAGAACGAATATCGTATACTGCGCGGAATCTACTACCAGAGTGCACAAATGATATCAAACCATAGGAACAACAAATTTGTATAAAAATACGGTAGGATGGGTATATGAATGCTGCTTATCGTGTAGTGTATGTGTGGCTGTATCTAATTAGCTGTAGGAGAGACTAACACCGTTGATAAACGCAAAACTATACATCCTAATAAAATTAACACAAAAAATAGAAATAAATATTACCCTTTCATGTTCATATGGTTTTATATTATACTCAGTACAAAACATGCACACTATACAATAAGATTCTTCATGACCCATACACCCGTGGGTTTGAACAGTCACCTAGACCAGATATTACCTGGAACATGAAGTCAAGTGGGCCTTAGGAACATAAACTGATGAACTAAGCTGTGGAGGTGATGGAAATTAGACAGTGGCAGCTATCAAAAATCCTAAAAAGATGATAGCTGTGAAATTGCATAGGGCAGTTAAATATGCCACAAATTTAGAAAACCAGCAGTGGCCACAGGGACGGAAAATGAGTGCCAGTTTTCATTCCAAGTCGCCAGGAAGAAAAGGCAAATGATAAAGAATGCTCAAACTACTGAGCCACAATTGACACATCCACTCACAACGCATTGCTGAGCAAAGAATTCTGATCAAATCCTACCAAGCCAAGGCTTCAAAGTATGTGAAATCCCCATATGGAACCTCCCCAAGATGTTGAAGCTGATTTAGAAAAGCAGATTCTGTTGCCCTTTAAAGAATCCTGGCAGATCAACTTGGCCACCATTTGGTTGGCAATCAATACCAATAAAAGCAAGAGAGTCTTCTAGAAACATCTATTACTGCTTCTAATGACTATAGCCAAAATAGTCCTATTGACTATTGCGATCAAAACAACACGTGGAACACATTATCTTCAAGAGACTGGAATCCAGACCACTCCTTAACCTGCCCTCTGAAGAAATCTGTATGCAGGTCAAGTTTACCGCCACCACCAGTTAGCCAACTGGCGATCATGAACAACAGACTGTTCCAAATAAGGAAAGGCCAGTCGACATAACAAGGCTGGTTAACCTACTCCGCACACCCACAATTCCTTCATTTAACTGTACGCGAGTACATGATGATAAACGAGCTGGAAGGCTGGATCGAACCAGCACAAGCCCTCCGAATCCAAGACTTGAACCAGAGAGATATCAATAGACTCTCAGATCACTCGCACAGATGACACCAACCACCTTTATGGCAGAACAGCGACAGCAAAACTAAGAGTATTTGACTCGCAACCAGTGCCAAGAGAAGGAGAGTGAAAAAGTTGGTCTTAAAACTCAACTTACCACAAAACTAAGTTTCAATAGAGCACGGTGGTCCCAATAAACTTCATAAGGCATATAGGGCTGGCGTGACAAAGGAGGGCGCGTAAACAGTGGCTACCTTGTATTTGGGGGAAGGCTGCCCGGAAATCCACTGGCAACTACGCCTAACTCATATCAAGCCATAGGAAGATAAAAGACCTCATTGTTCCTTGCCGAAGAAAGATATGAGTGACCTCAGATCAGCGGATATTAAAAAGATGAGACATCTAACTTTTGCCAAGACAAAGGTGTGTTTATTCAAAGCTATGGTTTTTTCGCCATGGTAGTCAGGTAGGGAGTGAGAGGTTGGACTATAAAGGAAAGCCTGAGTCTGAAGAATTGCTATGCTTTGAATCTGTCAGGGTGTTGGACGAAGCAACTCTGACAGTCCCTCGGACTGAAGGAGTATCCTAACTAAGTCCATCCTGCAAAGGAAACGTCAGACTCCTGAATTATTCATTGGAAGAAACTGATGCTGGACTGATAACTCCGAACGATTTTGGCGCCACTCTGATACAAAGAACTGTACTTCATTTTGGAAAAGGACCCAGATCTGGGAAGATTGGAAGGCAGGTAGAGAGAAGGGATGACAGAGGCCCAATGAGATGGTGGATGGGCTGTAACCAACTTGAATGGCTATAAGTTCCTTGAGTAAGCTCTGAGATTAGTGATGGAACCACGGGAGGTCTGGTGTGCTGCAGCGCCATGGGGTCACAAAAGATTGTCGGACTTGACTGAGTGACTGGAAAATAAACAATGGAAAGAGTGCTGGATTCATTCCAAGATGCACGTACTGGTGATTGTCGCCACAATAAAATATAAGGACGTTATAGGATAATGTCCTATTAACAAGTACGACGTGGGTCCATATACTAATCACCCCTTCAGTGCTCCAAGTGAAATGTATGTAGAAGGTTGTTCCAATTATATTTTACCATGGATTTTAATAAAACTTCAGATTGCGAGGGCTGTGCACCTAATATCCCTCTGGGCTTCCCATCTAGATATCACGCTCACAAGGGACAACACCTCTCAGTTTCATCTTTCTTTCTGAAGCTCCGGGATAAGATAGAATAATGGAGGCCCGTGGAACGCCCAATCCTAGCAGGAAAATAGATTTAAATTATCCTCTACAAGTAACTTGCATGGGGCCTCATGCAGCTTTCATAAAAATTCAGGAAGTTAAACATCCCACCTACCCTCCGCTAGTTTCACCACCATGATCCCAGGAGTGGAGCCTGGTGTTAAGCCCTGTTATCATAGGCCTGCGAACTATCTGGGAAGTAGGTCCCACGCCTAACGATATGCTATTCAGGAGTCGAATTATATTTATGCACCCCAGACAGTGTTTTGGTGCGAATGACTGTAGAACCGAAGAAGAGGCCCCCAAAGTCTCAGCCTGAGCTTTGGAGACAGAGAGTGAGAGATAAGGGGCTGAAACATGACAGGAAAGGCTGTCGAGGGTGCCACTGCCCCACGAGTGTGACTCCCGAGAGCTGCCTGTTATAATTTTCTCCTATCAAACCAGAATTTTTGCATGAAACTAGTAGGACAACCTGCAGTCTTTGGGTTTCTTTATGTACGGCTTACACTCAACCTTCTCTCATATCTCGCACTTTAGTTTTCTCCCTCCTAGTTTAATCTCATGAGCTAGGAGGTTGGGTCCACATGTGCTGATTCCCATTTAGCAGCTCTATGAGAATGATGTTCGATGATCTGTGGCGAACTGACAGCCAAGAGATAGGTACAATATATTCTGCACGGAGTGTACAGAAAATGAAGATGGAGTTTAACGTTTTACGCCTAAGCATAGTGGTTCCATATCTACGCCTCTCCTATAGCCTCAAGACTTACACGCGAGTCAGCCAAAGATGTATTTATCACAAGAAGCCCAAAGAGTGGGTTGAGCAATAGATTAAATTGTGGATATCCCTGAATTTGAAAAGATGCAATGGACTGAAGATATATAAAAAAGACATCTTTCTGACATGAACCACAATGTATGCCACCCCTAATGGAATAGAAGTGCATCCACTTGACAATGTTAAAGTCCCATCTACGGACAGGATCTGCTGGGCAATTGTCACAGTCACACTTCCCGAAGGGCGAAGAAAGGCCATAACTGTCTTGAAATCTAGCAACTTGGTTTCCACCTTCAATCTCTAGCCAATTACTGGACAATGGATTTTTGTCCAGTCGAGGATACAATAAAAAGTTCTCGGCAGTTCCTGCTGAGAGATGAATACGGTCCCTAAAGAAGGACCACATTAAAGCCTAAAGAGAGTTTAGCTTATAGTTCCCATGGCGTTAAACTTCGAAGTCCCTAATCAACCAATCCTTTTCCTCATTTTTAGCAGAGATCTTCTCATGGCTTATTATCTCCTGAAAAATTTTACTTTTTATGTCAAGTTCCCATAACGTCTTTTTTACTTCCCGTCAAACCCACATCCATCTCTCTGAATATCATGAGAGGTGCTTGTCTGCTTGCCCTGTAAATTATCTGAAACTACAGCATGAAATATCAAAAGAGTCCAGCACTAAATGACTAAATGGAGGTAGGCACCCAGACACTTGATATTCCTCTGGGTTATCATACTTTCTCTTCTTAATCTCCTACCTTCATTTCCACAGGAATGGTCTCAGCGACGGAGTTTGTGTTCCTAAACAAATTTCTGCATTCTCCTATAAATAGTGCCTGGGAAGTACCCCAGAGTAGTTTATAGCTGCCAACGCCCCATTCTCTTCTGCTTGCTGGATCTGGACTGAATAAGCCTTAAGCGCAAATTACAAATATTCCACGGTAATGAATTCATCAATTGCTTCATTTTGCCAATTTAAGATCGTCGACACCATAAATATAACTTGCAAACCGCTTTTCCTGAGATTTGGATCTAAAATGCGTACTTCAGCTTGCCATGTTCCTGGGCAGATGGCTGACATATAGCAGATGTCCAAGAAAATGGTGTATATATCTTTCTCTTCACCATCTAACCCTCTCATTTAATATAGTGTCAAAATATTTTCTGCCTTAAGCTTTATATATGACACATTTCATTGTTAAACTACACCAGGTACTTGCCTGTCACAGATAGCTTACTTTACGTGTAAGATTTTAAAGCCGAGCACGCTTCTGAAATTAAATTTGATAAATAAGTGTGCTAGAGAGTACTGATCACATGGCAAAAGAATAAACTGACGAGATGACACTGAGAGTCAACCTGACCTGCCAAGCTTGAACATGAGAGTTACATGACCTTACTGATTCATTTCCACTGGTAATTCCGGTTTAAGCAGAAAGGAAAATGTAATGATATTGTATAAACCCCAGATTGTGTCCGCATATTCTTCCTATGGAAGTAATTATAAATATCAAGCAAAAAAGAAGAATCAGTTAGCCACCAAAGACTATACTTTTTGAAGATCCATTAAGCCTTGATTTACAATTTGCTAGTTGCTAGATAGTTGACAGTGTTTGTATGTAGGCCACTTCATTTAGAGCCCTAACCTGAAAATCTAGAGAAAATTAGAAATACTTATATGATTCATTCATTCCATTTGGCATTTTACCTATCTGAGTTTGCCCGCATCTAAATAGAAAATGCACAAAATATTTTTCTCACGAGCACAGTCAATACATGTTTCCTATCAACTTCCCATGAGACCCATGGTACTTCCCAAGAAGGATTTACCATCAAGAACTTTACTCACAGATTTGTCCTAATTGGAATATAACACAACACCATGGAAGCTAGTTAATAGCAGCAAAATATAAATTGAAAACTCCTTATCTCTTTATCACATCTTAAAAAAAAAAAAAATTGCTGAGTTACTAGCACTATCTGTGTCCTAAATAGGTAACCTCTGTCTAAGCACTGTTTTTGTACCAGAAGTCAACAAAGCAAAACCCTTTCACCCATTGTTTGAGTTCACTATTGAGGTAATGTTGGTGATCTAGTAAGCTGGATTAGATTCTAATAGCAGTCCCCTGGAAGGTTCCAGACTGAAAAGCTAAAATTTATACACAATGGTAACCACCTACGTACCACCTATACCTTTTACAATGTCTTATCCTCTTTCTCATCAATTCAGAATACATGCCCTACATTTTTTGTCCTCGCCTCACCTTTTGTCCTTCCAAGGATGCACTTGGAACTCTAACCACTTGTGATTGGAGTCAATTGGCCATCGTACCCTGATGGTGTTGCCAGGGTTCCTCCCATCGTAGGTTCAACAGTCAACAATCATAAGTCAATTAAAGGTACCATGGCAAGTATTCTGACTATTTTGACAACAGAGCTCTTGAATGGTCTGGAGTCGGCACACCAAGATGCTAACTCTTACAGATCAGCCCATCTATACCCCTCCATGTTCTCCTCTACAGCGATTACAGTGGAGCTGAGTATTGCAATTTTCTATGTTTTTCCTTTCAATGGAGGCTCAAGAGTAAGCATCCAAAGTAGGAAAGCCTTTCAAGGAGGAGAAAGTGAGAACCAGTCCTCTAAGTTACCTCAATATAACGCACCTATACCTGAGGAACCTAAAACCAGAAAGACAAAGGAAGGAAAAAAGAGGGAATGGCACAGGAGAAAGAGACATTAACGGAAGGATGAAAGAAGAGAATGGGCAGGGGAAGAATATGAAAGAAACAAAAGATAATGCCAAACTTTAGTGAAGACGGAAGAAAAGAGGAAAGTAAGAGAATTTGCTGGAAGGATTAAGGCTGAACCCACCTTAGTGTTAGATGCGCCAGCAACTGTAAAAGGGCCTAATATAGAGGAAGTGTTTCATTTAAATATAGGCCGTACTCATAAGAAGGTATATTGAAATGATAAGTCATCAACCACTACATATATCTGACCTACATTGTGAATTATACGGGTGCCTTGTCACGGATGTTGTCAGCACAATCTGTTAGCTGAAGAACAATGCATAGCGCACCATAAGAAAAATTTCAAGAGACAATAGCATTTTCTCTTAATAAAAAAAACCGGTGAGAGGAACTCAGGGACCCCAGAAGGAAATGATCCTACGGAGTAGAGGAGTTAAAGTCTATTTGATTCTAGCCTTTCCTCTGTTCTTGTTAAAACAAATATGCTTTCCTCTAGTGGCATGTCAACTAGCTTATCTCAGCTCCTCACTTGAGATAAGCCAACATGGGAAGTAAAACAGTCACTAGCAGCATCGTAACCTCTTTCCACTCGCACCTCCTGGGCTGATCCCGCTGGCATCTCCAGCCTGGCGGCTTGGAGAACGAAGTATGCAACACACAATCACCTAGGAGGACCCTCTTCTGCCATCCCACCTAGTGCTAAATTAATACATCAGTCCCGTGCGCATGGCAGGGAACATACTGCCACACTTAAGGTCAATGCGACTCACAAATCAATTCCAAAACCAACAGACGCCTTCCCACGACTCCATGAAACCATGTACCTCACTTCCTGTCCATAAGAGGCTCTGACTCAGACGCTGGGTCTGTACCCTTCTGCACCTCTACCTACAGGTGCTTCAGGCCATCACTTTTGGATGGGTTGGGCACCGAAGACACTTTGCCATGATGGGCCACCTAGCCTTTTTGCCCACAGTTCGTCTTTATTTGCAGTTCACTTGCTTAGTCACGTTCCTGGAGGTCTCGTCTGTACTACTGTCCCTAATGGCCTTTGACCGCTTGTGGCCCATTTTGCGCCCAATCCTTGCTTAGCTATGCTTCCATGTCCCCACCAACCACAGTCATCCACATGGACAGCCGATTGAGGCCTAGCTCATCTTGGGTCGTCAGATTGTAAGCACAACTCGATATCTCACTGCCATTTACCAATTTTATGCCACTCCAAGGGATACCCATAAAACTATGTGGCTCCCCGAGTTCTTTCCTCCACACTTCAACAAACTGGCCGGATCGCACCGATTGGAAGTCGTATGAGTTCTGTCGGCCTCCGTGCAGGACCATCAGGAACGACCAACAGCATGTTACAGCATAAGTTGTTGTCCATAACTGAGTGAAACTACATGAGTTAGGATTCCACTGCTCATAGAGTCTCGGTCTCATCCTAATGGCCCGGGCAATCCGTGTTATCCCCCGTATCTAGTCCATACACCGATACACAGCGCGCCCAGAAAGGCTCACACGCTCTTAAGACACCAAATGTGATTTCCCACATGCTGTGCTGTTGCTCCTTGGTTTTACTATGACACCAAGAAGTTGCACCAAAAAATATGGATCTGTTGTCCCACAGCAGGCACTATTGGAAGCCAAGGCACCAGGTCAATACTGCTACCAGGTGATTCTGGGCTTTTGTGTAGTCTTGCTCTTTCCCATAACTCTGATAGAATTCCACATCATCTTACCCAAAGTGTGAAGACCAAGACTGGAGATCCCGCGCGACACGCAATTGTAACCCATGACTGTTTGTCTACCTTAGACAATGGGTCTTAATCTTGAAGGCATCTGAAGAGTTTTCTTTTAAATGTACCACCCCTTACTCTTCCTACTCTTTATAATTCAAATGCTAATGTGTAAAACCTATTCCGACATTTAGTGGAGAGAAGCCCAATTCGGTTTGGATAAAATTATTTTACTGGAATTTCAAATTAAAGAAGTCACCAGGCCTGTCATGGTGACTCCCTCACTGTGGTATGCATTTTAGGAAATACATTGGTCAATAAAAAGGACGTTGGTGGAACAACCTTAGTATTTTTCCAAAGAAGGACCACTCAGTGGTTTACTCTGTACTCTGATCCTGCAACACAATTTTTTCTCTTTTCCAGATAACGCCCAAGGATCCTCCGAGAACGCCGTTCGCCGATTAATATTGATTCTCCCCTTTGTAAACCGGGGTTCAGAACATCATTGCAGCCTTATACACGATTTGTTACCTGAGAGTTAGATTTCTTTGTAGGTAGGTCATAAGAGGTGATTGTTACTTCATTTAGGATTATTTCAACTCTCAAATTCTCATCTCCCTCCTTTACTACGTGTCTAAATCCTTGGCTCACGAATATGTTATTCTATTAGGCTTCACTCAGGCTGCTTTGCACCTGGCACTCACATTACTGAGTAGAACTACCCAAAACCCCCAATGGATATGGTACACAATTTTAGTGTTTTTAGCAATAGACTCAGCTGAGGCCTCAACTTAGAGTTGATCATTTTTAGTCAGGCAACCTAAATATCAATAAGATTTTCAAATTATTTCTAATCACCGTCTCCCACTCCATTTCCTGTCTTTCCCCACTTGCACCTAGTGAAACAAACCAAACCTCTTTTACTCTGAGATCCAGCCCAAATTGCAGAGGATTTGTACATCTAAATAAAGATACAATACTAAGTTTGATTTGTTTTATTGTTGTGTAGTTTGTTCCGTTTTGTCCTCATTTATTTGTATCAAGCTTCTTAAGACAAACTCACAGGATCGATCTTGGCCATGGTGCGTTGCTTAAACCAGTACTAATCCTAACATCGTGAGTTCTCTATCTAACTGTAATCAACTAAGATTAAAGTGCATTTCAAAAATATTTATATAGGGAAGTTCAAAAGAACAGTATTTCTTACTTCTAAGGTCTAACAGGGAAAGATATGGACATTAAAAGAATTTCTCCTTGAGTTGGCATAGAAGGCAGCCTATTCAGGGTATGTATTTGAAGTTAGCAGGAAAACTGGACAAGTGATTGGTCACAGTCCTGAGAAACCAGCAAATTTAAAGCCTGTAACCTGACACCACGGTGAGTGGAGAGGACCTGTCTAAGAATAATATCTGCAAGAATTGTTGCTTGTTATTCGCCAATTGTTCACTCCCTAGCAAGTCCAGAGAAGAGTAGATAACGTCAGGGGCTGTTGGTGCGTGTATTAGTCGCCCGACCCTGAAGAGTGGAGAGGCACTGAGAACCTTAAATCGTTACTAACCTTCATACGCCAATGAACACTATGAAAGAGAGAGAATTCCTTACACCACTCTATTGTAGCACTGCAGGCTCTATCTTACATTGCTCCAGACTTTCTTTTTTAATGATCTTCTTGAACTAATTTCTTGTCCAGAACAGCTATTATTATTGTAATTTTGAATATGAAGACCTTTGAGCAAGGGAAAGCCCTCAGGCCTGGATAAGAACTACTACGCGGTTAGTTTGGAACATCCTATGGGGAAGACCCACTGAAGCCGACTCGTCTTGTGTTTCCTGCATGGAGGATTATTATAAAATCATAAGGGTCTAGAAAGAGTGACAGAGTGTGTCCAAGGCATACGAATTTCTCATCACTAAGGCCACACACCTTTATGTGCCGAGGCTGGTTTCTCTCTAACCACACTGGTAAGTTATGTCTCATTCATTGAGAGAACGCTCACCCCTATTCACAGTTAAATGGCTTATTTGAACATTCATTTGTGATCCCAAAGCCCCACTGCAACAGTGCCTCGTCATCCAGTCCTGGCCCATTATAGTGAAAAGACTGTTTCCAAAAGAGCAGCTAGATGGTTGAGAATTCGAGAATTGATACCGTACTTGAAAGCATCCAGACATTACTTATAGACATGCAAATAAGAATATGTCCCTTGATATCCATGAGTGGTTTTATTGATTGAACCTCACTGCTTTTTTCATTTCCCCGTTGTTTCCTCAGTTGTCAGGCAGGTTCTTTTATCACTATTCACTTGAGAAGCCCCACGAGGGACTTCCAAAATAACAATCACATAAGCCACTAACAGAAATTACTGAAGAATACATTTGCAACTCCAACATTGACACGTAATAATGCCATCATCACCCAGGCCATATTTCATCCTGTCAGTGGGATGTCCATGTCTCTTATATTCTTTAATATAAATGATAAAAGAGTTATTTGTGCCATATACTGGACCTCAGTACGAGTAAACTTTGGAGTCCAGTTATTGAGAAAGGGTTACGCTGCTATTTCTAATCACTGTGACTTAGCGAACTAATTTCTACTAAAACCCTTTGATCTATACCAATGTCTATCAACACCCAGGCTTTTTCTACATTAGTTCCAAGTTATTAAAATATATAATATACAGTTTTATATATCTCATGTAAACAAGGATTATAAGAAAGTTTCAACCCAACAAAGTCTTAGCACAAAATGTTTTGTAGCATCAATATAAATTTTAGTTAACTTTCATTGTCTAAATCATTAGAAGCCGGTACATAAATGACACAAATACATACCATCGGAGAGACTGTGGTACTCACAGCAGAAGAACTCTGAGAACAGCCCCTGAAGGTGAGGTCAGAACAACTTCCTACCCAAAACAAAAAAAAAGAAGAATTCCACAGGGGAATGTCCTATAGCTGCATATTCTAAAGAACAAGCAGAATTTAAGTAGACAAAACTCTGTGCTGTATGTGCTATTTCTTAGTCATTTCGGCCAAGTGTCTCGGTAGGTCGCAACTCTGTCGATATACCACACACGAATTAAATATTCCTCTCGCAAGCAAGCCACACCAACAAGCCAGGTGAGATCGTTGGTGCCATCCACTCAACTCTACCCCAATGAAGATCCACCAAGTCTCTGGGTCCATGGGATTCCCAGGCAAAACAGGGCTTGCGGTTCCATCTCAGAGGATCTCCCGACCAGGATTGAACCAATGTCTACCCTTCACTGTAGGCAATTTAACCACACCCACTGATTCTGACACCCACCAGGCTCCTCTGTCATGGGGAGTAATCTCCCTATGGCACAGAATAACAGTGATTGGTTCTACCATTCCCATTTCCTTCTCCAGTGGATCTTCCTGACCGGGAATTGAACTGGGGTCTCCTGCATTGCAGGCGGATTCTTTACCAGCTGAGCTACCAGGGAAGCCCAAACTGTGTGAGTGAAGGAATGTTCCCTCAGGCCACAAGTATTTGTTGAGTGTGTGTGTGTGTATGTGTGTGTGTGTTTCCCTAGGCAGAGTCTGCATCCTAGAAACACAGTGGGCAAAATATTAAAGAAAGACTTTTTTTCTTGGTTTATATTTTGTTTTTTTTTGTTTGTTTGTTTTATTTTTAATTGGAGGATAGTTGCTTTACAGCATTGTGTTGGTTTCTGCCAAATATCATCATGAATCAGCCACAGGTATACCTATGTCCCCCCTCTTGACTATCCCTCCGCCTCCTTCCCCATCCCTCCCCTCTAGGTTGTTACAGAGCTGAGAGACACAGACAATAGAAAAATCAGTGAGTAACCATTTCAGATAGCACCAAGTGCTCTGAAGGAAACCAAATGGGGGGTTCAATAAAATTCTAAATTATGTAAGATATGAAATATTGAAAGGAAAAGCATTCCAAAAATGCAGAATAAATGTCAATGGTCTGAGGTGGGGGAAAAAAAAACAAAGACAAAGAAAAAAAACCCAAAACTGAAAGGTTGTAGGAAAAACAAAAAGACCAGTGCCAGTATGGCTAGAGCTAAGTGAGTAAACATTAACCAGTGGAAAATTAGAAAGCAATAATTTGATATTAGATACAGGGGACAGGAATGCTAGGCAAAGCTGATGTTTTAAGGTCACTGTCAGAAAAGATTCCTTGATTTAGGCGACTGTGAGAGTTTAAATGCTCTGAGGGACTTTAGGATGAAGTCCTTTGGTGTCTAATATTGTTAATTGTTAAACTTTGCCAACGTATGCAACCCAGAAATGATGGGAAAAGGGAAGAAATGAACTGCAACTTCCTGTGAGAATTCTGAGGCTCAGACTCCTGTGAAGACATTTAAAAGTACCAAAATCTGGTTCACTCATACTACTTATAAATATTCCATCACTATTTGTCAAATTAAATGCTCTATTCATAATGTATTCTTGACTTTATAATAAATTCCATACTGCACAGCTTTTCACTGTCCCCCCAGTCTTCCATTAAATGGTAAATGCTGTGGCATTGAGTACACTGTGTGTGCTTAGTTGCTTATCCATGTCCAACTCTTTGTGACGCCATAGACACTACCTTGCCAGGCTCCTCTGTCCGTGGGATTTTTCAGGCAAGAATATTGGAGTGGATTGCCATTTTCTTCTCCAGGGGATTTTCCTGACCCAGGGATTGAACTTGCATCTCCCGTGTCTCCTGCATTGCAGGTGAATTCTTTTACCTGTTGAGCCATCGGGGAAAGTCCTGAATATATTGTAGATGCCAATAAATACTGGTCAACAGTTTACTGCCTAAATATTCAGTGCTTATCTCTTGTTGTTGTCGATCAGTCACTAAATTGTGTCCGACTCTTTGCAACCACGCGGACTGCAGCACGCCAGGCTTCCCTGTCCCTCACTATCTCCCGGAGTTTGCCTAAGTTCATGTCCATTGAATTGGTGATGCCATCCAACCATCTCATCCTCATCTTATCTCCTATATACGTTAGATAGCTTCCCCAAGACCTTCTCCCAGATTTGTTGAGTCTTTACACAATACACAATGGGGTTCATTAGGGGTGGCAACAACAAGAATATGTCTGCAATAAGGATTATAGCGAGGGGGCTTTTGTGCTTGGCAAAGCGATGCATGGCAGCCAGAGTAATGATGGGCACATAGAAAATGAGTACAGCACAGAAATGGGAGACACAGGTGTTCAGGGTCTTATGTCTCTCTGCCAAAGATGCAATGCTGAGTACAGTCTTCAGGATCAGTGTATAAGAAAGAATAATGAAAGCCAAGTCCAGCATAGTACAGAGAGCAACAAAGAAACCATAGATAACATTGATCTTGTTGTCAGAGCAGGCCAGCTTCATGGTATCCTGATGAAGACAGTATGAGTAAGAAAGGACATTCTTCTGACAATATTTCAATCTCCTTAGCATGAAAGGAAATGGAAGCACTAAGAGAAGGCTCCTGGTGGCTAAAATCGGTCCCATTTTAGCAACTCTGTTGCTAGTGAGGAGAGAATTATATCTCAGGGGATTGTGAATGGCAAGAAAGCGATCCAAAGACATAACCAGCAGTACTGAGGACTCCATGACTGTGAATCCATGGATGAAAAATTCTTGAGCAAAGCAGGCATTGGGTGAAATTTCCATGGCATTGAACAAGAAGATTCTCAGCATGGTAGGGAGAGAGGAGAAGGACAGGCCCAGGTCAGAGATAGCCAACATGGCAAGAAAATAATACATGGGTTCATGAAGTGAGGGCTCTGTCTTTATGATAAAGAGAATGGTACTGTTGCCCATGATGGCAACCAGATATAGGAGGCAAATGGGAATGGAGATCCACTCGTGGGCATGTTCCAATCCTGGAATTCCAATCAGAAGGAAAAGTTGGACCTCAGAGTTATTGAGAACAGCCATGAGAAGTGGGAATATGAACTCTTTAGCCAGATCTGAAATCACATAAACAAAAAGCAGTAACACTTTTGGATAAAGCTCAGTGCTGGACAGGAGTGGGGAGGGGCAGAGGGAGATGAGCAGTTTTTCTTACACTATATACAGAAGCATATATTTGACAAAATATTAATAAAAAGGAACTGCCAACATTTATCAAAAAGCCTTAAACATGTTCGTGTCCTCTAACATAGAAATTTTACTTACAGTAATTTATCCTAAGGTGGTGGTTTTCCAACATTTCTAGCCAAATATGAAACTCATGTCAAAGCAGAGCTGCTTTGATTGAGGTACTGACAGATACTCAGAATCTTTTCTACAGCTTTTCCACATGATCTTCAGTAGTTCTCCTGCACAGAGATCCCTGTAGATATCTACACTATGGTGAATATCAAATGCTAGAAAGTAAATTTATAAACTAATTTAATTCTTAAATTTATGATCTTGGTATTTATTATTCAATTTTATACATGAGCATAAACACCACTCTAGGCTCAAAAAATCATGAACAAGTATCTGTAGTATACTAATATTGATGATATAGTGGTTTTCAAATGAAAAGCTAGGAGAAACGGAACATGGATACACCCTTGGGAGTTATTTATCCATAATGCCTTCATTTTCAAACACAAAATATGATAGTTTCTAGCTCAAATACCTTTGGCCCACACTTCAAGTTATTATTTATTATTTCAAGAGAAAATGGTGAAGCCATACATTAGTATCATATTCATCTTGTTTCTCTTGATCAGTTATCTTATATTTTTATCTCTATGACTGGATTAGTCAAAGAAATTCAAAATGAAAAATATCCCAATCATTCTATTTACCTTTGTAAGGTAAAAATTTTAACTCCACCTATGCATTAAACTAAATTTTGATTTTACTGTTAAAGTCTCTTACATGAATCTGAACAAACTGGGAGACAGTGAATGACAGGGGAGCCTGAGTGCAAAGAATTGGACACAACTTATCAACTGAACAATGTCATTAAAAAGTTCACAGATTATGTTTTCAAAGGTAAAATATACAGTCTTGCAGCTTATGAAAGTTTTGAGCTTTAAGATATCCCAGTGTTGGATAACTGATATAAATTACCAGAGAAATATACATATTTAAGCTAACCATTATAAATCCCATTTGTATTTGGTAAGCATAATGAATACATGCATATGTAAATACAACTTATTAAAGTAATAACTTCAATTGCACAAAAATAATGGCAAAACACAAAAATAAAGGGAGAAACAAAGGAAGTCAAGAGTTCACGTGAGGCATTAACCTCATTAGAGAATTTATTTTCAAGTTCAAATTGCAACAGATGAAAAATCATCAGTCTCCAAGGGAAAATATAGGGGACATTGGAAATCATTTGGCTAAATTGAAGTTTGTGAATTGATATTTTATTTTGTAATTCTTTAGAGGATAACCAAGAAAATCAGCAGCCCTTGGCTCATATTATATATCAACATGTTGGGGTATTTTCTATGCAGTTCTGTTTTGTCAGCTTGTAAATGAGCCTCACCTGCCGACTTGGAGCCCCTAAGCAGTTGGATAGATCTTATTTATCTCCCACCATGGCAGCAAGCCTCCTTCCAAGTCCAAAGAAAGTGCATTTTGGAGATGGTAGTAGATTTTCAAATGCTGTAAACCTCATTCTGTATGTAATCTGTCAAACTTTGCCTATTTAGCAAATTTTACGGTGATCCTTCCACCCCAGGAGGAAGTCCTCATTTCCCAAAAGCATATAACCCTTTACTTTTTTGCTTTTTTTGGCTAAGGGGTATTGCTTTTGGTCTTCCAGGGAATATTTAAGCTGTGCAGTTTTTACTATAGTCTCTTCTATACTTTTATAATGTACTATTTTCATGTATACCTACCCAATCAAACCCCCATCATATACAAAGACTGCTAAATACTGTAAAACATAGATGGGATTTTATTTGTCTTCACATATCTGCCATCAACATAGTTTCTAGAATATGAAAGTTTCTTGGGAGGCATGCAAAGAGTGAATGCGAGTGGAACAAATATAAGACATAGAATCATTTCTTCGTGCCATCTCCCTTTCTTTTGTAGTGGTAAACAAGGGATATTTATGCTCAGTCCATTCACGTACATTTTCAGTGGTAAACTTGTTCTAACACACTATGTTTTTGAATACAGAGTCTGAACTTCAGGAAAAACAGCTCAAGAGAAATATTGGTCATCAAATCAGAAATATTGAACTGGTAGTTGATATCTATGGTCATTGGAATAGATGAGATCCCTTAGGACACTGTGCAAAATACAAAATTGAAATCTCAGATTTAACCCTGAAGAGTAACAAGATTGTTGGGAGCATCTTGCTCAAGAACATCCAGACATCAGGAAGAAAAATTATGAGAGTGGGATAGAGTATACTCCCATGGAATATTTCAAGGACATGGTCATCAGTTCAAACATTGCCTAGATTTCTTAGAATTTCCATTCTTTAAGGTAAAAAATAAACCCTCAAGTCTGATACAGAAACATCTGGGTACATGTCTCATCTTTGCAGATTACCAGCTGTGTGAACTTGGGTAAGCTTCTGGTGTTTACTTTTCTGTTAAATATTGTAAACAATAATATCTATCTAACATAGTTATCTTAGAAAGTCTGATATAGTTTTTGCATACTGAATATATTAGAACTATCAGCTACTATTAAATATTTCAACAAAAATTTCCTAACCATTTCTTCTTCACATCAAGTCCTAGACTGGCCAAAGAAGGTTTTTTATTTTTTCAGTTGACATTAAGGCTTGTTATTACTTTTCATATTATCCAATAAATGGGATCCTGCTAATATCAGATTTAATAAAATTATTTTTAACCTTCAGACCACACAACCCCATCAATACTCCCTTTATACACACACACACACACACACACACACACACACATACAGAGACTCTCTCTCTCTCAAGCTACTTCTTCCTCCCCATAGTCATTTCTTCAGATATGAAGTGTTTCACAAAGCCTTAGCTTTGGGTTTTCAAGAGGAGTTTTAACTACTTGCACATACCAATACTGGATGCTCAGTATATCCCTGAATGACAAGAGAAAGAAATTTCAACTTTAACACTTAATTTATCTAGATGCACCTACTTCTATCTCCCTCTGGGATGCAGCCCCTTGGGTTGAATAAAAAAGTAGCCGGCTCTCTGTAATTTCCCAGGAAACTTAAGTAGAAAGGGTTTGACATAGTACATTAACTCTTTGGTACCCAGGAACCCCAATAGGAGCTAGAGACCAATTGAGGCAAAATACAATTAGAAAACTACTCAAGTTAAAAAAGTATGCTGGAAATCATATTGATGAAGGATGCTCGATATGTGTCAGTCAGAGACTAAGCAATATAGGCAAAAGAATAGGCTATTTGTTATCAAAATATTTGAGTTCTAATTTGAGATTATACCACCTACCTTTTACTTCAGTTTAATCATCGACAAAATGGAAAAATAATACACAAAATATCAAATGTTTATGAAGGCATTTTATAAACTATAAGATAGTTTATCAGTGATTTCACTAATTTGACCCATTTTTGGCAAATGTGATTAGACGAGCCTTGAAATAGACATGTTCTGCCACTTCCTGTTAGATTTCTAACCAAGTATTCCAAAATTATATGCACTCCAGGCTGATGTAAAATAGTACAAGATGGAGACTTAGATTAAACAGAAAAGAATGACATTTATTAAAAGGGGTGAATATGTGAGTAAACATAAAATATTTTTATCCTTTCTCATTTGCTAGGAAAGAGGATTTAGTTTTTAAGGTTAAAAAAAAATACAGTACATTGAGAGATTTGTAACAAAGGTAGAAATATGTACTCAGCAATAATTGCATACAGGTCAAAATGAGATAAACAAATGTATACTGTTAAAAGATTCTTACATTACCTATGGGGTAGTATAATATTTTATTTTGTTTCTTCAAATTTATGTTTTGATTGGTGAAAAATTGCTTTTCAATTTTGTGTTGGTTTCTGCTGTGCAACAATGCGAATCAGCCATAATCATACATATACCCCGTCTCTGTTGAGCCTTCCTCCCCTCCCCTCCCCCACCATTTTAGGTCATCACAGAGCTCCAGGCTGCAGGCCGCCTTGTGTTATACAGCAGCTTCTCACTGGGGATCTGTTTTCCATACGTAGTGTATATATGTCAGTGCTTTCCTCCATTTGTCCCACTCTCTTCTTCCCCTACTGTATCCACAAGCCCATTTTCTACATGTGTGTCTCCATTTCTTCCCTGTAAATAGGTTCATCAGTATCATTTTTCTAGATTCCATATATATGCATTAATATATGACATTTGCTTTTCTCTTTCTGACTTGCTTTACTCTATGTAACAAATTCTAGGTTCATCCACCTCACTAGAACTAACTAAAATGTGTTCTTTTTATAAATAAGTAATATTCCATGGTATATATGTACCATAGCTTCTTTATACATTCATCCATAGATGCACATCTAGGTTGCTTCCACAACATGGCTATTGTAAATAATGCTGCAATGAAGATTGTGGTACACTGTGTCTTTTAGAATTGTGGCTTTCTCAGGGTATATGCCCAGTAGTAGGATTTTTGGGTGGGCTAGAATGTATTAATTCATGGGTGGACTCTGATAAGTTAAGGTTGCATTCCATAACCCAAGGAGCAACTACAAAAAACAGAAACAAAAAAGTATAGCCAAACATTCAACTGAATAAATAAAATGGAATACCAAAACTTACTTGAACTGATTTGATTTAAAGACTCAAAAGAAGTGAGTAAAGTTGTGACAGAGAAGAGAAAACAGATGACATAATGAGGAAACATAAAATAATGACAAACATAAAATCAAAGTATTAATCATTGTATTAACTATATTGGGCTAAAGATTCCAAAGAACTCGTGTGACACAAGATTAAAAAACATTCTGACTACATTGCATGGGAAATAAAAAGACACAGATAAGTTTAGTGTAAAAGGATGGGGAAAATGTCATGCATTCCAATACAAATGGTGAGTGTGACCATAAATTCCAGGGCACATGGGATTTAAAGTAAGAAAAGGCAGAGGAACAAGAGATCAAATTGCCAACATCCATTGGATCATTTAAAAAGAAAGAGTTCCAAAAAAATATCTACTTCTACTTTATTGACTATACCAAAGCCTTTGATTGTGTGGACCACAACAAACTTGGGAAACTTCTTAAAGAAATGGGAATACCAGACCACCTTACCTGCCTCTTGAGAAATCTGAATGCAGGTCAGGAAGCAATAGTTAAAACTGGACATGGAACAACAGACTGGTTCCAAATGGGAAAGGAGCACATCAAGGCTGGATATTGTTACCCTGCTTATTTAACTTATATGCAGAGTACATCATGAGAAATGCTGGATTGGATAAAGCTGGAATCAAGATTGCCAGGAGAAATACCAATAACCTCAGATATGCAGATCACACCACCCTTATGGCAGAAAGTGAAGAGGAACTAAAAAGCCTCTTGATGAAGGTGAAAGAGGAGAGTGAAAAAGTTGGCTTAAGACTCAACATTCAGAAAACTAAAATCATGACATCTGGTCCCATCATTTCATGGGAAATAGATGGGCAAACAGTGGAAACAGTGACAGACTTTATTTTACGGGGCTCCAAAATCTCTGCAGATGGTGAATGCAGCTATGAAATTAAAAGACACTTGTTCCTTAGAAGAAAAATTATGACCATGCTAGACAGCATGTTAAAAAGCAGAGACATTACTTTGCCAACAAAGGTCCGTCTAATCAAGACTATGGTTTTTCCAGTAGTTATGTATGGATGTGAGACCTAAGCGCTGAAGAATTGATGCTTCTGAACTGTGGTGTTGGAGAAGACTCTTGAGAGTCCCTTGGACTGCAAGGAGATCCAACAAGTCTGTCCTAAAGGAAATCAGTCTTGAATATTCTTTGGAAGGACTGATGCTGAAGCTTAAACTCCAATATTTTGGCCACCTGATGCAAAGAACTGACTCATTTGAGAAGACCCTGATGATGGTAAAGATTGAAGGTGGGAAGAGAAGGGGCCGACAGAGGATGAGATGGTTGCATGGCATTACCAATTCAATGGTCATGAGTTTGAGTAAACTTTGAGAGTTGGTGATGGACAGAGAGGCCTGGCATGCTGCAGTCCAGTCCAGTTCAGTTCAGTTCAGTCACTCAGTCATGTCCAACTCTTTACAACCCCATGAATTGCAGCACACCAGGCCTCCCTGTCCATCACCATCTCCCGGAGTTCACTCAAACTCATGTCCATCGAGTTGGTGATGCCATCCAGGCATCTCATCCTCTGTCATCCCCTTCTCCTCCTGCCCCCAATCCCTCCCAGCATCAGGGTCTTTTCCAATGAGTCAACTCTTCAAATGAGGTCGCCAAAGTACTGGAATTTCAGCTTCAGCATCATTCCTTCCAAAGAACACCCAGGACTGATCTCCTTTAGGGTGGACTGGTTGGATCTTGCAGTCCAAGGGACTCGCAAGAGTCTTCTCCAACACCACAGTTCAAAAGCATCAATTCTTGGGCACTCAGCTTTCTTCACAGTCCAACTCTCACATCCATACATGACCACTGGAAAAATGAAAGCCTTGACTAGATGGACCTTTGTTGGCAAAGTAATGTCTCTGCTTTTGAATATGCTATCTAGATTGGTCATAACTTTCCTTCCAAGGAGTAAGCGTCTTTTAATTTCATGACTGCAATCACCATCTGCAGTGATTTTGGAGCCCAGAAAAATAAAGTTTGACACTGTTTCCACTGTTTCCCCATCTATTTCCCATGAAGTGATGGGACCAGATGCCATGATTCACGCGGTCGCAAAGAATTGTACAAGACTGAGCAACTGAACTGAACTGAAGTGAACTGCGTCATCAAGTTAAAAGGAAATATTTTGCAATGATAAAAGCATCAGTTCATTAAGATGTCATAGCAATCTTAATATTATACATGTGTGCTCAGTCGTGTCCAACTCTTTGGGACCTATTGGACTAGCCTGTCAGGCTCCTCTGTCCTTAGACTTTCCCAGACAAGTATACTGGAGTGGGTTTTCATTTCCTTCTCCAGTGGATCTCCTGACCCAGGGAGCAAACCCACATCACTTGTGTCTCCTGCTTTGGCGGGTGGATTCTTTACCACTAGGGCCACCTGGGAAGCCCTTTTTTTTTATTTTAAATTTTTATGGCTATACAGTTGATTTACAATATTGTTCTAGTTTCTGCTATACAGCAAAATGAATCAGTTATACATACACATTCATCCACTCTTTCCTACATTCTTTTCCCATGTAGGTCATTACAGAGTACTGAGTAGAGTTCCCTGTAGATACAGTAGGTCCTTAGTAGTTATGTATTTTTTATATAGTAGCGTGTATAGGACACATGATTTCTCATTCAGTGGGTTCATTACCATCATTTATTTTGATGCTCACATTTCCTGAGGTTTGATCTGCAGGAGTCCCATCCAGACAGCTCCTATATCCTTTTGACCTGCCTCCCATAATTTTGTTGAGCAGTTCCTTCTTTTCGGGTACAACAAGATGTTCTAAACTCATCTTTTACCTTCTTTTCTCCAGACTGGAAATCAGCCATGTCTTCAAGGAATTCTTTTGTTTGTTTGTTTGTTTTCAGTGAGAGCTGGTATTTCAAAATCAAGATCTGAATGCTGGTTGCATGCATTCATTGCTACCAGTGTGTCACTGTTTCTAGATCCTTTCAGGTGCCATATAAGAGGTTCAGAAACATGTATTTTAGAAATTATGAATTCATAATTATGCCTCCAGTTCTAATCCTGCCTTGCAGTATTCTTCCTTGGCTTCCCAACTGAAATATTTACTTTCAAAATTATTGAAATATTTACTCATTTCCTTAGTTCTGTAATATACACAAAATAGTTTCAGAATTGCTATATATTTGTACTCTGAAAAATAAACCTATTAAGAGTTCAAGATTTGTAGGGACTTCCTTGGTGGTCCAGTGGTTAAGACTCTGCACGAATTCAATCCTTGGTTGGAGAACTAAGATCCCACATGCCATGTGGTGTGGCCAAAAGATTAAAAAGATTTCAAGGTTTGTATGTCCTTTTTGTCTTTAAATGCATATATACGATCAAAGTATTCTCTTCAGGAGTTATGTGGAATAGGTTCTCACTTGCTCCTCCTCCCTTCACCCCATAATTTTTATTCATTTGAAATGCTTCTCGTTGAATTGAGTTTTTCCTCTAATGTTGATTTAATTTTCTGAATATATAAAATTATTTCAAAAGTCAAAACTATAATAAAAGTTGTATTCGTAGACATCATTCCTTCCCTGACTCCCATTACTCATTTCCCCCACTCCTTAAAGTAATCAATTTCATTAATTTCTGGCTCACTCTTCCAGTGTGATTTGCCAAGATAAGCAGAAAAAGAGGAATGTTCCAAATTTAAATTAAAAAAAAAAAAGGAATGTATGTGAAGGTAATATGAAACAATTAAAATATCTGTTGCTTACAATGAAAAACAAGTTACTTTATTTCAAAGCCAATTAGATTTTCATGTCTTAATTGCATGGTAAAGCCCTTATCTTTATTTTGAATCTAAAAATATTTTCTTCACTTAAACTAGGAATCAGCAAACAATGGTTCTCAGGTCGAGTATGGTCTACAACTTGCTTTTATACAACCGATGAGTTACAAATGGCTTTACCTTTTTTAGTGGTCGGAAAAAAATAAAATAATATCTATAACATGTGAAAATTATACAAAATTTAAATTACAGTGTCCATAAGTGAGGTTTCACTGGGAGACATCTATGTTTATTGTTTAAGTCTTATATGTAACTTTTTGTGCTACAATGTCAAGTTGAGTAGTTGCAACAAAGACTGTATGACCCTAAATTTTAAAGAAGCCTAAAATATTCACTATCTAACCCTTTATAGAAAATGTACCCCAACTCTAGTATTAAACTATTTTAGGAATTTGCAAAGTTAGTTGTAAATATACTCTGACTTTTCTGATTAAGTTATTTATACACTTTTTCCTGGGAAATGTTAACACTTGGGTACAAAAGTTACAAATATGTAAGTCTGCTGTCTCTCCACCTGAAGAGGCTCATCTATGAGAACCATGCAGTACTGTTTTTTTCAATTTGTTTTTAATTGGAGGACAATTGCTTTACAATGTTGTGTCGATTTCTGCCATACAACAACATGAATCAGCCATCAGTATACATATATCCCTCCCTCTTAGACCTCCCTCCCACCCCTCTCATCCAACACCTCTAGTGTGAGCACCACACAGTACTATCAAATACATCTCTCTGCCATCAGTCTCATCTTCTAATTATGTGACAATTTGCTGTTATTAAGATATTAGCTATCAATTATAGGTACTCTCAAACACTGCAGGTGTGTCATTAGTTTATACCCAAATAATCGTATAAAGTAGGTGCTAATATTCCTATCTGAAAGAAGGCATACAATGATTTGTCTAAGGTGTCACCCAGCATGTAAATAAATGATGGAAACAAGAGTGAAAACAGACTTGATTCTAAAGCCCATGGTCCTGTGGGCCACACTGCACTGCCTTCTTAATCAGGGACTCCTGCCTCCTTACCCTTATCTGAATCCCCTTGCATCCTCTTACATCAACCTACTCTGACTTCCAACCACTGCTAAAAGCATGTAAGTACTCATTTCAGCAGCACATACACTAAAATTGGAAGCATAGAGAAGATTAGAACAGCCCCTGAACAAGGATGACATGCAAGCTCTTGGAACAAGCCCTTTGTTTATACATGTAATAGGAAAGGTTCAAAACACACAAAGAAAAAGTAACAGTACTAAAAAGAAAAAGACAGGTTTTTTTTAACTTTTAATTTCATATTGGGGTATAGCCTATTAATAATATTGTGATAGTCGCAGATGAACAGTGAAGGGACTCAGCCATATACATGTATCCATTCACCTGAAATACCCTTCCCATCCAGGCTGCCACATAACATTGAGCACAGTTTCCTGTGCTGTACAGTATGTCCTTGTTGGTTATCCATTTCAAATGTAGTAATCTGTATATGTGCATCCCAAACTAATTATCCCTTCCCCCCATCCTTCCCCCTGGCAACCATAAATTCTTTCTCTTAGTCTGTGAGTCTCCTTCTTTGTAAGTTAAGTTATTTGTTTTTAGAATCCACATATAAGGGATGTCATATGATATTTCTCCTTCTCTGGAAAAAGACAAATTCTTAATCAGATTTGGAGATTTTAGCACTTTCCTGTTTCTGTGCTAATTTGTTGCATGTGTAGATAAAAATGAAATTGAGCTATACACTCCAGATGTATCCATCTTACTCTATGTAATTTACATTTTAAAAATTAAAAAGGGAAAACATCTTCATTGACTGTAAGAAAATAAAAAGAAACTAAGAAGTGATGAGCCTAAAATCATGTATCAGTTAATTTGGAATTAAATAATGTATTGGTAGCTTCAACTGCTTTCTCTGATCTCTCAGGCAGGCTCTCCTTGATATGTTCAAGTCTCCAAAACCTGTGGAATATTGCAGTCTGACCTTTTCATGTTCTTATGGGAACCAGTGAGTTAAAACTACAATCCTGTATTAGGCTCTCTTCTGGGAATTTCTAGGAAGTTTCTCGGGTAAATCATTTGTTTACAGAGGATAGCAGAGCTATAGGAATTGGTGTGCCATAAGTACAAAACTCAAAAGACAGCTCAAAGAGTGATCTGTAGATGAAGGTTGGTCAACAGATGTGGTACACTGAGGCTGAGAAGCCTCTAGCCTAAACTCATTTCTGTTTCACTGTGTGGTTACGTTGTAAGTGCAGTAGGGCCCTAACATAACATTGTCTTATAATATGGCTTTGTATCATGAGTGTGTCTGAAACATGGAAACTGAACTGGGCTTAGAGAGGATGATGAATAAGTGTCAGTAATGCCTAACGCGGCTCAATAAGGATGACTTTTTGACATAGGAAGGGCTCAAAGGTAAAAAACAAAAACAAAAAGATTGCAATGGGGGAAGGGGGTAGGGGAGCTTCTCTTGATGATATGTTTACCGGATAAGAAGATACTTTTAACTTAAATTTGGAGAAGAAGCTATGAAGATGTAAAAACGAACTAAAATGCTTTTAGCCATCCATTGCCACTGTTCAATTCACCTTTCTATGGTTCATCTGAGAAAGCATCCAGTTGTTCATGCACAGTCAGAGAAAATGCTGGATAGAGTTAGAACTCTATGTGAGATAGGAACTGGGAAATACACAGACTCATCAGCTGTAAGAGTAAAGTGTATTCATCTAAGCAAGACTAGGAAGGTAGACATGGGTACAGAAGTCAGGCCATGGATGACAGGATCTTAGTCACTAGACTCAAATCAGAGAGGACTTTGTTTAGTCTTGGAAGAAAGGGCAGGTGAGAGGATATTAAGGCCTCATGTTAATTGGAAGAGGGGCCCGGAAACAATCTAGCTACTCCAGGTAAGTCGTATGTGACTGCAAGGAAAGTACTGTAAGGTGCAGTCTAAGACAGTCCTTAGTATTCTGTCAGAGAATAAGACACACCTGGGTTTGAATTCTAGCTCCAACCATGACTGGGGCTTCCCAGATGGTGCAGTGGTAAAGAATCCACCTGCCAACACAGGAAACACAAGAGATGCAGGTTCGATCCCTGGGTCAGGAAGACCTCCTGGAGCAGGGAATGGCAACCCACTCCAGTATTCTTGCATGTAAAATTCCATGGACAAAGGAGTCTGTTGGGTTACAGTACATGGGGTCACAAAGAGTTAGAGACAACTGAGTATGCAGCACATATATGCATATCTATCCATGATTAGCTATTTATTACTTTTTTAAATTTATAAAACAGAGATAATAGCAGTACCTGCTTCACAAGGTTTCTCTGAGAATTAAATGAAGTGTATATAAAGAGTCTGAGATATCATTCATCTTAGAGATAATATCCCTGAATTTTAATTCTTTTTAGTAATAACATGTAAGACTGTCTCCTCTCAAGGCAATAAATTTACTTGAAATTCTTGAGTAATTTATCCACATGAGTCACTGCACTTGAGAAACAAATGCACTGGGCCCTTTATACACTAGTAAAGTAACGCTCGTGTTCCAAGCCAGGCTTCAGCAATACGTGAACCGTGAACTTCCAAATGTTCAAGCTGGTTTTAGAAAAGGCAGAGGGACCAGAGATCAAATTGCCAACATGTACTAGATCATCATAAAAGCAAGAGAGTTCCAGAGAAACATCTATTTCTGCTTTATTGACTATGCCAAAGCCTTTGACTGTGTGGATCACAATAAACTGTGGAACATTCTGAAAGAGATGGGAATACCAGACAACCTGACCTGCCTCTTGAGAAAGCTATATGCAGGTCAGGAAGCAACAGTTAGAACTGGACATGGAACAACAGACTGGTTCCAAATAGGAAAAGGAGTACGCCAAGGCTGTATATTGTCACCCGGCTTAGTTAACTTATATGCAGTGTACATCATGAGAAATGCTGGGCTGGAAGAAGCACAAGCTGAAAACAAGATTGCCAGAAAAAATATCAATAACCTCAGATATGTAGATGATACCATCCTTATGGCAGAAAGTGAAGAGGAACTAAAAAGCCTATTGATGAAAGTGAAAGAGGAGAGTGAAAAAGTTGGCTTAAAGCTTAACATTCAGAAAACGAAGATCATGCCATCTGGTCCCATCACATCATGGGAAATAGATGGGGAAACAGTGGAAACAGTGTCAGACTTTATTTTTGGAGGGCTCCAAAATCACTGCAGATGGTGGTTGTAGCCATGAAATTAAAAGACACTTACTCCTTGGAAGGAAAATTATGACCAACCTAGATAGCATATTCAAAAGCAGAGACATTACTTTGCCAACAAAGGTCCGTCTAGTCAAGGCTATTGTTTTTCCAGTGGTCATGTATGGATGTGAGAGTTGGACTGTGAAGAAAGCTGAGTGCCAAAGAATTGATGATTTTGAACTGTGGTGTTGGAGAAGACTCTTGAGAGTCTCTTGGACTGCAAGGAGATACAACTAGTCCATCCTAAAGGCGACCAGTCCTGGGTGTTCTTTGGAAGGACTGATGCTGAGGCTGAAACTCCAATAATTTGCCACCTCATGCAAAGAGTTGACTCATTGGAAAAGACCCTGATGCTAGGAGGGATTGGGGGCAGGAGGAAAAGGGGATGACAGAGGATAAGATGACTGGATGGCATCACTGACAGGGAGGCCTGGTGTGCTGTGATTCATGGGGTTGCAAAGAGTCGGACATAACTGAGAGACTGAACTGAACTGAACTGATTGTTATTAGGAGATTTATTATGTTTCAGACTGATCAGGACTTTGCCCACTATCTCTCATCCTCAAAGTAATTCTGCTATTTTACTATCTCCTGTTCATCAGTAAGTGTATTAAATTTCACAGATAAACATTTATTTTTAAGTTCACATAAAAATGGAACAAATATTTTGAAAGTGAAACTATGTGTAAAAATTGTCTAAAGAATGTCTAGCACAGAGTAATAGTTTCCGATGTTTTCTCTTTTTAATCTCTCTAACATATTTATTCCTTTTTTTCCCTCTTTCAGCTTGTTAAGAGCCGTCTCTCATTTTCATCTCTTGATCTGACTGAGCAAGTGTTGATTTTATACCTTTACGATGTCCCAGCTATTTCTACTTGGTGGATGGTGTTACCAACAATGGTAGCAAGCTCTACAGAGAGTTTGCAAGTGAAATCAGCTTTAGAAGCCTGGCCTGAAAAGTGTTTGGAGCAAACATCTCTAGAAATCGGAGAAACCACTTCCCAACTGCTTTACTAAAATCTATTTCTTGCCATTTTTTTTTTTTCTTAATTCTACCTTCATTTTGGATCAAGCAGAAAGAGCTACCCTATAGTTCAGCCTGACTGTATAAATTGTTTAATTAGATTATAGGTGGGGAGGGGCAAAACCTAATAGTAAAAGGGGAATTTATTTGCAGGACATATCTTTGTGTGGGTACTTTTTTCCTCAGGACCTGATGGGGAAGTGTGAAATCCATGTTTCTCCTTGTCAGTTAACATTATCTGACTATATTATCAATAGTCTGTTTGTAAGAAATACCTCATTCTTTTATTCTTTTATTCTATTATGAGAAGTCTTTCAAAACTTCTTTATTCCTCATTCTTTTATTCCTTTATTCTTTTATGAGAAGTCTTTCAAAACCGTGTTTTCTCTGTTTATGTCTCAGACAAAAGTGCTGAAAGAAGGGAGAAGTGCATAACAGACCTATGCTGAAAGTGCCATTTCAGATCTGGGAATAAATACTTCCCAATCAATTTATCATGTACACTCTCAATTCCTCTAAGGTGGAGATCACCACCTTCTTCCTGATTGGAATCCCAGGACTGGAGCATGTTCACGTATGGATCTCTGTCCCCATCTGCCTCATGTACCTGGTGGCCATTCTTGGCAATTACACCATCCTCTTCGCGATCAGGACAGAGCCCTCACTCCATGCACCCATGTACTACTTCCTTTCCAAGTTGGCTGTCTCTGACCTGAGACTGTCCCTCTCATCCCTCCCCACTATGCTGCTGATCTTTGCTCTCAATGCCACAGGAATTTCCCCAAGTGCCTGCTTTGCTCAAGAATTCTTTATCCATGGATTCACAAATCTGGAGTCCTCAGTGCTCCTGGTCATGTCTTTTGTTCGCTTTTTGGCTAGCCACAACCCCCTGAGATACAGCTCCATCCTCCCCAATGCCAGAGTGGCCAAAATGGGTCTGGTGTTCCTCATTAAAAGCATGCTCTTAGTGCTTCCCATTTCCTTTCACTCTTAAAAGATTGACCTATTGTAGGAAGAGCCTACTTTCTCACTCTCACTGTCTCCATCAAGATGTCATGAAGCTTGCCTGCTCTGACAACACAGTTAACTTTTTCTATGGCTTCTTTGTTGTTCTCTGTATGATGACAGACAGCATGTTCATTGCTGTGTTCTATGTATTCATCCTGAAGACTGTGATGGGAACTGGATCCCACAAGGAGCAGCTCAAGGCCCTCAACACCTGTGTCTCCCACATCTGTGCTGTGCTCATCTTCTACATGCCCATCATCGCTTCGGCTTCCATGCACCACTTTGGCAAGCTCAAGTGCCCAGTGGCCATGATCCTCATTGCTGACATTTTCTTGCTAGTGCCACCTCTGATGAATCCCATTGTCTACTGTGTGAAGACACACAAATTTGTGAGAAGGTTCTGGGGAAATTTGGTCTAAAATAAAGGTATGCGGAAAAGTGAGGCAGGGTCAGCCAGGTTCAGGGAGTAAAACATACCTTTCTAAGCAAAGTATTATGGATGGGTCATTCTTATCTTTCCTAATCATGATTGTAATCAGTACAACAGCATGTGGTCTGGGCATTGAGGTCTGTGAGCTTAGGACTTACATGGGCATTTATAGGTATGTATGGGATAATTTTGTAATATAATTAAAATCATGAACCAATACATGGATGTGGAATTTTAGTTACAGTGTTTACAACACAAGGATGTAAAAATGGAAGTAGAGATTGTTTTCCCTTATAGAGAATGAATATCAGAGGAGCTGGAGTCTAAAGACATTACTCCAAACCAGTTACTGATTTTCTTTCCTGCAGCCTTCAGACATGTATTTACTGTGGGGACTCAATTTAAATTCTTGATTTCCCATTTAAATTAAAAAAGTCTGTTTTCAAATATGAGTTGCTTGTATATTTGCTCCCTTTGCTCTTTTTTTTTTTTTTTTTTAATTTTACATTGGGTTATAGTTGATTTGGGCTTCCCTTGTGGCTCAGCTGGTAAAGAATCTGCCTGAAATGTGGGAGACCTGGGTTTGATCCCTGGGTTGGGAAGATCCTCTGGAGAAGGGAAAGGCTACCCACTCCAGTATTCTGGCCTGGAGAATCCCATGGACTATAGTCCATGGGGTCGCAAAGTGTCGGATACAACTGGGCAACTTTCACTTTTCATAGTTGATTCACAATGTGGTGTTAGTTTCAGGTATACAGCCAAGTGATTCAGTTACATATTCTTTTTCAGATACTTTTCCCATTTATGTTAATATAGAATATTGAGTAGTGTTTTTCATGTTATATAGTAGGTCTTTATTAATTATCTCTCTTATATACAGTAGTGTGTATTTTAATCTCAAATTTCTAATTTATTTATCCTCACCATCCTTCCCCTTTGATAACCTAACCCTGTCTTCTAAGTCTGTGAGTCTGTTTTTGTTTTGTAAATAAGTTCATTTGTATCTTTTCATAGATCACACATGTAAGTGGTATCACATGATACTTGTCTTTCTCTATCTGGCTTACTTCACTTAGTATGATAATCTCCAGGTCCATCCATGTTGCTGCAAACTGCATTATTTCACTCTTTCTAACGGCTGAGTAATATCTCACTGTATAAATATACCATATCTTCTTTATGCATTCATCTGTCTGTGGACATTTAGGTTGCTCCCATGTCTTGGCTATTGTAAATAGTGCTGTTATGAACATTGGGGTGCATGAATCTCTTTGAGTTGGTGTTTTCTCTGGATATATGCCAAGGAGTGGGATTGCTGGAACATATGGTAACTATCAATTCCTGGGTTGGGAAGATCCCCTGGAGGAGGGCATGGCAATCCACTCCAATATTCTTGCCTGGAGAATCCTATGGACATAGGAGCCTGCTGGGCTACATTACATAGGGTCTCACAGAGTCAGACATGACTGAAGCAACATAGCAGGCATGCAAGCATGGTAACTATATTTTAGTTTTTTAAGAAACTTCCATACTGTCTTCATAGTGACTGCACCAATTTACATTCCCACTAACAGTATAAGAGGATTCCATTTTCTCTATACCCTTTTGTTATCTGTAGATTTTTTGATGATGGCTATTCTGACCAGTGTGAGGTGATACCTCATTGTAGTTTAGTTTTGATATACATTTCTCTAATAATCAGTGATGTTGTCTTTGCTCTATTCTTAACCATCAAATAGAGACAAAGTGTCTCAGCAGTAAAGAATCTGCCTGCCAATGCAGGTGATGCAGGAGACATGGGTTTGATTCCTGGATCAGGAAGATCCCCTGGAGGAGGAACTGTCAACTCACCCCAGTATTCTTGCCTGGAAAATCCCACTGACAGAGGAACCTGGTATACTATAATCTATGGGGTCACAGAGAGTCAGACACAGTTGAGCATGCATGCAGCCTTGAACTGACAATAAACTCATAATATTCTTTAAGATAGAGTAGGTTTGTTTTTCTTTTCCTCTAACTTACAACAGGGTTCCAAAAAGCCATATTTACTAAAAGAACAGAGGGGCAGTTCTGCTATTAGTAAGAAATAGGAAAGCTCTTAATAGTAGCATGGTAATTTTTAAAGCATTGATATTCTTAGATGCCTTAAAATATATGTTCTAAAATAATGATTTCAATGCTTTTAGATACTTGGTATTTTGGTATTTGGTATTTGGCATGTTCAATTACATTAAGAATGCTAGAAATAATTTTGAGCTAATAGAAAAAATGACATATTAGACATATATTAAGGAATATAAAATAATATTCATGCATATATAGTTGCACTTTTAAAAAGGTAAATTAATTCCTATAAATTATGTCATTTGGTTTTTGTTCATGTTTTACTCACGAGTATTTAGTTGGGGACAAAAATAGAAAGCATAAAATTTAGAATAAGCTAACCAACAATTCAGAGAAGGCAATGGCAACCCACTCCAGTACTCTTGCCTGGAAAAATCCCATGGACAGAGGAGCCTGGTGGGCTGCAGTCTATAGGGTCGCATAGAGTCGGACATGACTGAGAGACTTCACTTTCACTTTTCATTTTTCATGCATTGGAGAAGGAAATGGCAACCCACTCCAGTGTTCTTGCCTGGAAAAATCCCATGGACAGAGGAGCCTGGTGGGCTGCCATCTCTGGGGTCTCACAGATTCAGACACGACTGAAGCACCCTAGCAGCAACCAACAATTTGTACTGTGCAGTGAGAGAAAATTACTGTTAATAAATTGCAATGTTTTACTTCGTGAGTCAAAATCACAAATAATAGTATTGATGTTCCCAAAAAGCATGGGGAGGGAGGAGGGAGGAGGGTTCGGGATGGGGAGCACATGTATACCTGTGGCGGATTCATTTTGATATTTGGCAAAACTAATACAATTATGTAAAGTTTAAAAAATAAAATAAAATTAGAGAAAAAAAAAAAAAAGCATTTGAAGAAGTTGTTCTCAGATGGCTAAATATTGCTATAGATTTGATGTCCCCAGGTGAATTTCACTGAGTTCTTGTTAAACAACTGATGTCTCAATGTCTATAGCTTCTTTAGGAAAATGAAGGACAACCTTTTGTACATCCTCCCAGTTTGTACTATTAATTCTCTGAGGACCCTAACAGTTTCCAATTATGTTATGTTTATTAGTTCACTGTCTGCCTCTCTTGTAATTCATTTCTTTAAAATAACTGCACACATCACCCTGATTGGCATATCTCCAGCAGTTGTATGGAAATGACATCTGAATAGTAGTCTGACACATTTCTCAACTCTCAACACATTTTATTGCTGAACAACAGCAGTAAAAACTCTTAACAATTCAGAATATGGTAATAAATTTCAGGCATACAGAATATCCGGAATGATAGAAAACCTACTTCCAAAATCATTAAGGAGTAACTATACATTTTAGGTTAATGAAGCTGTCCTAAAAAACAGTTAATGTTCTGTTTAACCACAAAAAAAAAGAGCAAATACATTGTCGTGAAAAACATGAGAAAGAATACTTATTCTCTTTTTAGTGTTTACCCTCAACTCAGAAATTCAAATCCTTACAATAACTCAAGTCATAAGATGTCAGTAAACGTTTCTTGATCAGAAGAGTAAATACGTTTCAGTTTGTCACTTTTCCTCAATTACCATACAGGTTTAACGCATTTTCAATCAAGCTCCCAGTAGCATATTTAGAAATTCACCCGCTCTTTGTTCGCTGAACACGCGCAGAGTAAAAATGGTTCTCCGGCAGTTCCCCAGTCGTCTGCTGCGGAACCTTCGCCAAGCCAGGGGGAGGCTACAGCCTGCGCCGTCTTTGCACAGCTACCGGCGTGCAGGCTCCTGATTCTCGAAGGAAGGTCCGAGGCACCACGAGGGAGTTAAAGCGTCCACCGGTGTGTTATTCTTAAAAGAAGGCCTAAGAGCTTGGGAAGCCCGGCCAGGGCAGTACTCCTTCACAGAGATTCCAGGCTAGCCTGGTGACTGAAGGCCTAAGGTTTAGAATTCTCTTGGAGAAGCACTTTTGGGGTGGCTGGGATGTCCAGGTGATGGTTCCTGCCACTTCAGCAACAGGCTGGGACAAGAAGTGGAGAGCAACATGCCTTCTACCTGGGTACTGTGTTTTAGGATTTTGCTGATGCAGAGGATGTCCTACCTGGTGTTGGTCAGATCCTTGGAACTTCACATGTTTCCTGCATGAACCTGTGTGAGCAGCTGTCAAACTCCGGTGGAGAGGGGATGCGCTGATTAGAAGTTTGGGGACCAAAATCAATTAGGTGATCTTTATTAGAAAGATTGCAATAAAATGTTTTAAAGCAAATAAAAATAGGTGGGTCTGAGTAAAAACAAGAGGGTACAGAAAGATTTAGGGATGTGAAAGTGAATGAGCATCAGTTGACATCTAGCTGTATGTACCTCTTTCCAGCTACATTACAAAAAACTAAAATTAGGTTTGTCATATATTGACACCAGTGTTGAGGATTTCTAGATGGAGTACCATAATATTTTTAATATTTGAGGTTTTAATTATACTATTAACACAATCATCGAGTTTTCTTTTTGATGAATTGGTGAAAACATAGGTTGTCTGGGTATATTCTTAGAAGAAGAATAATCCTGGTGGTTGTCAGGAGCTGGGAATGAGGAAGTGAAGAAGTATTTAATGGGTATTGTTTCACTTTTACAAGGTGAAAGAGCTCATGGGGATGGATGGTGGTGATAATTGCTCAGTGTTATGAACATAGTTATTACCACTGAACTGTATGCCTAGAAGTGGTAAAGATTTGGGGCGGGATAAATTGGAAGATTGGAATTGATACATACACACCACTAAGTATAAAATAGATAACTAATAAAGACCTGTATAGCACAGGAAATTGAGTGCTCTGTAATAGTCTATAAGAGGAAGAGGATCCCAAAGTGTATGTATAACTGATTCAGTTTACTGTATACTTGAAACTAACACATTGTAAATCAACTATACCCCAATAAAAATTTTTTAATGGTAAAAAAAAAAGAAATTCACCCAATAATTCCAAAAATAGATGTATAAGATTAAACTGAAGAATATGATAATAATAAATAAAAATTGTAACAAGGCTCTTTATAGTAAGAACAACTATTACTCAGCTATAAATTCTGTGTAGTTTGGTCAATGAATCAATGGGAAAAACAAGGAAATATAAAAAACACACTTCAATATACCATACCTGATATGAAAACAATATATAATTAAGAAATATCAAAACAATATTGAAATAGGTTGACTATTCAAATAATTATGGTAGAAAAAGTCAGCACCTATTTAAACTACACATGTGTTGGTGATCTTTAATCACACACAAAAATAAGATAAATGAATAAGTATGTTCAAAGCTAACTTTTAAATCTACTTTAATATAAGTAAATAAATTAACCTCTGGATGGGAACAATTTTCTAAAGAAATAAGAAAAATGTAAAAGCTGAAAGGAGAAGTGAAAAGCAATTAGATATTTGAATGGCTTTTAAATCATTACAATTTAGAAGATAATAATATGATATATGCAACGTTCACCATTTACCAGGTACCAGACTTTGGATTAAATATTTACCTGCATTAACTCCATTAATTTTTGCAAGAGCATGGTAGATTTTATGAGTTCCCCCCTGTTATGGGGATTAAGAATTTAAAGCTTTGAGCAGTTAGCTTATCCAGGGACACAGAACTATGGTGTTAGAAACTTGAAGCTACCCCAGGCAGTGTGTTTCCAGAGCTTACAAACTAACCCATTCAATTTAACAATTCACATTCTATGTGTGGTCAAATATGTATTTATAAGAATATATTTTGAGAATTATTTTCTATGATAAAAATACTATAAAATACTGAAATGTTAAATAATAGGAAGTATAATATAAACCATGATATACAAATAATATTAAATATTATTCACCCATACAACACAGCAGTCAGAACTAAGCGGTATTTGCTAAACACTAAATTAGATGTTTAGGATTAAATGAAAATAAAACATAGGCCTACTCTCAAGCTTATAGTCTGGTGGTAGGGAGAACAAACAAATAGTTAAATTCACTGAGTAAAGTACGGTAAGTTTAAGCATGAATGTAAGAAAGCACAAATAAAAGAATTGCAGTTTGCCTTTTTTAGTGAAGAATCAGAGGAAAGCTTCCTAAAGGAAGTTAATCTAATATAAAATATGATTTAATGGAGAATAGTGAGTAACATCAGGCAAATCTACAAGTAGAAATATATGTTGAAATATACACTACTACCCTGGTTCATAAATATATGTTGTGTGTGTACTACATTGGCTTATTAAAAAGAGTTTAGGTCATAGATCATATAATATTTCTCAATGGTAGAATTGTGAATGATTTTTGTTATCTTTTAAATACTTTTCTGTATTTCCCAACACATTCACAAAAGTTTAATTATATATAAATATACATATATATGACATTTATAATTTTTTAAGAAAATCCCAAATATATTAAATGCATTGCTTGAAATAACACCAAAATGCAAAGTCATCTACTAATAGCAACTACTATAGAGTACACTGATGAAAGTGTTTCAACACTGAGCAGGCAATTTTGGTATTGAGCAATTGAATTTTGACTTGAATATGAAAAGTACCTTCGGAGGAATGAAAGATTAACACATATAGCAGGCTGCTTTATATACTGACCATCATAAAACTGGAAGAACGATTACACATTTCTATAATTGCTCACCTAAAACGTTCAGAACTCAGAATTTTTTATACTTTAGAAAGGCCCTGTAACACTTGGGGCATTATCCTGTATTCTAACACAGTTATATTACTGAAGTGAAATGTGTTAGTATTCACACAATTGAAACAAATAATGTCCATAAGTATATTCACAACAGTTCATATTAGCATGGTTGTTTGCTGCTAATGCATTTGGGTATCAAACATGAAAATTTTTAATATGTATATATATATGTATTTTTCGAGTTGTTTTTAAATATATGAATTGTGAAGTGTTGCGGATCTACAAAAAAAAAAAAAAAGGAAAAAAAAACTTAGAAATCTCTTCCAAAGAAGCAATTAAAAAGCCATTGATATTGGTGAGAACTGGTGAAGGAATGTTTGGATGGTTAGCTTAGGGTGTGGTGTGGGCTGTCTGCTCTGCCACAGGACGGTTTCAGAGTAATAATCTCTGCTGTAGTGTGATGCTCATTAAAGAAAAATATTTTTCTTTCTTGTTTCATAGTTCTTCATTTCCACCAGCCTTTCATAGCTGCTATACAAGCCCTCTTTCTTCTCTAGGCGGAGTAATGTCTGGACTCAAAAACATAAATATTGAAAAACATTGTTTGGTATTTTACATCATTCCCTGGAGTCCTCAAAGAGTACTGTGTAACTTCATCTAGAGCATGCCCAGTTTTGTGACAGTTTTTCTGCCTCACCCCGTTCCTACAATTCTTACCTAAATTCACAAAATTCTCTTACTTAAGTCTCCTTCCTTAAGTTTTTTTTTTTTTTTTTTTTATTCTGGGCTTACTAATAGGCTGCCTGACTAATAAAAATCTCTTCCATTATTAATCCTTTTTTTCTATGATGAGGTATAGATATTTTATGTCTATACCTTGGGACTATTGAACTTTTACATAATAGTTATATTCTATCCCATTGAAGGGGTTATAACCAAAGAGACATTTGGCAGCAACATGAAGATGCAACATTGAAATCTGAAATACTGAATTGTGGTATGATGAAATATAAAGGTTTCCCACAAAATGCTCAAGGCCAAAACAGCTTCTTTGCTGTGATGCTGGTCTTGGAGTCTAAAAAAACAAATGTTATTTCCATTTGCACTACTTTCTGCATGTTCATACATTGATTTTTCTCCATGTAAAATACTGGCTTCAGGCATACACGTTTGTGTGACATTTAAGTGATTCCAGTGAGATATCAAAAAAAATCTTAATATTCTGTATAAAAAGGAAATCATACAGATAATATTTACTATAAACAATACATGGATATCATTGCTTATGGTTAGAGAAAAGCGGGTTGGGGTTTGGGCAAAGCAGAGTTACAGGGTTGTTAGTGCTTGAGCTAAACAGAAAGCTGAGGCAAACATACCAGAATTTGGGAGTGGGGTTCCCTGTCTGGTTTTCCAGGCAAGAATACCAGAATGGGTTGCTATTTTGTTTTCCAGTGGACCACGGGTTGTCAGAACTCTTCACTGGGACCCGTCCATCTTGGATGGCTCTGTGCAGCCTGGCTCATAACTTCATTGAGTTATGCAAGCCCCATCACCAGGACAACGCTGTGATCCATGAAGTTACAATACTTGGGCCACCTGATGCAAAGAACTGACTCATTGAAAAAGACCCTGATTATGGGGGGAAATGAAGGTAAAAGGAGAAGGGGATGGCAGACGGTGAGATGATTAGATAACATTACTGAATCAATGGACATGAATTTGAGCAAACTCTGAGAGATAGGGGACTTCAGAGGAGCCAGGCATGCTGCAGTCCATGGAGTCACAAAGAGTCAGACACAACTTAAGATTAAACAACAACTCCCTGTCTACTAGAAATAGGAAGCTGGCTTAGAGGGAGGAGATAAGTGGCTTAGATCAGAGTGTCTGTTTGGTCCATTGAGCTTACACGTGAATTTCTGAGTGGAATTAAGATTTCATAACCCTTTGTGTGAAACAAAAGTTGGGAGAATTCTCTCAATATCCTGTCAACTCTATACTGAGGTTCAATTCAGTTCAGTCGCACAGTCGTGTCCGACTCTTTGCAACCCCATGAATTGCAGCATGCCAGGCCTCCCTGTCCAACACCAACTCCCGGAGTTGACTCAGACTCACATCCATCAGGTAGGTGATGCCATCCAGCCATCTCATCCTCTGTGGTCCCCTTTTCCTCCTGTCTTCATTCCCTCCCAGCATCAGAGTCTTTTCCAATGAGTCAACTCTTCGCATGAGGTGGCCAAAGTATTGGAGTTTCAGCTTTAGCATCATTCCTTCCAAAGAACACCCAGGATTGATCTCCCTTACAATGGACTGGTTGGATCTTCTTGCAGTCCAAGGGACTCTCAAGAGTCTTCTCCAACACCACAGTTCAAAAGCACCAATTCTTCAGTGCTCAGCTTTCTTCACAGTCCAACTCTCACATCCATACATGACTACTGAAAAACCATAGCCCTGACTAGACGGACCTTTGTTGGCAAAGTAATGTCTCTGCTTTTCAATATGCTATCTAGGTTGGTCCTAACTTCCCTTCCAAGGAGTAAGCATCTTTTAATTTCATGGCTGCAGTCACCATCTGCAGTGATTTTGGAGCCCCCCACAATAAAGTCTGACACTGTTTCCACTGTTTCCCCATCTATTTCCCATGACGTGATGGGACCAGATGCCATGATCTTAGTTTTCTGAATGTTGAGCTTTAAGCCAACTTTTTCACTCTCCTCTTTCATTTTCATCAAGAGGCTCTTTAGTTCTTCTTACCTCTCTGCCATAAGGGTGGTGCAATCTGTATATCTGAGGTTATTGATATTTCTTCTGGCAATCTTGATTCCAGCTTGTGCTTCTTCCAGCCCAGCGTTTCTCATGATGTACTCTGCATAGAAGTTAACTAAGCAGGGTGACAATATACAGCCTTGCTCCTTTACTTTTTCACAAAATAAATATTGTTAATAGAGGTAACCCACATGTGTCATATCAAAAAGTATCAAAACCACTGTGCACTTCTATGGTAACAAGTACACAAAAAGGTCAAGGAGCCTAACAGTTAGGGAGAAAATTAACAACTCAAGAAACCAAAGTGAATAGAGAGAAGTTTCAGTCCTGAGGTACAGTAGATACTGAAGAGGGGCATAGAATCAGAATCAGAACTATATTAAACTGTCAAGGCAGTGGGAAAATAATAAAAGGCAATGTGTGATTTTATAAATTGCACTCATTGGGGTTGTAACAAATCAGAACTTGGAAAGTTTCATTTTTGTTAAGGAGGAAAAAGATTAAAGGGAAAAAACAAAATGAGAAATTCAGGGCATGTATCCAGAAGGAGGCAGTGGTCTCTGGAGGTGATTTAGGAAATGAAGCCAGTGTACAATAATTACCTAGGTTTAAATTACAAATTTCTATGTGTGAACCTTTGCACACACATGTAACTCTTCTGTTTACCAGCTCAACCAAAAATCTTCAATTACCACTGGGAAATTTGACCACAGAAATAAATGGTTTTGTTCAGTGAGTGAAAAATAAAATTATTGTCATTTATTTTGGTCCTTAGAATTATCATTTTTAAGCAGATAATTAAATTGTTTGACTGAATGGATGAAGATGACTTCACTCTGTGTGTGTTTAGTCTTTCTGTGCTTTTAATATGCACAAAAGTCCACATAGTGGTTTTAAATGTTTGAAGGCTGTGCTGTGCTGTGCTTAGTCACTCAGTCATGTCTGACTCTTTGCCACCCCATGGACTCTAGCCCGCCAGGCTCCTCTGTCCGTGGGGATTCTCCAGGAAATAATACTGGAGTGGGTTGCCATGCCCTCCTCCAAGGGATCTTTCTAACCCAGGGATCAAACCTAGGTCTCCCACACTGCAGGCAGATTCTTTACCAACTGAGCTACCAGGGAAGCCCCAAATGTTTGAGGGACTAATACACAATTATTTTGGTTTTGAATATTGTTTATTTGTTTGAACTCTTTGATAAATTTAGGGGATTCTCATCTTCCTACTCCTATAATTTTACTGAAATTGTCTTAGTAACTACAGTGCCTGAGGATGACATGGATATAAATCCCTCTCTTACTTAAATATACTTTATGTACTGACAATTTCTCCCCTTCAGTCCCATGATCCTCTAAGACCCCTCACATTACGGCTCCATGAACCTTTAGTTTGAAGTAGCTGGAGCATAGCCTGGCGGATCGTCCTGGTCTTCAAGCTGTAAATGATAGGGTTCACTACAGGTGGTAAGAGCAAATACACATTGGCCAAAATACTACAGATCACCCTCGGAGTAGAGCTAAGGAGGCGATGTGTAAAGGACAGGCTGATCATTGGCACATAGAAAATAGTGACAGCACAGATGTGACACACACAAGTGTTGAGAGCTTTCTTTTGCTTCTTGGGGGTCATGATGCTCAGGACAGCACGGATTATCAGGACATAGGAGACAAGAATGAACATTAAGTCAGTACCAGTCATGTAGAGCTGAAGAAACAAGCCCAAAAAGCTGTTGATCCAGGGGTTGGAATATGTATCTCTGATTATATCTGGGTGGTAACAAAATGGATGGGAAAGCTCCTTTCTTTCCTGGAAAGATACAGTCTTCAAGGCTAGAAGCATGGGAAAGATGAAAATTAGTTGTCGTACGCAAATGAATAGTCCGATCACCATGATCATCATGTCTTTGAGGACAGTGGCATATTTCAGTGGGTTACAGATAGCCATGAAGCGGTCAAAAGCCATAATTGCCAGCACTGAGGACTCCAGGAAGGAGAAAGCATGTACAAAGAACATTTGAATGAGGCAAGCTTTAAAGCTGATTTCCCGGGCATGAAACCAGAGAACCCCAAGCACAGTGGGGAGGGTCGTGATGGTCAGACACAAATCAGCAGCTGACAGCATAAAGAGGAAATAGTACATGGGCTTGTGGAGACGCTGCTTAACAAAGATGACAAACAGGATCATAGTATTTCCCAAGAGAGCAATGATGTAGAGACAGCAGACAGGGATGGAGATCCAGACATGAGCGAGTTCCAGCCCAGGGAATGCAGTGAGGAGGAAGGTTGAAGGGGAGGATGTGGTATTATTGAAAATCATCATGGTGGGTTGAGGACATGCCCTGAAAAAAGAGATAACAATAATAGTATCTGTCATATTGATCCTTTTTCAAGCACTAACTCTTCTATAAACTCTTCCCAAATTACACTTGTCTCTGTATTCAAAACCTCTAATTTAATCATGATACCTATCACATAATTCTACAGTATCTTAAATTTTTCTTATCAGACTTGGCCCTGTTTTTCTTTCTCTACCATCTCCCAATTAAAACCATCAGTCTCTCTAGGTTCATCCCACCCTATATCCCAGACCAGCCCTGACTTGAAGTAGGAAATACTTATAGACATGTCACACACATGCACACACACCAACAAAACAGCAACTGTGATTACAACTGTTGGGTCTTAGTATTAAATCTCCAAGCTGGGACTTCTCTGGTGGTCCAGCTGGTAAGACTATGAGCTTCTGCTGCAGGAACAATGGGTTCCATTCCTGGTTGGGGAGCTAAGATCCCACATGCTGTGTGGTGCACTCAAGAAAAAAAGTCTCCAAGCTATATAAGTTGTTATAGAAATAATGGAGAAGTGCTTAAGGGCACTTCTTAAGGGCATCTGTGAAAGCATACTTCATAATGCTCTTGCTGGAAGATGAGCTAGGATTTTATATCCAGAAATATCCTTGTACCTGAGTTATTAGCCATTCTTTCCTAGTGGACTCTATTAGAAATGTCCTTTAGGTATCAGAGCTTCTTTATTTCTTTTCCTTTAATGGAGTAGCTTCCTTAATTCCTCTCTCCTCTACTCCACATCATCTGTGCTCTAATTCTGTTTCTCTGAATCCTATTCCTGGTCTATTGAAATAAAAAGACCTTGTCTTCCTTTTCTCCAATCTTACACTTTAGTACTTCTTTCTACTCCTTCCCATAGGTCTCTAACATGTAACTTGTAACCAACTCACTGTGAGTAGATTGCCCTAATGAATCCTGTGAAAAATTTCAAATCATATTCTAGAATACATGATTTCAAGAATCCTAATCTAGGGATAGTGGGTAAGGCTAGACAAAATACTTGTATTAAAAAAATGTGAGAGGCCCTCAACAAAATGAAATGAATGACTGTAAAAAGCATTAATGGAATGGGAGTAGGGACTAAGAGCTTAAAGAGAGACACTCAGAGACAGACAGGATGAGGTGCTATCATAAACTGGAATATCAGGTAGTTCGCTGAGTGAGAAAGCCCATAGAATAATAGCTGCACACACACACACACACACACACACACACAGATGATGTCAGAAGGGAGGCAGAATCTGTAATTGATATTTAAGACAAGCATTGCAATTCTATTTAGGACTGTTTCAATAAGCTCTAATGTCATTGCTCATTTTAATTTTTCACTTGGGACATTTAGTTATCAAGAAAAAACAAAAAGGAATGATATTCCTAGCCTAACCATTGTGTAGATACAGCCAATCATAATATTCTTACTCTTATTTTTCACTAGTCTAGGCTTTCTGCCCCAGTGACAGAATAGATACAAAGAATTTGTGAGTAACAGATCCTTCCAGTTGTTTTATAAAGATAAATGAGGGATTGCTGGTTATTTTCTTCCCATCCTTCAATCTACTCTAGATGGTTACAGATAAAATTACTTGTTACACCAAAGGAAAAAATTAATTGCTTTTTCTGCTATAATATTTCGTATTGTTATATTGTAGTTGATTGAGAATAAAACACAAAGAATCAGGAAGACTAGTGACAACTTCTTTTCAATTTGATAAGCAAAGATACTAAAAGTGAATTCCTTTTCTGTGATAACCATCCTGGAATCTCTCTGCAATAAAGGGGCTCGATCTACTGACTGTCTTTCAACAGTGCTTTACACATGCTTTTTTATTACATTAGTATTCTATTGGTTGATCACATTTCTTTCTTCCTCTAAAATTCTGGCTCTCTGGATATAAAACATATGTGTTCATCTTTATATTTTCTCCAGAGACAAAGCATGGTGATAAAAGTTCAGATAAACTAGTTTTTATTAGATGTATTAACAGGTGGATAGATAGATAACAGAGAGGTAGATAAAGACTAGATGAGAGAAATACAAATTGAGACTGGAAGTTTTGAGGGCAAATTGTTTCCGTAGATATGGGGAGCATAAGGAAAGTAATTATCCTCTTATTGATTGGGAGAAGAAGGAGGGTAAGTTAAGAGAAAAGGAAAAGAATTAACGTCTTTTATATGTGTCACCATTTGCTAGCCAATTTATATGTAATTTTATATAATACCAGGAAAAATTGATACAGATGTTTATTCTTCTATTTTAGAGAAAGGAATTAAAACTGACAAGGTAAAATTGTACATACACATTCAAAATTCAAAGCCAAATTTACTAACTGCAAAATCCATTAAACCATTTTTTATTAAACCATAGACCATTCGAGAAACCATGCTTATGAGAGAAGTTAAACAGTTGAACACTGTGATATTCTTCCTTAAAAATGAAGGAACAGTTTCTATTATATACTAGTATGTGACTTAGAGGAAGTATAGAGATGAGAAATAAGTAAAACACAGAACAATGTCTTTATGGCTTATTTAAAGAATATTTGTGGAGTCAATCAGTATAAAAATATGCATGGATGTCCACATATATTTGTATTGTGTATACCTCCATGTGCTCGTGGATGTAGAGAGGAGTTTTAGAATGCGAATGTTATCAAAAGATGACCAAAAATCAGACATCAATTATCTTCTCTTATTTGAAATATACCTCATAAAGGATAAAAAGATAATATGGGATGATATGAGGGGTTAGGAGGAAAGGAGATTCATTTCAGTTCATGATGCTACTGGAAAAATTGTTTCCAATGGGATAGGGATATGGAGGAAGGAGAAGCCTTTCTCTCCAGCTCACATAAGCCCATGCACTCTGGAACAAGTTATAGGACAAAGCTCAGTGCCTAGTTTTGTCAAGATTTTCTCCCTACTACCTACTAACGAGCAGAGTAGGTAGTGCTTTATAGCACCAGTTGTCGACCTGACAGGTCAGGCAGAAGGTAACATCTATCAATTCATTTACAGAAAGCTAGATTCAATGACTTGGATAAGATCCACCCAACTAAATAATGTAGTGATCCAAAGGACAGCATCACTGCTTACTGGCATGAGTAAAGTATAGATCAATCCCCACCTTTTTCCATTCATTTCTCGACACTGAAATCTATTCTTTCCACAATCTGGAACCCTGTCACGACAGACCCAGGCCATATTAACCTGAAACTTCGCCTCCACTTCTCTGTACCACTTTATGGTTGGATCTTACATTTGACTCAATAATGAGGTATGGTTGATATCGATCGGTAAGTTACATATGCAAGCACCATCTCCTTTTTTTGCCTCGAGTGTGAGTTTCTTAAACTCACACTTAAACCTTTCGAGTGTGAGGTTTGGAAATGCCTGATTTTCTTCTCTTAGTGCCAGCTACATAAATGAGGATATGGAATAACACAAATCTTTAATTATTGTTGACTGATTTCTAAATGATCGTGACCACAGGCAGAGAGTTATGAGTTCTATCCCTTTTTCTCTTCCTTCCTCCCATTCCCTCATGTCCTTCATTTTCCTGTCGCAATTTCTTCAAGGCTCCATCACACCCCTCTGTTTCTTCATCCTACCTTATTTTATAGTTTCCATCACTTCACTGATCTTCTCTTTCCCTCTTTCTCCTAGCATTTCTCACTTTTTAATCCCTTCCCTTCTGTTCCAACCCACTAATGTATTCTTACCTGCTCAAGTCATCAGGGTATAGCACCAACTTCTCTTAAGTCCCACCAGGGAGCAGGGACTAAGCCAGCTCCCAATAGTGGGGGCTTTATAGGAAGATTAGTAGAGTCACCAGGCAACAGAGGGCTGCTGGTTGGATCAAGAGTTATGGCGCCCATAAGACTATGTTTCTCTCCAACAGCTCAGACACATCTCCCTGACATGCTTCCAACCCTGCTCCCAGGCCCAGGCAAATTCCATATATCAGGGGCTGTAAGCACAGCCCTGGCCCTGGGGGCTGACAGTAATGGGTGTCTTCAAAATCTGCCTGCCTGAGTCAGAAAACTGCAACCATTCCTCTTCACCCTGCCTTAGGCTACAGATTCTTAGCCCGGGATGCTCCCTGATGTCAGAGCAGGCTCAGGAGAGTGCAGAGAGAGTAATCCCTATGTTCTCAGCTCCAGTGTGTACTCTTTCTAACAAATCTTGTTGTCCTCCTTGTCATTCCTGTGTTCCTCCTCTTACTCAGGATCCCTTTCTAAGAAGCCATCTTATTATCTGAATCACATCTGCAGCCCACCTACCATTCTAGGCATAATTAAACTAGAATTTGATGAGCTCATAACACTTGCCAAAAATAATGCTAACACTTGAAACACATTGTTGTATTTATTTATTATCTTGCTTATGGGTCAAGTATTATTCTTCATTATTCCACAGTTGATGAAATTGAAACTCAAAGAGGTTTTGAATAACTATAAAAGTTAGCTAGTTACAGAACCGGTATTCACCCATGTCTATCTTACTCTAAAGCTGTTAATCTTAAACAATATGTTATACTGTCTTCTCTGGTCAACCGCTTCCACTGACATTTCAGAAAATGTGATTGTAATACATGGTTCTTGTTCTATCCATTCTATAGATTGCTTGATTCTCAACTATGTGCTTATAGTTCATTTTAGCCTCATTTTGACAAGAATCTGTCTTTCCATAGTAGGCAGTAAATTAATAAATCTTACCATATCTAACGGGCTTCCCAGGTGGTGCTAGTGGTAAAGAACCCACGTGACAATGGAGGATACTTAAGAGACATGGGTTCGATCCTTGAGTCAGGAAGGTGCCCTGTAAGAGGGCTTGGCAACCCACTTGTTGCCTGGACAATCCATGGACAGTGGAGCCTTGTGGGCTACAGTCCATAGGGTCCCTAAGAGTGAGACACAACTGAAGCGACTTAGCATGTGTGCACCATATCTAATCATTCTTGACTTTTTAATCCTTCTTGAAACATTTTTCCAACCATGTCTCATTATATCATAGCCAGATGCACTGGGCAAAGATGGAGATACCATCCCAATGTATATCTAGAGAGATTAAGTTATAGCATAAACTTTTTATACAGCAAGTAATGTTTAGATTTATATGTAAATACCATCCTTTCCCACTGGCTCTTCTCAGCAAAAATGAGTAACTGGAAATTTCAAATGAGAGTTACTAAAATTAAATGAGACAGAGAAGTTAGGCAGCATGAAATCAATCTTAATAAAATAGAGTTTTCACTCATTCATTAATTCACAAAGGACATATCTTATGAACTATATTAAGTACATACTTGAGATAGACAGATGTAGTATAAAAAGGGTCTCTCATGGTATGGTTCTTATGAAGTATGTAGAATAGCAGGGACACAATGCTATTAGGTAATTAGAGCATATATACTGTGAGAAACTCTAACATAATAAAGGGCATGTCAGAAAAGTCTTCTGGACAGAAATAAAGTTGAAATTTATATCAAAAATTTATACAGAGTTCCCTATTATTCTAGCTCACTGAATTCATCATACTTTTTACTTGCTATTTTATTTTTAATATATTTCTCTCCTGCTTCCAACCCATTGTATATGCCTACACTATTTTATGAATATATTTACAGAACATATAAATAAACACTAAAGACAAAAGAAGACATATCCTATATTCAACAATATATGTCAGCATGTTTGCAATGGAGCAAAAACAATCTGAGAATTTTTCTTAAATAAGTTGTTAAAGATTGGCATGCAATGGAATACTAGTCAGCAATAAAGAGAAATAAACTACAAAGACCCACAACAACATGAGTGAATCTCAAATGCATTACACTATGAAGCCAGATGTGGAAGATTATGTGCTGAAGGGCCCATGGCATTCTGGAAAAACAAGAATTATATGCATGGAAACAAATTAGAGCTTCTCAGGGTTGGGCATAGATAGAGGGGTTGACTAAAGGGGCAGCATGAGATAATTTGAGAGAGTGATATAATTTTTCTGTATCTAGGTATCAGTGGTGGTTGCATGGCTATGCATCTGTGAAAACTTAATAGAACTATATACCAAAACCAATAAATTTTATTGTATATAAAATTGAAAAGTTGCTATACACCATTTTGAGAAAGAAACATTCATATTTGTATCAAGTTAAACTTTTGCTTTCATCAAAACTGCTATGCAATGGCATATAAAAACCTAGTGCACTGGGACGACCCAGAGGGATGGTATGGGGAGGGAGGAGGGAGGAGGGTTCAGAATGGGGAACACATGTATACCTGTGGCGGATTCATTTTGATATTTGGCAAAACTAATACAATTATGTAAAGTTTAAAAATAAAATAAAATTAAAAAAAAACCCTATTAGGTGCTTCTCACACATGTGACTATTTAAATCTTCATTTCAATTTATTAGAATTGAATATAATTTAAAAATTCAGTTCCTTGGTTGCACTAGCTAAGTATCAGGTGCTCAATAGCCATGTGTGGCTAGTGGTTACTATATTAACAACAGAGATTTAGAACATTTAACATCACTGCAGGAATTCCTATTGGACAGTGCTGTACTTGATCCTCTTTTCTGACTTGATTGTGTTTGCACAAAAGTCCTAAGAGCCCACCCTGCCCCCACGGAACACTTGGACAATCCACTGACGGATCTGCTTGGTCCTAACACTGTATACAATCAGACTGAGCACAGGAGGCAGGTAGGTACTGGCCATGACTGTGTGTACCATTGGTGACAAATGCTTCCCAAAGCAGTGAATCACAGTCATGCCAATGAGAGGTACATAGAAGAGCAGCACGGCACAGATATGAGAGAGGCAGGTATTGAGAGCCTTGAGTCTCTCTTCCCAGGAAGCAATGCCCAATACTGCCTAGAAGATTAGAAAGAAAGAGGCCAAGAGGATCAAGGCATCTAGCATAATGATGAAGATCATCCCCAGGAAGCCATAGATGCTGTTGACACAGGTGTTAGCACAGGCAAGCCTTATGGCATCCTGATGGAGGCACTACGCATGGGAGAGGGTGTTGGAGTGGCAGAAAGTAATCTTTTGATGAGGGAAGGCACAGGGAGCACAGTCCCCACACTCCACAGCAGGACTGCTGCTCCAATCCTGCCAATGACTCCATGAGGGAGAATGGTAGCATAGTGCAAAGGAAAGCAAATAGTCATAAAGCCATCAGAGGCCATGGCCACCAAGACACCTGATTCCCCTCCCCCAAAGGTGTGGATGAAGAACATTTCAGTGACGCAGACATCAAGGGTTACTGAGCACCAGCTGAGCCAGTGAACACTGATCATGGTGGGCATGAAAGACAATGAAAGGTTGACATCAGTGGCAACTAGCATTGCCAGAAAATAATACATGGGCTCATGGAGATGTTGTTCTACTTTGATGACAGCTAGGATGGTGACATTACCCAGGAATGTGAAACTGTAAAGAAGACAGAGGGACAGGGCCAACCAGAAGTCCTTCTCTGGCATTCCTGGAATCCCAGTAAGGGTGAAGGTCTGATGGTTATTAATAGTTTGGTTGAATGACAGCATTGTGGATCAAAGGTTTGACTAGGCAAAAAGAGAAAAACTCATTAAGCCTATCAGCTTCAATTCGAATCACTGACAATGTTTTGAGATGGTAACCATGAGAGGCAGTGACAAATATTTTATGTTTGCCGTCTGATACAGAAACTGATATCCCCACCCCCATGAAGCAATTCTATTACTGACCACCATATGCTAAATTACCTAGGAGAACAACAACAAAAAACTTTAATCAACACCTAAGCTAATTGGAATACAATTCACCTAGAAATATGGAGTAGTTGCTTGCCTCCTTCCTAAGGAAAACATGATGCTGTACATTTATCTGGGTCATAAAAACTGATGCAAATAACCAGAAAAGAAATATTATCAGGCACAAACAAGACATAAGGAGTGTTTATGAACACATATATGAAGACCTGTATGTATCTTAATTATAATCTTAAATTGTTGTGATTTAGACAAATTCCTCATTGAGACTCAAGTTTTCCACTTGCATGACGTGGGACAGAATAAGAAAGATAGTCTTCAAGGACTAAACTTCTGACTATCTGCATTCCTGGTAGTATATGGGTACTAAAAGGACCTGAGATTACAGCAGGTGATGAAGGAAGGAATTATTTGGCTTTCCTCGGAATTTTATAAGGACCCACTATGATAGACAAAATAACAGTCTCTAAGGATGTTCACCTCCTAATTATTGAAACCTGTGAACAAAATGTCTTGCATGGCAAAAGAAACTTTGAAGATGTCATTAAAGTTAACGGCTTCAGATGGAAGTTCATCCTGGATTACCCAGACAGGTCAAATCTGATCATATGAATCCTCAAAAGTGAAGAAAATTCCCCAGCTGCAGAAAACCAGAGAGACATCAACTTGAGAAAGACTCATCAGGACTTGTGAAAATGAAAGAGGGGGACCAAGAGCCAAGGAATGTGAGTAGCCCCTAGATGCTGGAAAAGGCAAGGGAGTAGAATTTTCCCTGGAGTCCTCTGAAAGGAATGCAGACTTGGTGAGACCTTGATTTTAGCCCGGTGAGAACCGTGCGGTTCTCTGACATGCAGAACTGTAAGGTAATAAATATATGTATGCTGAGTCACTACATTCATGGTAATTTGTCGTGGGAGAAGAAGAAAACTAATATCCAGAGAAGCCAGAGGAGAGTTGCTTTAACCCCTTTTCAGAAATATTCTCAATCTTCCCATTCAGTCTCATTTATTCAGACCCTGTCCTTTTTCTTCATGGAAATTATTTTTTAATATAAATGTATTTATTTTAATTGGAGGTTAATTACTTTACAATATTGTATTGGTTTTACCACACATCAACATGAATCAGCCACGGGTGTACATGTGTTCCCCATCCTGAACCCTCCTCCATCCTCCCTCCCCGTACCATCCCTCTGGATCATCCCAGTGCACCATGGAAATTAGACTTCTTTGTCCTAAGGTATACCCGGAAAAGAATTCTGAGATCCATTTCTGTGTTACACCTGAAAGAACAGAATGCCAGATAGAACTTGCGATGAGATTTACAACTAACAACTGATCCAGTCAGGTGAAATCCATCTCTGGAGAATCTCCCAAAAGACAGATTCAAACATTACTCACATTGATGAAGTCATTGGCCTTGGTGTTGAGAACACAATTGGACTTAGTTTTTCTGTTCCTTCATAGAGATCTCTCATTCTATGCATTCCTAGTACTGTGCAGCTACTTTAGTAATCTCCTTGAGTTTCCAGCAGCTCTATTTCCTATTGTAATTCTGAGTAAGACCTAGATGAACTTATAAATCATTCTAGATGTTAGTGCCTAACAGTTGCAGTAACAAAGATCAGTATTAAAATCTTGGTGTCATACAATTAAATATCTTCTATTTCAATTGCTTGTTATCTTTAGAAGATGTATCAAAATGCACAGCTGATACATCACTTTTGAGGGATCAGTCTAGCCACAAATGATAAGAATTCAGGATTGAAGGAAAAAACAGTGCTATAATGGCTTGTAACCGTGTGTTATGATCCTTACTGAGCATCTCATAATGAGTTTCTAAAATAAAAGTGTTCATATATACACAAACATGAATACAAGCAAAATTCTGCTTGGAAATTAAGTGAATTCACATGTTATTGAAGCCCATCTCAGGATCCATATTAAAGAAAATGGAACAAAAGGCCGAGTCACAGAAAGAGCAAAGTCACTAGAAAAAGTCCAGGGTTGGACACAAAAGGCAGAAAACTCTGGATGCTTGGGAATAAATGCAGACAGGAAAGAGTTGCTCCAAGTTTCTTGAGAGTCGATAGCTTAGTGCTGCACTGTCCACTCTGGTAGCCACTAGATGCTATGCTATGCTAAGTCACTTCAGTCATGTCTGACTCTGTGTGACCCCAGAGATGGTAGCCTACCAGGCTCCCCCGTCCCTGGGATTCTCCAGGCAAGAAAACTGGAGTGGGTTGCCATTTCCTTCTCCAATGCATGAAAGTGAAAAGTGAAAGTGAAGTCGCTCAGTCGTGTCCGACTCTTAGCGACCCCATGGACTACAGCCTACTAGGTTCCTCTGTCCATGTGATTTTCCAGGCAAGAGTACTGGAGTGGGGTGCCATTGCCTTCTCCGAGCCACTAGATACCTATGCCCATTTTTCTTTATATTAATTAAGCTAATTACATCATCAGTACCTTAGTTGCCCTCGCTGTGTTTCAAGCATTCAGTAGCTACATGTTGCCAGTGAGTGCTGTATTTGGAAAGTACAGATGTAGAATGTTTTCATCATTCCAAAAAATTCTATTAAGATTTGAAAAATTAGCGATGCAGACTGCAAATTTAGAGAATACCAACATTCTAGCTGACCTCTTGCCAAATCTTAGCTCCAAGTGGATTTAAGAGTCTTTCATACTGCATAACCTCTGCCTCTCTTTACCTATCTCTCTGTCTTTGTCTCTTTTTTGGGGGGAATTAAATAGGAAAGTACCACTAAAACCGAAGATTCTGGAGAGAAACCACCTGTGTTTGAATCATAGTTCTATTTCCTTAGACAAGTTACTTAAGAATCTCTGTGATTTATTCCTCACCTTTTAAAAATGAGTGGGATAGTTACAAGAGTATTCACTGGGGATATTGGGCATTTTGTTAAGCACCAGACAAATTAACACTCAAAATTTAGCTATAATTAATGAGCATCTTTTTTTCTCTGAACTTTGTCATATTTGGCTAACTGTGAAAATTAATCTCAAAAATATCAATAGGCTATGGAATTTATTTACACACTGATAGATATATCTACCTATCTATATGTTACTCATATATTTTAATCAAATTCTATATTATCTAAATCTTTGTATCCATCAGTGAATTTATTCCATCACTCAATATCAGTGGCTTGCATGCAGTGACTGTTGCAGTGCTCAAGATCATGAACTCTACTGATATGTGCTCAGTGACATGGATGCTTATTGTGAAGAATTTATTGGAAGCAGATCCTAGGTAAAATAGAGATGAAGGGATAATACACTAGTAGAAATCATAGGTAGTGAAAGTCAGTAAGAGGAAGAGAGGAATAAAGAACATTGATTCTGAGGGACTAGGAGTACAGAACAAACACTGCACTGACCGTCTGAGGAGATTCATCCCAGAGATTAACACAGCCCATCCAAAATTCAAGATGAGGTTTGCATATAAGCCTGTCAATTCCTTAAGATCTGATGAACCCAGGAAAGCTTTCATGTTTAACTAATTTACTGATAAATGACTTTGTTGAATGCCTACTACGTTCTAGACAAGTCACAAAAATCAGAGGCTCAAAATGAGATTTTTTTTTTTTTTGTCTTCCAAGACCCTTAGCAAAGAATGCATGAAAAACAAGATCAGAAAGAGGAGTAGAATGTGTGCCTGGGTTGAATAAAAACAAGCTTTACAGACGGGTCAGTACGTTCACCTTGTTCACCTATGTGTCCTCGGCTGGACTCAGATTAACTCTGTCTCCATCAGTACTAGTGACAGACAATGGAGAAGATCAAACGTAAACTTCCCTCACAGCAAAAGGACAGAAACTTTATGGCTTAAGAAGAGTACGTGGGGAGGTGGAGGAGAAGTAGGAAATGAGATTTTTCCCTTTTCTACTCACAACATTGAAGAACACTGAAGTAGCATTCAGTCTTCTTTACCAGCCAGGCAGACAGGGAGAAGAACTATTCCCAGAAAGACTGACTGAGAAATCTATACTCTTAAAGTGTCTGAGCTGCAGGCTGAAACAGAGCTCTGGTCCCTTGGATTTGTCTTCTGAGGAACCATAGACCAGTCTTTCACTTTGAGAAGAAATGTATTTGCTATTGGCCTTGAGCTGGAACTTAGGAGGGAAGGGCAAAATTTTGGGGGATCTTGTTACTTCTCTAATTGGCCTTTGGTAAAATGACACACTCTCCACCTAATGCTCTCATTTATAGTTAGAAATGTTATTTCTCTACTAATAAAAAAAAATATATATATATATATATCAGTTCAGTTCAGTCGCTCAGTACTGTCCGACTCTTTGCGACCACGTGAATTGCAGCACGCCAGGCCTCCCTGTCCATCACCAACTCCCGGAGATCCTCAAACTCATGTCCATCGAGTCGGTGATGCCATCCAACCATCTCATCCTCTGTCATCCCCTTCTCCTCCTGCCCCCAATCCCTCCCAGAATCAGAGTCTTTTCCAATGAGTCAACTCTTCATGTGAGGTGGCCAAAGTATTGGAGTTTCAGCTTTAGCATCAGTCCTTCCAATGAACACCCAGGACTGGTCTCCTTTAGGATGGACTGGTTGGGTCGCCTTGCAGTCCAAGGGACTCTCAAGAGTCTTCTCCAACACCACAGTTCAAAAGCATCAATTCTTCGGCGCTCAGCTTTCTTCACAGTCCAACTCTCACATCCATACATGACCACTGGAAAAATATAGCCTTGACTAGACTGACCTTTGTTGACAAAGTTATGTCTCTGCTTTTTAATATGCTGTTTAGGTTAGTCATAACTTCTCTTCCAAGGAGTAAACATCTTTTAATTTCATGGCTGCAATCACCATCTGCAGTGATTTTGGAGCCCCCCCAAAAATAAAGTCTGACACTGTTTCCCCATGTATCCCATGAAGTTATGGGACCAGATGCCATGATCTTAGTTTTCTGAATATTGAGCTTTAAGCCAACTTTTTCACTCTTCTTTTTCACTTTCATCAATAGGCTTTTTAGTTCCTCTTCACTTTCTGCCATAAGGGTGGTGTCATCTGCATATCTGAGGTTATTGACACTTCTCCCAGCAATCTTTATTCCAGCTTGTGTTTCTTCCAGTCCAGCATTTCTCATGATATACTCTGCATAGAAGTCAAATAAGCAGGGTGACAATATACAGACTTGACGAACTCCTTTTCCTATTTGGAACCAGTCTGTTGTTCCCTGTCCAGTTCTAACTGTTGCTTCCTGACCTGCATACAGGTTTCTCAAGAGACAGGTCAGGTGGTCTGGTATTCCCATCTCTTTCAGAATCTTCCACAGTTTATTGTGATCCACACAGTCAAAGGCTTTGGCATAGTCAATAAAGCAGAAATAGATGTTTTTCTGGAATTCTCTTGCTTTATCAGTGATCCAGTAGATGTTAGCAATTTGATCTCTGGTTCCTCTGCCTTTTCTAAAACCAATTTGAACACCTGGAAGTTCACTGACCTCCCCACCCCCCCAAAAAAAAACTGTATATACTACAGTTCCCTGCATTCTGTGACAGCATCCTAGAAAAAGCATCACCCAAGTCTTGGTCTCCAACTTACCGAAAATCCAGTCTAGGAAATGAGAATCACTTCTGATGCTGACTGACAGCCACAGCAGTAAAACTGGGATTATAAACTAGCAGCATCTAGTCTAGAATCCCCTCCAGGGTGATATTCTGGAGACAAGAGTATCAGTCTTGCTGAAGATGTCACCAGGGGCATAGACCATATAGACCCAGGCTTCTGGGCATATTGGACCTAATTTTCCCTAATGCAAACCTGTGATGACAAACATTCAAATACAGAATCAATCTAAATCTCATATGAATGGTACTTCATCAACTGTATCAAATTACAGATATACTTTACTGCCTAATCTTTACAATTCAGTCAAAAAAAAGGGGGGGAGGGAGAGTGGGATGCAGGGAGAGAGAGGAAGGAAGGAAAGAAGAGAGAAAGGGAAAGAAACTAAAAGAAAATGTGGAGCTCAGTCTTGTATCCACATACTATCTTGTTTCTTTTTTCTGCTTCATGATTGTAAAGCCTTTCACTGCTGTGATCTGTGGTCCCTCTTCCCACTTGCTTCCCATTTTCTCTTCAGTCAGCTTCAGTGAGAGTTCTTTCCCACTCCTCTGACACTATCTTTGTGTACGTCACCAATGGTCTGCTTATTGCCAAACATTCCTCATCTTACTTTCCTTTTCAGCAAAATTCAATACAGTGGAAAATTGCCTTGATGTTGAATTGCTTTCTTTTCTGTTTTTCTCACTGTTTGTTTTCTTTTTTATGTGTGGGACACCATGTTTTTCTCCAGCTTTAATGTCCACTCTTCAGTATCCTTTGATGGCTTATCTTCTTCCTACATCACTAAATGTTAATGTATCTCTTATTAGGTCCATTCTTCTGCTGAAGGATATTATCAAGTCCCATTGCTTCACATACCATCTATACACTGATTTAGTTCTGCCTTAATCTCCAGGATCAGCTTTCTACTTGATAATTCCACTTGGATATCAAATAGGAAGCTAAAAATTAGCATGATGAATACTGTAAACTTTTTTGCTGGTTAATTTCAAGAAATCAGACTAACTATATAATTCACTCAGCTGCTCAAATCAAAACTACAGATTTTTTTCCCCTTCTTCCTTCTATCATTGTCAATTCCTATTAAGTCCAAACCAAAATATTTTCCACATACTTCAAATTCTCTTCCTCTTCACCTCTATCATTTTAGTAAAGTCACCATGACCCCTCATCTGTAGTATAGCAATGCTAAATCACTTCAGTCGTGTCCGACTCTGTGCGACCCCATAGATGGCAGCCCACCTGGCTCCCCTGTCCCTGGGATTTTCCAGGCAAGAACACTGGAGTGGGTTGCCATTTCCTTCTCCAATGCATGAAAGTGAAAAGTGAAAGTGAAGTTGCTCAGTCGTGTCCGACTCTTAGCGACCCCATGGATTGCAACCTAACAGGTTCCTCCGTCCATGGGATTTTGCAAGCAAGAGTTCTGGAGTGGGGTGCCATTGCCTTCTCTGAGTATAGCAATAGCCTCCTAATTATTGATTTTTTAAAAATTTTCTTACTTGTTTGTTTCGTTGTGGTATAACTTATGGGCCATAGAATTTATCCATTTTAGATGTACAATTTGAAGAGTTTCAGTAAATCTATACAACTGTGAAACTATCATAGAAAACTGATTTTAAGACTTTCATCACATAAAAATATTCCCTGATGGTGGTTTGTCAGTCCTGGGCCTGTCTCTAGCTCCAGGAAACCACTGATACACTTTCTATCTATTTAATTTGCCTTTACTAGAAATTTCATGTAAATGGAGACATATTAATACAATATATTATCAAGTAATATTATCAATATCTTTCACATAATGCAGTGTTACAAGTTTTACTCCTGTTGCTGAATATATTCATAATTCATTCATTTCCTTTAATGAACAGTATGTCACTGTACAAATAAAGCATGTTTATTTATCCAGTCACTGTTGATATATATTTGGATTGTTTATAGCATTTGACTGTAAACATTTATAATAATGCCACTACAAACATTAATGGACAGTCTTTGTGTTGGCATGTTTGGGTACATATCAGGGAAAGGAATTACTGGATAGTGTGACAGGTGTTTGTCTAATTGTAAAGATGTCAAACTGTTTACCAGTGTGCTGAATAATTCCACATTCATATCAACCAGTTTTCAAATCTCACTTTACTTTCACTTTCCAGCAGAATCCTTGGCTGCCAACTTACATTTTTCCTTGATGAAACAGAAAGAATATCTGGACATCTGAGAAGCTCCAAGACTCAGTAAGTCTCCCGGTGTGGACCCAGGCAAACTTCTCTTTTGAGCACGGAAGTGTTATTTGGTCATTTTGCCAGTTGGTTCTGACATGTATCTGACACCGAAGACAGTTTGTGAGCAGAGTGTCATTTGGGCATTTTGTCAATTGGTTCTGATGTGTATCTGAGGTCAAGGACCATCTGTGAGCATGGAGTACTATTTGGACATTTTTGCCAATTGATCTGACATGTGTCTACCATTGAGGGTCAGTTTGTGAACACTGAGTGTTATTTGGGCATTTTGCCAATTGATCTGACTTGTGTCATATCAGAAACTGTTTGTGTTGGGCAAGTGTTTATTTGGTCATCTTCCTGGGGGACTTGTGACAGTCTGTCTTCTGGTGTGTGAGTATATATTCCATTTGTGTGATGGGTGTCATTGTTGTCTTTTGTAAAACGGGAACTACAGGGTCAATTCATGAGAAAAAAATAACAATGAAATCATGAATAAATTAAACATTGTGTGGTAACAGTATCCAAAAATTAACAATGAAATCATGAATAAATTAAACATTGTATGGTAACAGTATCCTTTAGACTCCAAAGAAACTTGATTAAGGTGAAGCTCTTTTGAAATTTAAAAACTTATACTTTTTGCATACACAGTTAGAGAAAGCTAGCTTGACAAAATTGGAGAAGGCAATGGCACCCCACTCCAGTACTTTTGCCTGGAAAATCCCATGGACAGAGGAGCCTGGCAGGCTGCAGTCCATGGGGTCACTAGAGTCGGACACGACTGAGAGACTTCCCTTTCACTTTTCACTTTCATGCACTGGAGAAGGAAATGGCAACCCACTCCAGTGTTCTTGCCTGGAGAATCCCAGGGACGGTGAAGCCTGGTGGGCTGCCATCTATGGGGTCGCACAGAGTCCGACATGACTGAAGCGACTTAGCAGCAGCAGCAGCTTGACAAAATACCGTTTTCAGAATCTGACCCTGTGAGAACAAAAATATGCCTAAGAGAAAGCTTGAAGTAAACTCTTGCCGTTTCCTTGAAATACACAACAACTTGGTTTGCTTGAAGCCTCAGCATCGGGTTAATTAGTAGAACTTTAAAATATATTTGGGTTCATTAAACACACATATTGTACTACATCAAAGGGAAATTGTGGTATGAGAAAAATATATGTTTTTAGAGGCTATGGAATATATTCTTAAGTTTACCAATGAGAAAATACTGATATAACAGTTGTTACTTGTTTCTTGGTTTTGTTAAGCTTCTTTAAAAGTTAAAAATTAGAATATGTAATTAAACCTACTTAAATGATAGGGGAAGTATTTCAGTATGTTAAGCATTAGGATATGTGTTGCCAGTGAAAGAAAGTATAAAGACTGGCAATATTTTTCTTGAGGAAAGAAAAGGAAAATCATTTTGTCCTAGAGCTAGTTGCTTATGTATATGAGGATAATAAGGGACAAATTAATTTGGATCCAGAAAGTGAGAAAAAGTCTGTGAAAAAGGAAATTTGAGAAAAGAACCTTGTACATTGTCAGGATTAAGATTAGATAGAATTTAATTAGATGAATGAAAATTTTGTTAATAGTAAGCTGGTACAAGACTTTATTGGTTTCAGAGTGATAAGCAGCTGGGCCTCACTTTTGGGCAACACTGCTGCCAGGTTTGCTGATAGCTGACAAAGCATTGGAATTTTTTCCCTCCATCTCAAGTTGACTCTGTACTCTCTGAGAGCATAGCAGTTGGCTTTTTTTTTTTTAATTTTATTTTATTTTTAAACTTTACAATATTGTATTGGTTTTGCCTTTGAGCCAGCTGCAACCTGGTAAAACTACTTTTTAAAAATTTGCTTATTAAATCACTTGTGAAGGAATATGTCCTTATCTGAAACTGTAAAAGGTTTTCAAATATGTTTCTCAATCTGTTGTTTGACTTTGGTCAACTTCTAGAACCTTAGAATCTTTTGTTGTTATATTTTAAAAAATAATTTATCCAGGTTTATGTATTTCTTTTTTTTCTTTTTTTTTTCCTCTGAAGAGAGTATTCACCAACCTCTTCCTTTTAAAGTAGGCAGAAATCCATCTTTTCTTATTTTTTTTCTCTAGAGATTTTACATTAAAGGGAAGCAAAGAAACAAGACAATACCAATGGAACACTTTCTTTCTGATGAAAAATATCACATCACGTATGATATTGATAAAAATAACCAACCAGAGAGTAAAAATTTTATGATATAAAGGTGATAAAAAGAAGTGTCTAAATGATGTTGCTGAGTAAATAATAAGGACAGGATCGAGTACAAAAATGGAAGGATTGGTTTTAGAAAGGAGGATGAATAGTTCATCTAATTTATACAAGGTAACAAAGAAATCAGCATATAATTGACCCTGTTAATAGACGAGTAAATGTAGTCAGGGCACTGGATGCTGTTTTCTGATAATTCAACTTTCTTGATGATGTAGGTAATAAAGTCATCAACAAAGAATAAGAGTTTGGAAAGATGTAATGGAGTAGAAGAAGAGACATAAAAATGATACTTTGAAAGCTCTGAGGGAGTACATTAGGTCTTTGGTGATACATTTAAAGTAAGAATACAGTACTCAATATGGTTGTATGATCTCTAAGTGTATTGGGCTCATCAATGCAGATGGAGAGGAGAGGGAACAGCTGGACTTAAACAGTAGATGTTGTTTAGTAATAGATAACAAGGAAATCTTGATTGAATAAGAAAATTAATGACTTTCTCTAAGATCAAATTTCCAGAAAATTAAAATGGTGATTTCAAGCAAGGTGCATCTGATTTCACAGACTCTACTATTTCTGCTGAATTTTAACATTTTGGGTCTGGAAAGCCATACCCTTCATAAAGTAGAACTCCAGATATTAGGAAATTCTGTTAGAATAATATGGGGGCATTCCTGAATGAAGCTATTCTAAAGGGGACAACAGTTTCTGTAGATATGGATGAGGCAAGTCCTGATGTTTGCAGAAGCCCAAGTCATCCATTAAACACTCAGATCAAGCATTTTGCGTATGTCTATTTCTGTCTCTAACAGCACTTCAAGAGAGATTGGGAAGTATTAAACATTCTCACAGATTAGAAACTCCTTGAGGACAAGGATTTCATCCTTTAACTCCTTATATATATATATATATATATATATATATATATACACACACACACACACACTATAGAGAGAGTAATATATATCTACATATACATATAGATATACATACATGTATATAGCCCACATAAAGGATTATGTAAAATATAAATATACAGAAAATTATAGATTTCTATATGTAGTCACATCCTCATATTAAAAAATATACAGAAATATCTATTATAAAACACCAACCCTTAACATTTATGATAAAGTTAGTCTCCTTAAGATTATAATACACATATTTCTTAATAGGTTTAAATTAAAAATTTAAACCCAAATTAAATTTAAACCCAATTTAAAGTGAAAAACCCAAATTAAAAATAAGTAGATAAACTTCTTCCATACATTCTCTATCATACCTGAAAATAAGTATCCTCATAAGAATTGTTTATATCTGGCTTTTGTTTTCTGCTATTAAAAATGTAAATATGGCAGAAGCACATTAGTCTGCTTTATTTAGGAAAATTCTATGAAAACTATTTTAACCTTTAAATAATAACAAATAGTTTAGCATTTACTTTTGACTGAAGAGGAATATTAAATTTTATTTGTTCTAGAGAATATTTAGCTTGTTCTAGAGTAGAGACTCCTCAGAATTTTTTCCCCATATTTTGTGATTCTTTTTGCATTTTATTTTATTTATTTTTTAATATAAATTTATTTATTTTAATTGGAGGCTATTTACTTTACAATATTGTATTGGTTTTGCCATACATCAACATGAATCCGCCACAGGTATACACGTGTTCCCCATCCTGAACCCCCCTCCCTCCTCCCTCCCTGTACCATCCCTCTGGGTCATCCCAGTGCACCAGCCCCAAGCATCCTGTATCCTGCATTGAACCTGGACTGGCAATTCATTTCATATATGATATTATACATGTTTCAATGCCATTCTCCCAAATCATCCCACCCTCTCCCTGTCCCACAGAGTCCAAAAGACTGTTCTATACATCTGTGACTCTTTTGCTGTCTCACATACAGGGTTATCATTACCATCTTTCTAAATTCCATATATATGCATTAGTATACTGTATTGGTGTTTTTCTCTCTGGCTTACTTCACTCTCTATAATAGGCTCCAGTTTCATCCACCTAATTAGATCTGATTCAAATGTATTGTTTTTAATGGCTGAGTAATACTCCATTGTATAACACTCTGGGCTTTAAGGAAAATATTCAAAACAAAGCACAAAATATCTATACCTGTGAAACTACCATATGATCCAGCAATCCCACTCCAGGACATATATCCAGAGAAAACCATAATCCAAAATATACACTCATCCCAATGTTCAGTAGAGCACCATTTACAACCACCCAGACATGGAAGCAATTAAATGTCCATTGACAGAGAAATGGATAAAGAAGATGTAGTACATAAATACCATGGGATATTACTCAGCCACAAAAAAAAGAAAATGAAATAATGCTATTTGCAACAACATGAACAGACCCAGAGATTAGCATACTCATTAAGTCAGACAGAGAAAGACAAGTATTGTATGATAGAGAGCTTATATGTGGAATCTTAAAAAAGCTATAAATGAACTTATTTACAAAACAGAAATAAAACCACAGATATAGAAAACAAACATTGTTATCAGGAGGAAGTGGAGGGGAGGGATGAACTGAGAAATTAGGATTGACATATACACACTACTCTTTATAAAAGAAATAACTAATAAGGACCTACTGTACACCACTGGAAACTCTACTCAATACTCTATAACGATCTATATGGTTATAGAGTGGATGTATGTGTTATATAACTGATTCACTTTGCTGTATAGCAGAGATTAACACAACTTTGTAAATCAACTACTCTCCAATAAAATTTAAAAAAATGTAAATATGTTTATGAAGGTAAAGAAATGATATGAAAAGAAACATGAAGAAGTGATGGAAAGGGTTTGTGGGCGTTTTAATGACTGACCACACAAAGGCACACACTGATGGAATAATGAGCTATTTCCACAATCCTAAGAACTACTTCATTGATGAAAAAATATTATTATAGAAAAATGCATGAAAACAAATGAAAGAAATTATATTTAATATATTGGAATAATAATGCAGTCCAACAAATTTAAAGAACTCTGTCTTCTTTGTTCCTAATGGAAATTCCAAGCAGTTTTTCTCTCTATCCAAAACAACAATAGACTTCGGTGCTATTTCAAGGTAAATCTCAGCACTATATTAGCAATGAGACTGCAACTGGTTTTGGAATCAGAAGCTCTAGGGAAAAATTAGGCTGGAATTCTAGGACTTCTTTAGTTATATATATATATGTGTATATATATATATACACACACACACACACACACACACACACACACACAGCCATACTCACGTATATGTATAAAGTATGTGTGTGTGTGTTTGGGAGAAGTAGATCCTTTTTCCTTCCTCAGTCTTGGCTGAGAGGACACAAATAAAATCAAAATGAAGGAAATTTTGAAACAGGTGTTGGTAGAAGAAAAGGCAATTTTACAGATGAAGGAGCAGCTTGGAGTTTTGGGAATTCACGATGGTCAGGCAGCACTACATAACAGGCCTCAAAGGATTTCTCCAGAGGAATTAAAAATCATACAGAACCATGATGGCTGAGACACCACCAGAAGTTTGAGGAGGCTTCATAAGTGCTCTGTTTACTAGTCTCAGGGAAGGAAAGAAGCCAAATTAATTCTGAACAAGAGCACAGAGGTTGATACAGGTAATAAATTTATCTTAAAATCTTTTGGCATGACCTCTGTATACCAAGCTCTGTGTAGGATTGTTTAGGCACATTATTTCATTAAATCTTCGTAAAAATGCTGGTGAGGAAAATTACAAAGGCAGATGAGAAGCACCTAGAGAGTGTCCAGTGTCATCGGGTTGCTGGAAGGCAAAGAAAAGATGAGAAAAAAAGTAAAATGTAGGTAATGTTACTGGGAGTAAAATAAGAGATACACTGTGAGGGAGGATCTATCATATAGAAAAAAATGAAAAAAAAGTGGATGGAAGAGTAAATGAAAAGTGAATTGGAAGCTAGAGAAAATAAGGCTCTGAAAAATCAGGGAGAATGGAAAAGAGATGAAGACTAGAGATAGAAATGAGATTGTTTAAAAAGGAGAAGATGGGGTAAAACATAATCAGGTAAAGAAAAACAGAGTCAAAGGCACATAAAAGAAAGGGGGAAATAAAATCTGCAATTTCCATAGAACAGCAGTGCTTCAGCAGGCCCTGGGGACTTAATCAGAGACTATCAAATATTTTATAAGTTTTTCCAAGAAAAATATCTAATAGGGATGAGCCAACTTATTCTTCTCAAGTAAAATCCATCACCAATTTCTTGGGAAGAAGGACCATCCAACTGAAGGGCTCTCACTTAAACTATAAAGTATAAAAATGTCCCTTCCTCAAAGTGCTCCAGAGGGTTAGCTGGGCAGCAGAGTGCTTTGTTTAGATCTGAGCATTGTGACTTATTTGGAGAAACATCTGGATTCTGTTTTCAACACACAGCACAACCTTTGTAAGAAGACTACAGAATCTTTCAAAGACCCCCTGTGTCAGATCAGAATCTGCAAAATAACTTCTCTGTCATATTGTCCCAAAACCACAAACTCTCCTCTCACAGCAGGCAAACAGGTGGAAGAATGAGCCTGGAAGCCCACCTGGTCTTGTGTACCTGTCAACACCACCACCTCCCATCCCCAACTCTCCCAGAAACACTTATTGATTTTTCTTTCTCCTTTCTCACAATCAGTACCTGGATGATAACAAAGAAACTTTAATTCCTCTCAAAGACACTTCATTTAAGCTTTTGTGCCCTGTTAGAAAAAGAGATTTTTCTCTAGATCCATGATTTTCAACCCACATGCAGAAAATCAGGGAGGAGTTTGAGAGTTTGTAAAATATCTGAAAAGAATGATATTTAATCATCCATGTTCATTTATTCTTGATTTCATTCCTTCATTCAACACATACGGAAAGCTAACATATGCTTGGCATATGGTCTTTTAAAGATTGATTTATTTATGTATTTTTGCTTGCACTGGGTCTTCATTGCTGCTTGCAGGTTTTCTCTAGTTGCAGTGAGCAGAGGCTACTCTCTAGTTACGGTGTCTAGGCTTCCCATTGCAGTGGCTCCTTTTACTGTGGATCACTGGCTCTAGGCACATGGGTCCTACTTTATGCAACCCCATGGACTGTATACAGCACAGGCTCAATAGTTGTGGTGCACAGGTGTAGTTGCTCTATGGCATATGGGATCTTTTGGGATCAGGGATCAAACCCGTTTCTCCTGCATTGGCAGGTGGATTCTTTACCATTGAGCCACCAGGGAAGCCCAGCATATGATCTTTTAGGTGATAAACAGAGTCCTTTCCTTCAGGAAGTTTAATTCTAGTAAGAGAGATAGACACTAAACAAATATCTATGTGATGTTTAATTACCTGTACTTACTTATAAGAAGAATATAAAAACTATGTACTGAGGAGTCTTAAACTCTTATGAGAATTGGAAAAGGCTTATTTGAGAAGGATTATTATTTAGGCTTCCCTGGTGGCTCAGAGGGTAAAGCGTCTCCCTGCAATGTGGAAGACCCAGGTTGGATCCCTGGGTTGGGAAGATCCCCTGGAGAAGGAAATGGCACCCTACTCCAGTATTCTTGCCTGGAGAATCCCATGGATGGAGGAGCCAGGTAAGTTACAGTCCACCGGGTTGCAAAGATTCGGATATGACTGAGTGACTTCACTTTCTTTCACTTTTTCTTTCTATTTGAGGATAGATAGGCTTTGATTAGGCAAAGAGGAACTTTATAGAAGGTGGAGGAAGGCACAAAAAACAGGAAGGGACACATGTGAAATCCCATATCCAGAAGTTTCTTAGTGAGGTCCAGGAACTTAAAGACTGCAAATATGGCTGGATTGAAGAGACCAAAGTGGGAGGGGTGGGTGGGGAATGGTGTGAATTGGCACTAGAGAGGTAGACATGGGCTGAATTTTGCTGTGACTAAAGTAAATGATAGATTTAGGACTCTGTTCTAAGTACAATAGAAGATCTTGAGGGACCTTTTGCTTTGAGTGAATAAATAATTTTCTAAATATTCAAAGTGCATTCTGACTGCAGAAAGGAATTTTTGAAAGGGGGCACTCATGGGTGGAGGATGATAAGTTAGGGTGCCTGGAGGAAATGAACTATGCTATTTTTGACTACACATAAAAGGAAGAAAGGAAATAATGATTTTGTATGTTTTGGAGACAAATATGAAATTCATTAAGTGTTGGTTTAATGAAAGAAGAGGTTTCAAGAATGGCATCAGGTTTTTGGAGTGTTAGAAGACTCTCGAAATAAAGATTTTGTTAATGGCTACTCTCATACCATATATGTGGTTGTTTCTGGGTCAATAGCCTTTATTTTTTATCCCTTGATATTTTAAAATGAGGTTATGGAAAGTTATAAGTTAAAACTTGTGAAGATTAATTTGAACAGTTATGTCCACTAATGTGTCTATTTACAAATGTATATATGGGCTCAGTAGTTCAGTCCTGTCTGACTCTTTGTGACCCCAGGAATGAACTCCACCAGGCTCCTCTGTCCATAGAATTTTTCAGGCAAGAATACTGGAGTGGTTTGCCATTTCCTACTCTGGGGCATCTTCCTGACCAAGGGATTGAACCCGAATTGGCAGGAAGATTATTTACTGCTTAGCCACCATTATAAAAAGAGTGAAATAGATGCTTAGGCATGTGCAAGAATATATACACACATGTATATGTGTGTGTAAGAGAATATATGCATATGTATACACACACACACACACACATATATATATATATATATACACATACATATACATGCATACACATGGATTTATATAGATGAGGGATGTAGGTTTGGATGGTGATGAAATTTTGTGTAGGTATGTTTGTGGTGATGATACTGTGAGTTCTGTTCTTTGATTATTTAGCAAAATTCTCAATGCTATTAGGTTCTTGGATGTTGCTGCTTCTTTTCTACCAAATATTCAGTGCTGTTAAAGGAAGATATCAAAATTTTCTTCTGTCTAAACACTGGTTGTTTCATCTTATCTCCCCTTTTAAGATAAGCAAATTAAATTCAAGTGAGTGGAGGTCATCACATGTGATTGTCTAAGAAGTAAAAAGATGCAAAAACCTTTCAGACACTGATTTAAACATAGTTTTCCCCTCTGTTGTTCCACTTCTACATCCATAAAGCCATTTACCTATCTAAAAACCTTTTTTCAATTTAGGAGCTGGAATCCAGGTGGGAGAGTCCAGCCTCAAACAGTGGTAAGAACATCATGATGAACACTAGCTCATCACATGTCAACCACCATAGCTTCATTTTGACAGGTATCCCAGGAATGCCAGATAAAAACCCATGGATGGCTTTTCCCCTGGGATTTCTCTACACCATGACTCTCCTGGGAAATGGTACCATCCTAGCCATCATCAAGGTAGATCGGAGTCTCCATGAGCCTATGTACTACTTCCTCTCTATCTTGGCTCTGACTGATGTTGGCCTCTCCATGTCCACCCTGCCCTCCATGCTCAGCATCTTCTGGTTTAATGCCCCTGAGGTTCCCTTTGATGCATGCATCACACAGATGTTCTTCATCCACAGTTTTGGAGAGGTAGAATCAGGAGTATTAGTGTCTATGGCCTTTGACAGATTTGTGGCCATCCGAGACCCACTGCACTATGCTTCCATACTCACCCATGGCATCATTGGCAAGATTGGAATAGCTGTCATCATCCGGGCAGTCTGCGTGGTCTTCCCTGTGCCCTTTCTTATAAAGCGGCTACCCTTCTGCCATTCCAATGTCTTGTCTCATTCGTACTGTCTCCACCAAGATGCAATGCGGTTAGCCTGTGCCAGCACTCGTGTCAACAGCCTCTATGGCCTCATAGTAGTCATCTTCACTTTGGGGTTTGATGCCTTCATCATTCTCTTTTCTTATGTGCTCATCCTGAAGACAGTACTGGATATCGCTTCCAGAGCTGAAAGGCTCAAAGCGCTCAACACCTGCCTCTCCCACATCTGTGCTGTGCTCCTTTTTTATGTTCCTCTCATTGGTGTCACCATGATCCACAGGTTTGGGAAACATCTGTCACCAGTAGTACACACATTCATGGCCAATACCTATCTGTTACTGCCTCCTTTACTAAACCCTGTTGTCTATAGTGTGAAAACCAAGCAGATACAGAGGAGGATCATCCATGTGTTCCAGAGGAGAAAGAACAGGGTCTAGGGTAGTGGAATCAAATGTAATATGGAGAATAAGAAGCATTTTGAGCAACTATAATGCAGTCAAATTATAAACATCTGGGAAAATTGAAAGTGGGCAAGGCTTGTAGGTGAAAGTCTTTCTTGTTCTGTATATGCTCCATTTTGGAATGCATAATTTTTGATATCTGGTGTCACTTGACAAACCTAATGTAATTAATATAATTGTTCTTCTCTGAAACTGGAGATGAGCATCAGTGAAGACATAAATCATCACCTGTTTATCCAGGTAATACTTTTGAGTGTTTATCCATATAATGTTAAGTAATATTGTTCTATAGTTATTAATTAAGTAATTAGATAAGGAAAGATTCAAAATGCTATATAACACTGCTGAAAGGTCTGAGATATTTTTTCTTAATATGGAGAAAGAAAATTGTTCCATAATCAAACAGCATTTATTTTGTTGTTCCAATGTTTATTGGGTAAAGAGTGCCTATGTTAAAATTAAAACAAACACATGTGTGGTTACTTAACACGTGCCTTTTCATTTAAGGGTTATTACTTCTTTACGGTTCTAGTTTTCAGTCATATATTTAGTAGAATAACAGGTGCTCTGTCTTTACTCTTTAAACCCAGCAGGAGTGAACTCTATTTTGCTGTGTACAAAGAACCCAGGGAAACTTTATCAAGTAAAAGTACTGCCATGCTTTGTATAAGGACAAGTGAACACTTGCAGCACTGGGAAGTTTAAGAAAGCAGGATGCCCATGTGTGGGAATGAGTATGTCAAAGGCAATGTGTCTTTGCAGTGAAGCTCATACCTGCTGTATGTATTTTGTTAATCATTACACTGTCAAATTGCTAGAGGGATGACTTATTAAACAGATGTACATTTAACACTAATGAAATGCCAGTCATGATGCTGGACCCTGCATGTGGGTTCAATCACTCAGTTGTATCCAACTCTTTGTGACCCCGTGAACTGTAGTCCACCAGGCTCCTCAGTCCATGGAATTTTCTAGGCAAGAATACTGGAGTGGATTGCCATTCAGGGGAATCTTCCTAATCCAGGGATCAAACCCAAGTCTCCTGAATCTCCTGCACTGGCAGGCAGATTCTTTACCACTGTTCCACCTGGGAAGTGTTCTGGTCCCTGAAGACACAGAGAAAAATGCACCAACTTTCTGCACAGTTTCTGGCATATTTCTCTGCAAGGAAATATGTATACAAGTCAAGTAGGTATTACATTACAACATCACATTTAATTTGCTATACTAGCAGTTTTAGTTGCCTTTATATATTCTCTCAGTGAATTCTCCCAACTGTCTTTGAGAATAATGTTATCACATTTTATACATGAGGAAATGAGATTTAAAGAAGTTAAGTAACTTACTCAAAATCATACAGCTTCTAAGTGGAAGAACTCGATTCATGTTTAGATCCATTGATTCTAAAACCTGTAAATTGAGACTTGACACATGTCTCAGGGCTTTCTAGACTCACAAGAAAACTTGAGGTAGAGGGAAAGAACCAGTGATCCTAAGATGTGATGTATGAGAGATGTTAGTAATCAATATTATAGAAATGTTATTTCAGGTCAGTTCAGTGGCTCAGTTGTGTCCGACTCTTTGCGACCCCATGGACTGTGACACGCCAGGCCTCCCTGTCCGTCACCAACTCCCAGAGTTTGCTCAAACTCATGTCCATCGAATCAGTGATGCCATCCAGCCATCTCATCTCTGTTGTCCCCTTCTGCCTTCAATCTTTCCCAGCATCAGGGTCTTTTCCAATGAGTCAGTTCTTCACGTCAGGTGACCAAAGTATTGTGAGCTTCAGCTTCAGCATCAGTTCTTCCAATGAATGACTGATTCCCTTTAGGAATGACTGATTTGATCTCCTGACAGTCCAAGGGACTCTCAAGAGTCTTCTCCAACACCTCAGTTCAAAAACATCAATTCTTCGGCACTCAGCTTTCTCTATAGTCCAACTCTCCCATCCATGTGACTACTGGAAAAACCATAGATTTGAATAGATGGACCTTTGTTGGCAAAATAATGTCTCTGCTTTTCAATATGCTATCTAGGTTGGTCATAACTTTCCTTCCAAGGGATAAGTGTCTTTTAATTTCACGGCTGCAGTCACCATCTGCAGTGATTTTGGAGTTTACATTTTCAATGTTACAAAATTGCTTGAGATTTGTTAGTTTGTGCAGAATGCAAACATCATCCAAGACCTCACCATGCTGCTGCTAAGTCACTTCAGTCGTGTCCGACTCTGTGTGACCCCATAGACAGCAGCCCACCAGGCTCCCCAGTCCCTGGGATTCTCCAGGCAAGAACACTGGAGTGGGTTGCCATTTCCTTCTCTGATGAATGAAAGTGAAAAGTGAAAGTGAAGTTGCTCAGTCATGTCTGACCCTCGGCGACCCCATGGACTGCAGCCTTCCAGGCTCCTCTGTCCATGGGATTTTCCAGGCAAGAGTACTGGAGTGGGGTGCCATTGCCTTCTCCAGATAGATGCTATCTAAATGGAAAACATGAATCCCAAACAAAGCACATTATAGTCAATTGGCCTATAAGGAGGAAATAAAAGATCTTTTATTTTCATTTAAATTTATCTCATCTTTAAAAAAATGTTTATTTTTCTTAATGTGTTGTCATATACATGTTAGTGCAGTGTGCCTATATACAATACTTGAATGAATAAACTTAAAATATAAACATATCAATGTACAGCAAAAACCACTACAATATTGTAAAGTAATTTGCCTCAATTAAAATAAACTAATTCATTAAAAAAATATTAAGAAGTGTCTTTTTTTTCTTATACAATTACATAACCAAAACTTGAAATCTTTAGAGATAAAAGCCAACCACCATGGATTATGTTTACAATGTTCAAATACTGTGATAACAGAGGCAATTAGAAGAAAGTGCCCATTAATCTTTGATTCTCTGATGGACCCACACAGTGGCAAGATCAGAAATCTAATTTTTGTTGCTGGCAACACACACATACTCCGCATCCTCACTGCACTCTCTTTTCTAGCTCCTGCAGTCTGACTTGGTTTCCATGGCTAGATGAAGGCTGTTCACGTGGCTAAGATTTATTCTGAAATAGCAAGTCAAATGTTTCCCCTCAATCCTCCTTCAACTTGAAGTATTTGAGTAGATTATAAATGTTTACAGTCCCCTCCCTTTTAGTCTTCTTTCAGCTTTCATGGAACTCTATTGCATCTTCTACTTCCACCTTCTTTGTTTCCTAACCTACCCCCCCTTCACGTCTTCCTCTCACACATGATGTGAGTATTTCTCCAAGTTCTCCCCTTGCCATTCAGTAACCTCGGTAAATTTCTTTCTTCATGATACCAGTCTTGCTAACAGCTTTAAAATAGAGCCCACATGCGTCTTTCTTTCCCTCTCCTTCCCCTTCCCTTCTCTTAAGATAAAACTCTTAATTTTTAACTACCTTTGCATAATCTCTACATGGAGTTTTCTGTACACCTCTGTCTCACACAAGCCATATTTAACTCTTGCTTTTCCCCACAATAATTATTTTCAATTTCTCTGAAGGTATAAATTCTCGATTCATGTAACATTTAAAAACAGACAGGCACATATCTGGAAACCGTCCTTCTGTCTTTGATTTATTTGCCTCTGTCATCCATGTTTGCTTCCCAGATGGCATAGTGGTGAAGAATCCACCTATCAATGCAGGAGACACAAGAATATGGGTCTGGTCTCTGGGTCAGGAAGATTCCCTGGAGGAGGAAATGGCAACCCACTCTAGTACTCTTGCCTAGAAAATTCCATGGACAGAGGAGCCTAGTGGGCTACAGTGCATGGGGTTGCAGAGTCAGACATGACTGAGGGACTGAGCATACAAACATCTATGTTCATGGTGATCACTCTAGTTTAGTCCTCTTAAAAATGTAAGATACATATTTGTATCTTACCAAGATGAAACCAGAAATAGAGACAAAGTCAGAATAAATTTTCAAGTTTGACTTGGAGTTTACATTTTCAATGTTACAAAATTACTTGAGAATTGTTAGTTTGTGCAGAATGCAAACATCATCCAAGGCCTCAATATAGATACATTCTATCTAAATGGAAAACATGAATCACCTCAGAATTTGGAGGTGATATGGAATGAGGGTGAACTTTTCTCAGGGGGAAGAAAACAACCAGCACAGGAGACAATATGTGGCTCAGACGGTAAAGTGTGTGCCTGCAATGTGGGAGACCTGGGTTTGATCCCTGGCTAGGGAAGATCCTCTAGAGAAGGAAATGTCAACCCACTCCAGTACTCTTGCCCGGAAAATCCCATGGGAAGATGTTAGTAGGCTACAGTCCATGGGGTTGCAAAGAGTTGGACATGACTGAGAAACCTCACTTCACTTTACATCATAAAAGAAGATATCTTAGAAAAACATACCTTGAATATATGACCAAGTTTATTACCTGTACCTGTTTTAGATAAGCTTCTTAGCCAGGAGACTTGGTCTCATGCTATTATTGCATGAAACCTTTTTGCAGTCTTAAGAAAAGTTGACCCTGAGACCTTGAAAAGTGGGAGCTGAGGTAGAAGCCAGTATGAAAGACTTCAGATAAAATTGGAGCTACTCTGATGCTGCAGTTGCTGTGGCAATCATCATCTTCATCTTTAAAGGAGAAATGTGATGGAGACACAAACTAGATAGAGGGAAACTCAAAAACTCTTTCACCAATACATTTGTTTCTGGGGTCAGCTTTTAAGTATTTACAGCACCAAAGACGACAGTTACGGAGAGCATTTCCAACTGTCTCTGAAATGTAGAGTGTGATTTAAAAATTTGGTGCATCAGTTAAATGTCAAGCACTGCATTGAATGAAAACAACCAAGAGCTGAAAGTCCTCAAAGAGATTTGCTCATCCCAAGGATATTGGTCACTGCACTGCTACTAGGACCTTTGCTCTCATATTGGAACAAGCAAATAGAAACCTATCTTCTTAACAATGGTATTGGTGGTGGTTTAGTCACTAAGTCAAATCTGACTTGCAACCCCATGGACTGTAGCCCTCCAGGCTCCTCTGTCTGTGGAATTTCCCAGGCAAGAATAGTGGAGTGGGTTACCATTTCCTTTTCCAGGGGATCTTCCCAACCCAGGGATTGAACCCAGATCTCCTGCATTGAGGGAGATTCTTTACCAAGTCACCAGGGAAACCTCTTCTTAACAATAACCCCTAGCAATTCCTGTTCCAGGCTCAGGACTGTGATAGTATTGGTGAACTCTTAGCAAGCCCTTCCAGAGGTAGTAGGACTCTCAAGTCTCCCCACAAATCCCAGAAGGTTTAAATGATATTTTATACTCATTTTATTAAATGTCAGCAATGTGCCTTTGTTTTTTATGGAGTTAAAAATTTTTATTGTGAACCTATCTAAAATTAATTCAGAAAGACTGGTAAACCTGAAAGCAGTATTAAAATGGGAATAAACTTTCTTCACTTTCACAGCATCATCTTTCAGGATTTGAAATAGCTCAGCTGGAATTCCATCACCTCCACTAGCTTTATTCGTAGTGATGCTTTCTAAGGCCCACTTGACTTCACATTCCAGGATGTCTGGCTCTAGGTGAGTGATTACACCATCATATCTGGGTCATGAAGATCGTTTTTGTACAGTTCTTCTGTGTATTCTTGCCACTTCTTAATATCTTTTGCTTCTTTTAGGTCCATACCATTTTTGTTCTTTATCGAGCCCATCTTTTCATGAAATGTTCCCTTGGTATTTCTAATTTTGTTGAAGAGATCTCTAGTCTTTCCCATTCTGTTGTTTTCCTCTATTTCTTTGCACTGATCACTGAGGAAGGCTTTCTTATCTCTTCTTGCTAGTCTTTGAAACTCTGCAACCGTGAACTTCCAGATGTTCAAGCTGGTTTTAGAAAAGGCAGAGGAACCAGAGATCAAATTGCCAACATCCACTGGATCATGGACAAAGCAAGAGAGTTCCAGAAAAACATCTATTTCTGCTTTATTGACTGTGCCAAAGCCTTTGACTGTGTGGACCACAATAAACTGTGGAAAATTCTGAAAGAGATGGGAATACCAGACCACCTGACCTGCCTCTTGAGAAACCTATATGCAGGTCAGGAAGCAACAGTTAGAACTGGACATGGAACAGCAGACTTGTTCCAAATAGGAAAAGGAGTACGTCAAGGCTGTATATTGTCACTCTGCTTATTTAACTTCTATGCAGAGTGCATCATGAGAAACACTGGGCTGAAAGAAGCACAAGCTGGAATCAAGATTGCCGGGAGAAATATCAATAACCTCAGATATGCAGATGACACCACCCTTCTGGCAGAAAGTGAAGAGGAACTCAAAAGCCTCTTGATGAAAGTGAAAGAGGAGAGTGAAAAAGTTGGCTTAAAGCTCAACATTCAGAAAACGAAGATCATGGCATCCGGTCCCATCACGTCATGGGAAATAGATGGGGAAACAGTGTCAGACTTTATCTTTTTGGGTTCCAAAATCACTGCAGATGGTGACTGCAGCCATGAAATTAAAAGACACTTACTCCTTGGAAGAAAAGTTATGACCAACCTAGATAGCATATTCAAAAGCAGAGACATTATTTTGCCAACAAAGGTCCGTCTATTCAAGGCTATGGTTTTTCCTGTGGTCATGTATGGATGTGAGAGTTGGACTGTGAAGAAGGCTGAGCACCGAAGAATCGATGTTTTTGAACTGTGGTGTTGGAGAAGACTCTTGAGAGTCCCTTGGACTGCAAGGAGATCCAACCAGTCCATTCTGAAGGAGATCAGCCTGGGATTTCTTTGGAAGGAATGATGCTAAAGCTGAAACGCCAGTACTTTGGCCACCTCATGGGAATGGTTGACTCATTGGAAAAGACTGATGCTGGGAGGGATTGGGGGCAGGAGGAGAAGGGGACGACAGAGGATGAGATGGCTGGATGGCATCACTGACTCAATGGACCTGAGTCTGAGTGAACTCCGGGAGTTGGTGATGGACAGGGAGGCCTGGCGTGCTGCGATTCATGGGGTCCCAAAGAGTCGGACACAACTGAGTGCCTGAACTGAACTGAACTGAACTGAACTGAAGCTTTCTGGTACACAGTATTATTAAATTTGTCTTAGCTAGGCTAGTGTCTGTTCTGACAGAGTTCTAAAGTAGCTACTGATTTGAGTAATGCTGCTGCTGCTAAGTCACTTCAGTCGTGTCCAACTCTGTGTGACCCCATGGACTGCAGCCCACCAGGTTCCCCTGTCCCTGGGATTCTCCAGGCAAGAACAATGGAGTGGGTTGCCATTGCCTTCTCCAGTGCATGAAAGTGAAAAGTGAAAGTGAAGTCGCTCAGTCGTGTCTGACTCCTAGCGACCCTATGGACTGCAGCCCACCAGGCTCCTCTGTCCATGGGATTTTCCAGGCAAGAGTACTGGAGTGGGGTGCCATTGCCTTCTCCGGATTTGAGTAATAGGTAACTACATACCATGAAAGTAACTACATACCATGAAAGTAACTACATACCATGTAAGACCCAAAGAATCTTTTGTGTTAGATTTTAAAGACCAAATAAAAAACTTGAGCAAAAGTCTTGTGGCTCATGTAAAAGAATGTAAGTCGCTCATTAGTATACATTTTATATGTGTGCTTTTGTTTTTCTTCTTCATATATTGAGTTGGCCAAAATGTTTATTTGGGTTTTTCCATAACATCTTAAGGATAAACCCAAATGAACGTTTTGACCAATCTGATACTTTGTCTTCAAATTAAATCTGTAGTAGTTCTTTAACCTTCTACCCTGAGTGTCATCCCCACCCTGCCCAATCCATTTTATCTGTCTCCCACAATATAGATAGTTCAACAGTCCCCAGAAAATCTGCCTGACTGAGCCTTGGCCAACACATGAACTGCTTTGGAAACAGCATATAACACTCCCCCATAGGGATGCTGCAGTTATCCAATATGACAGCATGTAAAAGGCTCTGGTACTGTCTTTTGCTTAGTGGACAGTCTATATGTACTTTTATTGTCTTATATTCAATATTCTTGAACACTTCCTATAGTTGCACAACCCTTAATAGTTTACAAATACTTGTCCTTATATGATTAAATTTAATTTCATAACCACAGTGGTTGTTAAGTGATAACATTTCCAGCTTCATAATGAATAAATTGCCATTAGTGGTAGGGAAGGGAATATCCAGTGTCACACATGGAAGAGTTAAAGCTCACCCTTCATCTGTTGTTCTCAAGTTATACAATATGGTTGGCCCCTGCTCAATTATATACATTTATATTCTTAATCCTAAAATTTAGCCATCTTTCTAATCCATGTTTTATTTAACAATGCATTATCCCTAGGTGTTCTCTTATTATTTAATGAGTATAGTTCATTTCTCCCCTATTAAGCTAATAGAGGCCATTCCTAACTCTTGATCTAGAATGTTAAATCAACTCAATGAGCTTTAATTTAAAAGACATTAAGCTTGTGGCTTATTTCTGCTCAGAAGAGTTATTACAGAATGGAATTAGTAATATTCCCCTTTCATTTGTTATGGGCCAACTCTAACGCAAGGCCACAGGAAAGTACATGGAATGGTTCTTATAAATGCCGCTCTTTATATAATGCACAAAGGATGATTTGGTGCAGGAAGAGGAAAGTATGTTCTGAGAGCAGGGAACTATCTCTGCCCAATTCAAATCACACCAAAAATGTGAAAAAATAAAAACTATTTTTTCATAGTCATAATTGAGCCATTACAGAAGATATTTTTCCTCTCTTAAACTGGCAGACCCTAACCCTCTGCAGTGACCTTGGCTGGAACAAATATCTGGATGAGCTTCCTCCGTATCTCTTTGGTCTTCATAGTATAGACGATGGGGTTTAGCACAGGGGGTGTAAGAAGATAGGCATTAGCCATTAGGGCATGGGTCAGTGGTGAAAGGTGCTTTCCAAAACGGTGAATGACCGACACCCCAATGAGCGGCACGTAGAAGATGAGAACCGCACAGATGTGGGAAACACAGGTGCTGAGCGCCTTCAGCTGGCCCTCCCCTGAGGCAATGGCCATCACTGTTTGAAGTATGAATGCATAGGAGAGGAGGATGGAGAGGGAGTCAGAACCCTTGGTGAAGATAACCGCAATAAGGCCGTAGAGACTGTTGACCCGGGTGCTGGCACAGGCAAGGCTCATGACATCTTGGTGGAGGCAGAAGGAGTGGGAGAGGATATTGGAGCGGTAGAAGGGGAGCCGCTTGATGAGGAAAGGCACCGGGAAGACCACACAGATGGCCCTTATCAAGATGACTGCCCCTGTTCTGCAGACCACGCTATTGGTGAGGATGGTGCCGTACCTGAGGGGTTTCCAGATTGCCACAACCCGATCAAAGGCCATGGCCACCAGCACGCCAGATTCAATGGCTGAGAAGGTATGGATGAAGTACATCTGAACAAGGCAGGCATCAAAGGCGATGGACTTGTAGTTAAACCAAAATATGCCTAGCATGGAAGGCATAGTACAAAGGGCAAGGCCTGTGTCTGCCAGTGCCAGCATACACAGAAAGTAATACATGGGCATGTGCAGGGACAGTTCAGACTTGATGGTAGAGATGATGACACCATTGCCAAAGAGGGCAATGACATATATAGCACCCAGTGGGAATGCCATCCAGTAATACTTTAGTTCAAGCCCTGGAATTCCAGTTAAGACAAAGTAGAGGCATTGGAAGTGAGAGTGGTTATTATCTGTCATGAAGTCAATGTAACACAGGAGGGAAATTTTGAGATCCTGATGTGTGTCTTCCTAAGAATGCAGTGACAAGTATTAACAATATATTAGAATCTGATCTTCCTCAGAGCAGAACCATTTTATTTTAACATGGGTGAGAGAGAGTTTTAATGGAGGGTTGAGTCCCTGAAATTACTCTTCCAAGATATATCCTGTGGAGGAAACTTCTACTGTCCCAATGAAAAAGTTTCACCAAGTCAAATAAGACACATTCAGTTTAAAACACACTGCATTAGATAAACTTTTTTGCTTTCTCCAGTCCATTTCTCCCTCTTTCTCATCCATATCTTACAAGCTGTTGAGTCAGAGGCTGAGGACACAATAACTAAGACAGAATCAGTATAAAACAAAAATTAGTTGACTGCTCACAAAGGATGTCATTTCCACCCATCACTCTCCTTATTCCCAGTACTGGAACTCTCATGAAGGCAACGGGTCTTGTATGTAAGGTAGGGATGGACATGCCCACGGGCACATGCCTGTGCTTGCATCTGAGCATGACCACCTTCATTTCCCCTGAGTCTGGATGTGGACCATCATTCTCAACCCAGGAACCTCAGACAGCAACTTCTGATCATAGAAAATGAAATGTATTTGTCATCTCTAATCTAATAAAATCTAGACAGGGGAGTAAGTTATATTTAGGAAAGCAACAGCAGCAATTCTTTTTTAAGACTAACTCATTTTGTCCAAAAGGAAGTGAGGCTCCTCTGAAGCCTTTTTTAGAATCAGGATTATCTGGAAATTGTATTACTAAAGGCACAGTGATCATTCACATAATGCCATTTACACTCTCAGAGAGCCAGTATAGAGGTCCTAGTAGAGATCTGGAAGAAACATGCTGATATTTCCAGGATCAGTAACTATGTTTTTTCTAAAATGCCTCCTGATGGGGTCATTCAACTTTAGACATGAATACCAGTTAGAGGTACTGCATACTCTCCTTGAGAAGCTCTCTCAACCTTAAGATGCACATCAGATGCCTTCATCAATTGAAGAGAACCAAGGTGACTAAAGGCAAGGTGATGTAAACTCCAGATCCACACATCTAATCAAATTCTGTTTTCCCTTGCTCCTCATATATGGCCTTATATACATAGCACACAGACAATAATGCCTATGCTAACGGGCAGTGTCAGGCTTACAAAAGATCTTTCCATTGGTAAAAAAGCAAATATGTTCTTTTAATTATGAGAACTTGGAATAAAAAAGTTCTCTTCACATGTTCTCAATATCAGTGTTGATATTGAGGTTTTCTTTTCTTTCTTGTTTTTTGTTTTGTCTCTCTGATTTGGATTTTTCAGCCAGAGATCTTTGCAGCTGATGGAAGTGAAATTGATAAATGCTCTTCTATCAGCAAAGAATAGCATTTAATTTTGTGTCTCTTGTAATCTTAGAATAATTTACCCTCTAACTGTGCAAACATGTGTCTGAACCCCAGGCTATGTATACATCTCTGACTGATGCATATTCCTGATGAATCAAAAACATATTGTAGAGTTTTGAAATCCCTCTCCTCAAAGATCTTCTTTGAAAGATTTCTGACACAGATTCCCCCAACCTTATTTAGGGTATATCCTCTGTTTCTGTAAAATATTCATGTCTTTCCATTGCTCCTATGAAAGACAGCTAGCCTTTTGTTCAAAAGACTCTGGCTTTTAAGATAATATTTTCTACTCTTTCAACAAACTTTTAGGTTTTTGTTTGTTTTAGGACTTTTAATAAAGAAAATATTTATTAAGTTTTTCAAATAATTGTAATAGAATGGAAATTAAAGGAATTTTTAAGAGGTAAACAATTGAGAGGAATAGAATACAAGGTGAGAGAAAGAAGGAGGGAAAAGGAATGAAAAAAGAAAAGCATAAACTAAAGAACAGCAGGTGCTTCCCAGGTGGCGCTAGTGGCGCCAAAGCAGGAGACATAGGAGATGTGGGTTTGATCCCCGGGTTGAGATCACCTGGAGGAGAGTATGGCAATCCACTCCAGTATTCTTGCCTTGAGAATCCCATGGACTGAGGAAACTGGTGGGCCTCAATTCATAGGGCCGCACAGATTTGGACACGACTGAAGTGATTTACACACACAAAGAAGAGCATAAGTAAATGTCGAACTATTTCACATTTTACTATTAAATAAATTGAAGCATAGATAAAGAAAATAACTTGTCCTGAGTCAAACATATAGTCAGTGGTTAAAAAAAGGAAAGAAAAACATATGAGAAATGGAGGGAAAAAATGTTACAACTAAATATACTGGAAGCTTGAGGGTTCAGCTAGCAAAGACAAAGTTTAAAAGGCATCTCTTGGCTAGGTTGCTTATTCCTTAAAATATGTCCTTGATTTTCTCCATAATTATATTTCCCAGGATGTACTAAACAGGTGAAGATCAGTTTCTTAGATCCCAAGTTCTTCTGAAAGTTTCACCTAACCTGACCCTCTACTGACCATGGAAGCTGCCTCATTTATGGAAAAAGATTGTGTAAGTGTTTTATATCTGCCCCATAGGCTGCCACAAGTTATATGATCTCATTAGATATCTTTGATTGACTAGTGGACAATAAAATTACAAAATTTCTCTATTGTCTAATTTACAGCATAAAAACAAAAACACTTCCATTTTACTAAGTACTAGAAAGTGGTTGGGGGACAATTGGAAATTTTAGTAACATTATCCTAAGATATTCTGTTGATAGCACAACTTTTAGCCTCTGATTTTGCTCTAAAACTTACCTTGTTGCTTAGGGTACCCCTAGCTGGAAGAGGATTCTCCAGCTGCCTGAGGCTTACTTGGCAAAATCATTTCTACTCACATAAAGACTTTTATTTCCTGAGCTGCTTCCAAACTCCTCCCCATACCAGACCACAGAGAGTTTCACAGATCGGTAAGCAGGGTTGTTCCCTGGGGCTCCCAAGATTGAGGCGGTCTCTCCAGGATTGTGAAATCAAGCCCTAGATTCTCATGTCTGAACAACTAGATAGTATTGAGAAGGATATTAGCAAAAAGTGAATGTGTATGTGTGTATTTGGGGTGGAGGATTCAGAGGCTGGTCAGTATTCAGTCACATTCTCTTAGAGCCATCTTGGGCACCTCACTCTTCCATGCCCTGAAATGAATAATAGTTGCCTTTATTTTTCTCAAAACACAGCAAAACTAATAAAACTCTCCCAAAGAAATATGGTTCTAAAGTTGAAATGATTCTCTAATGAATAAATTTTCCTTCATAATTCACTTGCATTTTTCAGTTTTCAATATCAAACTAATCATGCTCTGTGCAAAAGGAAAGCAAGAAGCCCTTCAGGGAGTCATTAGTAAATGCAGGAGGCAATGAATATTCCAAAATATCCAATTATAATCTTTAGAAAATGCTACTGTCTTTACCTGCCTCTGAATAACAATAATAGTATCATAAGTAGCATTAATAATAGTGATAATAACATCTAATATTAATTCTGAGGATTATCCGTTGTATAATTTTATCACATTTTATCACATTTGCTTTGCACTTCACCATTATAATCCTCATGACCTTAATACTCCTTTGAAAAGAGGATCACACTGGGAATTGGCCCAGTAAGAATTTAACTATAGAAATTACTCAGGATAGAAATAACAGGGCAGGGACTCCTCACTGCCCCAGGTGGTTCTGGACTTCCTGGATCCTGGAGGACACCAGGACTAGGTAAGGGAGAAATGCTCATAAAGAACGAGATCATCTACTAAGCACTCAGTCACTGAACATATATCTACATGATAATCCTGGACTAAGTTAATATCAGATTACTCTTCTAATACTATAGACTCTAAAAGTATTGAGTTCCTTAACTCAGGTAAAATTCACCTCTGATTCATAATCATTCTTTTAATACTTTTGAAGTAGATAAAATGTGAAATTGCTCTGCTTTCAATAGTTTAACCTCCTCTTTAACCTTACTCCAGTGCTCACTATAAATGTTTCATCTTGCAGCTCAATTTTGCTATTTGTAATTTTCTTCTATATTGACAAATAGGGTTTTTGAGTAATTGAATCACTATAATTTCATTCCAGCTCCTCAGGTAACAACTTTTTGTTGTTGTTTTTGTTACTTATACAGGTTGAATATTTACATCTCACATGGATTCTGATTTTCTGTCATAAACTGCCACTGTGAGTATAAAACTAAACAAATGATACCATCTTTTTTTTTTTTTAACATAAAAATAAAACTATCTGACTCTTGTGGACTGTAGCCTGCCAGGTTCCTCTGTCCATGGGATTCTCCAGGCAAGAATACTTAAGTGGGTTGCCACTTCCCTCTCCAGGGGATCTTCCCCACCCAAGAATCAAACCCAAGTCTCCTGCATTGCAGGCATGTTCTTTACCAACTGAGCTCTGAGGGAAGCCCTATTTTTTAACATCAGTTCAGTGCAGTTCAGTCGCTCAGTCGTGTCCTACTTTTTGCGACCCCATGAATCGCAGCACGCCAGGCCTCCCTGTCCATCACCAACTCCCGGAGTTCACTCAGACTCAGGTCCATTGAGTCAGTGATGCCATCCAGCCATCTCATCCTCTGTCGTCCCCTTCTCCTCCTGCCCCCAATCCCTCCCAGCATCAGAGTCTTTTCCAATGAGTCAACTCTGCATGAGGCGGCCAAAGTACTGGAGTTTCAGCTTTAGCATCATTCCTTCCAAAGAAATCCCAGGCTGATCTCCTTCAGAATGGACTGATTGGATCTCCTTGCAGTCCAAGGGACTCTCAAGAGTCTTCTCCAACACCACAGTTCAAAAGCATCAATTCTTCGGTGCTCAGCCTTCTTCACAGTCCAACTCTCACATCCATAGGTGACCACAGGAAAAACCATAGCCTTGACTAGACGAACCTTTGTTGGCAAAGTAATGTCTCTGCTTTTGAATATGCTATCTAGGTTGGTCATAACTTTCTTTCCAAGGAGTAAGAGTCTTTTAATTTCATGGCTGCACTCCTATATATTTAGAGAATCTATTTTTAATTAGTTTACTCTCCCTTGATTGGATACTAACTCCATTTTTATCAAAAGTCCTCCTCTCTTAGCTACTTCTTTTTAATTAATTAGTTAATTTAATGGAAAAAATGGCAACCCACTCTTGTGTTCTTGCCTGGAGAATCCCAGGGACGGGGGAGCCTGGCGGGCTGCCGGCTATGGGGTCGCACAGAGTCCGACACGACTGATGCGACTTAGCAGCAGCAGCGTAGTTGATTTACAATAGTATATTATTTTCATGTGTAAAGTGAAGTGAAGTGGAGTCGCTCAGTCGTGTCCGACTCTTTGCTACCCCATGGATGGTAACCTACCAGGCTCTGCGGTCCGTGGGATTTTCCAGACAAGAATACTGGAGTGGGCTGCCATTGCCTTCTCCAGGGGATCTTCCTAACCCAGGGATCGAACCCGGGTCTCCTACATTGCAGACAGACGCTTTACCGTCTGAGCCACTAGGGAAGCCCCTTTTGTACAGCATAATAATTCAGTATTTTTGCAGATTGCACTCCATTATAAGTTACTAAAAGATAATGATTATAGTTCCCTGTGCTGTACAATATATCCTTCTTGTTTATGTCTTAGCTACTTCTTGAAATACATCCACACCCATCCTTCCCTTCTTAGCATTTCAGTAAATTGCCCCTTCCCAGGTTCAATAGTACCCCCACTCACCACTCCCAGTGAAGTGACTCTCTTTCTCTCTCTCTCTCTCTCTCTCTCTCTCTCTCCCTCTCTCTCTCGTCATTGTTCAATTGGTTAGTCGTGTCCTCTTCTTTGCAACCCTGTGGACTGAAGCATGCCAGGCTTCCCTGTCCTTCACCATCTCCCGGAGTTTGCTCAAACTTATGTACATTGAGTCGGTGAGGCCATCCAACCATCTCATCCTCTGTCCTCCCCTTCTCCTCCTGCCTTCAATCTTTCCTAACATTGGGCTCTTTTCTAGATGCTGGGACTCTCTCTCTCTCTCTCTCTCTCTCTCTCTATATATATATATATATATATATATATATTCAACTTCATATATAATCAGAGTCCTTTCAGATCTACATCTCTGATACTGAGCCTTATGATGAGTTCCAGATAATAATATATTATCTGCCTGGTGGCCATTGGAGGAGTGGAAAACTTTTCCCTTCTTCCCTTCTAGATTGGCCTAATAATTAAATTGACATAAAACAAATTAAGAAGAGAAAAACATTTAATCTGCATGTATAGGAGTTCATAAAATAATATGAGACTCAAAGAATTGACCAAAGCAGACAACCTTTGTGCCTTTTAGACAAGGATACAATGCATTTGTGAAGAACTGACAATACAGAGGGGATTTGGGCTTGGGTTAGTAAACAAGGTTTAGGAAAATATAATCACCCAATAAATCATAAGTCCCAATGGTTTGACCTCTTAAATATTTCTATTATCGCTCTTTTCTTTCCATATGTAACAATATTATACAATTCCAGAATCTCTATTTTTGCTATGTGGACTTCCTCAGTAACATTTTAAGTTTCTTATTCACATGAAAATAAATCACTTTGCTTCTTGTTTTTTTTCCCCTGTTCCTTCTTTCTTTTACTTTGAATGAGAAATCACTTTCTCTTATGTCTTGTCAGCTTCTTTAGAAAATATTAGTCTAATAATATTTAGCACTAACCAAATTTGAATTAGACAGATCTCTTATTGCCTCTAGTTAAATGATTTAATTGCCACATAAATTTGATATTTATGAAAGCCATATGAAAAATCATAATCATGAACACCCAAAAGTACATTTGAAATAATTTGTAAGCCTGTATAATACATCTTGTCTATCCTTAAGCAGTTTTCATACTGTCAAGATAATTTTCAGCATTCATGAGTGTTTTTTTCCCAAAACATATTCTTTCTTATTGACTCACTCTTAATATGTTTCTGAGGCCTTTCAAAAACTGGATTATTACAATGTGTCAAATACAGATCCTTCAGAGTATAACCCAGGGCTAATATATATTGTATGGTCAGGGTTGATCAAGAAATATTTGTTGTATAGAAAAATTGCAGGATGGAAGGATAGAAGAAAGAAGAAAGGAAAGAAGCAGAAAACCCAGGAAAGACGATATTATAATGAAAAAAATGGGAGAAAAGACAGGGAACATATAAGAAAAGAAGAATGAGCCTTATATAGGTACATTTTAAAGAAGTGAAACTGCCAAATGTTCATATAAGAGTTTATAGTTTTCAGATGCTTTTTAAATTTATGGGATTTCCCTGGTGGCTCAGATGGTAAAGAATCTGCCTGCAATACAGGATACCTGGGTTTGATCCCTGGGTTGAGAAGATCCCCTGGAAAAGGGAATGGCAACCCACTCCAGTATTCTTGCCTGGAGAATTTGATGGACAGAGGAGCCTGGCAAGATACGGTCCATAGAGTCACAAAGAGTTGGACATGACTGTGCAACTAACACTTTAAAATTATACTGAAAATCACTTTCTTTTGTACAATTCTATGAGTTTTGACAAACACAAAACCCACAGTCATGTAACCACTACCCTAATCCAGATACAAAGAAGTTCCATCAATCCAAAGCCCATTCTCATGCTACCCCACTGTAGTCAGCCTCTTCACTCATCAAAAGACCTAAGGCAACTACTAATCTGTTGTCTAACTCAATAATTATGGCTCATTATACAGTAACTAATCTTTCAAACTGAATTCTTTACTTAACATAATGTATTTGATATTTATCCTGTTACTGTTGTACAGTATTCCTTTGTATGGACATCCACTCTGTGGATATAGATGATACTCTGTTTACCCATTCAGTAGTTGAAAGAACTTTAGTGTAGGTAAAGTTGCTGTAAGCTTTCAAGTATAGGATTTTATATGTGCATGTTTCATTTATTAGTTAAATACCTAGAAATGAATTGCCCAGTCATATGTTAAGTATATATTTAACTTCCTAAGAAAATACCAAATTGTTTTTCAGTGTATTTGTGTTATGTAGCATTTCCACTGTATGAACATTCTAGCTGTTTTGTATTCTGACCTCAAATTATCTTCTTATCATTCTAATAGGTATATAGTGGCATCTCACCATGATACTTTTAATTTGTATCTCTGCAATGACTAACATGTAATGTTGAGCTTCTTATTTGCCATGCATACCTCTTCTTTGGTGAAGTGTCTGTTCAAGTTTTTGTCCATATTTCTTATTGGGTTACTATTTTTTCTTATTGTTAAACTTAGAATGTTTTTATTTTAATACACATTCTGGATACAAAGCCTTTGTTCATATGGTTAGTAATATTTTCTCTTAGTCTGTGTCTTGTCTTTTCATTCTATTAACAATGTCTTTCATCAAACATTAAAAAATATCTTTTGATGAAGTCTAATTTATCTTTCTTATCCTTTTATATGTTATGTTTTTGGTGTCTAAGAATTATTTGTATAACAAAAATTCTCAAAGACACTCTCATATGTTCTCGTCTAAAAGTTTTATAGTATTATGATTTACTTTTAGGTTTATGTGTTTTTTGGTTCAAAAATCATCTGGACATACTGATTTACACATCTATCCCCCTGCAAAAACCATATCCACTTGATTAGTGTAGATTTCTAAGAAGTCTAAAAGTCAGTTATTGTGGGCCTTTGAAATTTGCTCATCTATTTCAAAATTGTTTTGTTTGTATTAGTTCCTTTGACTTTTCATAGACATTTTAGAATTGGCTAGTCTATATCTTCAAAAAAGCACTGCAAGAATTTTGATTGAAATGGCATTAAATCTTTAGAACAACTTGGGTAGAACTGATATCTTAATAATAAGTCATAATTTATTCTCTCCATTTTTAGATCATCTTTGATTTAGCAATGCTTTATAGTTTTTGGCATAATAATCTTGCACAAATTGTGTTAGATATATACCCAAATGACTCATTTTGATGCTCTTTTTTAAATGGTACTTTAAAAATTTCCAATTTCCAATTATCCATTGCTAAGGTATAGAAATATCACAGATTTTGTATATTGACCTTGCTTCCTATGATCTTGCCAAGCTCACCTTTAAATTCTAAGAGCATTTTGTAGATTTCTTGGAACTTTCTGCATAGACTCTCATGCTATTTGTGAAAAGGCAGTTCAATTTCTTTCATTCCAATCTATATCAATATGTCTCCATCTTCTTTTTTTTTTTCTTTTTCTACTTTCACTGACTAAGACTTCTGGTACAATGTTGTATAAGAGTGTTGAAAAACAGGCTCTTGCCTTTTTTTCCTAATCTCAAAGAGAAAGCATAAGTCTTTCATCATTAAGAAAGCTGTTACAGGAAGCTTTCTGCAGATGTCCTTTATGAAATTAGGAAAAGTTCCTGTTGTATTCCTAATGTCCTGGGAACTTTTGCCATGAATGCCAATGTGACATTGCTGGCTTTGAAGATGAAGGAGACTACCTGCAGGGATCTAGGATACGATAGCGATCCCCAACCAATAGCTAACAATAAATTGGGGAGCATGAAGACTGAGTCTGGTTTGCCCTTTCCATCATGAAGCTCTCTTAGCTTAAGAGAAGCTCTTTTATGGGCAGAAATATTGAATTTCATTGCCATACATATTTCAGGGAATATTAGCTAGTAGGGAACTAGAAAAATTACCAATATTGTATACCAACACATTTGCTCACTCTTGTATTGGTGTATACTAAATCTAAGGATGTGCAATAAAACTTGGAGTGGATCATTCCTCTCAGTGCTACATTTCTAAAACAACATTGGCAGCAGGCAAAAATGACATTTACTGAATCTTTCTATTTTTGGGGGTGGGGGGGGAACAATTTCTAGTCAAATCTTCAGGTTGCTTCACAAATTGGAAATTTCCTTCTTGAGTTTCAGCCTAGGGAGTTTAGAGTGAATATTGTTTCAAAAGAAGAGAGAGTGGTATCCAGATTGCTTAGGCAGCATTGTCCGTCATGGTCATATCCACTTTAACTCCATCATTTTTCTTCTTCTGGGGTTATTTGTTCTTTCTCATTGTTCTGGGGAATTTCACACAGGATATCCCTGAATGGAAGAAAGACTCCAAATTCTCAAGAAAGGTAATTGTAACTTCTCTTTTCTTTTTCTTTTCCTTTCATTTTGAATTTGACTTTTGTCCCTTTTCTTGGGGGTCTTTCACTCCTAACATGCACAAGATGCAAGTTTTGTTTGTTACCTAGCTGTGAATTCTCCTTTAAAATAATTTTCAACCATTTGTTTGCATATCAGCATTTAAAGGCAAAGTGTCAGGCACTCTGACTTCTGTTGTGAGTCACACTTTCCCTATCTGATGATCTGATATAATCAACCTACCAACAAAAGCAGCAAGTGCTTTCCCACCATCTTTCTCCCAGAGAGCAAAAAGCCATGTTGAAGGAAAAGGTGAAGTCAATGTTCTAGAACAGAAAGACAAAACTGTACTTCATATCCTTTCTTCTGCATTTTCATCTAGAAATATTTAATGACTCTGCCAAATCCCATAACTGGATTGTGCTTTACTATTAGGTAAGGAGATAGTTTGTAGTCAAAAGGAACATACACTCCAAAGAGTAAATATTAAGCTACTTTATCTTTTATGAATACTTTCGCTAAATTGAAATGATTTGTTTTTCTGACTTGCAGTTATCTTGCTTAAAATGTTTGAATGATAAATTTTAGGTATGTCTTTCTGTCATTATTTAGCAGCTGCATTGCATTATCAGGTCTATATTGGTCAAAAACATTGAAAAACAAGATATATTAAACTTGTGAATTATCTAGTTATTATCTCTGTCCCATTGCACTGAGCAATTAAAAATAATAATCCTGTGTATAAATAGACTATACTATTTATTTTTCATTAATACTGACTCCACTGTGTGGGTACCAATGGAATAAAAACAGAGCTTTGTGTTTTTGCAACTATATCATATGTTTGTTTTGTTTGTTCAGTTTTGATTTATTTTAGCAGATATGGTCAATATTTTTCAAAGCTTTTCATTTCATTTGTATAAAACAAATTAACATTGGGTTGAACTTTGTTTTCAAAAGCTTTCTATATAACCATGTGTAACTTTACCTTTCATCCACCAAATTGTTTAAGACTTTTTAAAAGATATGTATATATAGAAAAAAATATGATCAAGAGTAACTACTAATCTCTTTAATAATAAAATCTTTATCTTTGAGTATTTATATGGAATATCTCATGAGCTTTTTCTTAAATCAGTGGCTAAATTTCAGATATTTAATCCTGTAAATTTTCATTTCTAAGGAAAAAAGATGCATTTTAATGTATTCTTAATAAATGAACATCACTAAAATACTACCCCTTTTTTTTAAATTTTATTTTATTTTTAAACTTTACATAATTGTATTAGTTTTGCCAAATATCAAAATGAATCCATCACAGGTATACATGTGCTCCCCATCCTGAACTCTCCTCCCTCCTCCCTCCCCATACCATCCCTCTGGGTCCTCCCAGTGCACTAGCCCCAAGCATCCAGTATCATGCATCGAACCTGGACTGGCATCTCGTTTCATACATGATATTTTACGTTTCAATGCAATTCTCCCAAATCTTCCCACCCTCTCCCTCTCCCACAGAGTCCATAAGACTGTTCCATACATCAGTGTCTCTTTTGCTGTCTCGTACACAGGGTTATTGTTATCATCTTTCTAAATTCCATATATATGCATTAGTATACTGTATTGGTGTTTTTCCTTCTGGCTTACTTCACTCTGTATAATAGGCTCCAGTTTCATCCACCTCATTAGAACTGATTCAAATGAATTCTTTTTAATGGCTGAGTAATACTTCATTGTGTATACGTACCACAGCTTTCTTATCCATTCATCTGCTGATGGACATCTAGGTTGCTTCCATGTCCTGGCTATTATAAACAGTGCTGCGATGAACATTGGGGTACACGTGTCTCTTTCCCTTCTGGTTTCCTCAGTGTGTATGCCCAGCAGTGGGATTGCTGGATCATAAGGCAGTTCTATTTCCAGTTTTTTAAGGAATCTCCACACTGTTCTCCATAGTGGCTGTACTAGTTTGCATTCCCACCAACAGTGTAAGAGGGTTCCCTTTTCTCCACACCCTCTCCAACATTTATTATTTGTAGACTTTTGGATCGCAGCCATTCTGACTGGTGTGAAATGGTACCTCATAGTGGTTTTGATTTGCATTTCTCTGATAATGAGTGATGTTGAGTATCTTTTCATGTGTTTGTTAGCCATCTGTATGTCTTCTTTGGAGAAATGTCTATTTAGTTCTTTGGCCCATTTTTTGATTGGGTCGTTTATTTTTCTGGAGTTGAGCTGTAAGAGTTGCTTGTATATTTTTGAGATTAGTTGTTTGTCAGTTGCTTCATTTGCTATTATTTTCTCCCATTCTGAAAGCTGTCTTTTAACCTTGCTGATAGTTTCCTTTGATGTGCAGAAGCTTTTAAGGTTAATTAGGTCCCATTTGTTTATTTTTGCTTTTATTTCCGATATTCTGGGACGTGGGTCTTAGAGGATCCTGCTGTGATGTATGTCAGAGAGTGTTTTGCCTATGTTCTCCTCTAGGAGTTTTATAGTTTCTGGTCTTATGTTTAGAAAACTGGTCAACCACTTGTAAAAGAATGAAACCAGAACACTTTCTAACACCATACACAAAAATAAACTCAAAATGGATTAAAGATCTAAACATAAGACCAGAAACTATAATACTACCCCTTTTAATACTGTAATTCTCATATGAGGTATCAAAAGTAGTCAAAATTGTAGAAACAGAAAATAGAATGGTGCTTATCTGGAGCTTTAGGAGAGGAAAAAAGTACGCTACTGTTTAATGGTTATAGAGTTTCAGATTCAGAAGACAAAATGTTATGGAAATCTATTTCACAACAATGGGAATATACTTAGTATCACTAAACTATATACTTAAAAGTGGTTAGCATGGTAGATTTCCTTATATGTTTTCTATCGAAATAATAAATTTAGAAATGAAATAAATATTAAAATACATATAAGAAAGTTAAATGTGTTATGTACTGTACAAGGAGCACAAACCAAGATAAGGCTTTTAAAATCAGGAGGATCACTGTTAGCTGGTAGGGAGTGGGGAAGACTGAGAAAATTTAATGTATGAAGTGAAATTTAATTTAATAGTGTGTGTATGTTAGTCCCCAAACTCCTAATTTATCTCCCTTTGGTAAACATGTACAGGAGACAGGGATCAAGACCATCCCCATGGAAAAGAAATGTAAAAAAGCAAAATGGCTGTCTGGGGAGGCCTTACAAATAGCTGTGAAAAGAAGAGAAGCCAAAAGCAAAAGAGAAAAGGAAAGATATAAACATCTGAATGCAGAGTTCCAAAGAATAGCAAGAAGAGATAAGAAAGCCTTCTTCAACCATCAATGCAAAGAAATAGAGGAAAACAACAGAATGGGAAAGACTAGAGATCTCTTCAAAAAATCAGAGATACCAAAGGAACATTTCATACAAAGATGAGCTCAATAAAGGACAGAAATGGTATGGACCTAACAGAAGCAGAAGATATTAAGAAGAGATGGCACGAATACACAGAAGAACTGTACAAAAAAGATCTTCACGACCCAGATAATCACAATGGTGTGATCACTGACCTAGAGCCAGACATCCTGGAATGTGAAGTCAAGTGGGCCTTAGAAAGCATCACTACGAACAAAGCTAGTGGAGGTGATAGAATTCCAGTTGAGCTCTTCCAAATCCTGAAAGATGATGCTGTGAAAGTGCTGCACTCAATATGCCAGCAAATTTGAAAACTCAGCAGGGGCCACAGGACTGGAAAAGGTCAGTTTTCATTCCAATCCCAAAGAAAGGCAATGCCGAAGAATGCTCGGACTACCACACAATTGCACTCATCTCACACGCTAGCAAAGTAATGCTCAAAATTCTCCAAGCCAGGCTTCAGCAATACGTGAACCGTGAACTTCCTGATGTTCAAGCTGGTTTTAGAAAAGGCAGAGGAACCAGAGATCAAATTGCCAACATCCGCTGGATCACAGAAAAAGCAAGAGAGTTCCAGAAAAAACATCTATTTCTGCTTTATTGACTATGCAGTCGTTGACTGTGTGGATCACAATCAACTGTGGAAAATTCTGAAAGAGATGGGAATACCACACCACCTGATCTGCGTCTTGAGAAATTTGTATGCAGATCAGGAAGCAACAGTTAGAACTGGACATGGAACAACAGACTGGTTCCAAATAGGAAAAGGAGTACGTCAAGGCTGTATATTGTCACCCTGTTTATTTAACTTACATGCAGAGTATACCATGAGAAACGCTGGACTGGAAGAAACACAAGCTGGAATCAAGATTGCCGGGAGAAATATCAATAACCTCAGATATGCAGATGACACCACCCTTATGGCAGAAAGTGAGGAGGAACTCAAAAGCCTCTTGATGAAAGTGAAAGAGGAGAGTCAAAAAGTTGGCTTAAAACTTAACATTCAGAAAACAAAGATTATGGCATCCGGTCCCATCATTTCTTGGGAAATAGATGGGGAAACAGTGGAAACAGTGTCAGACTTTATTTTTCTGGGCTCCAAAATCACTGCAGATGGTGACTGCAGCCATGAAATTAAAAGATGCTTACTCCTTGGAAGGAAAGTTATGTCCAACCTAGATAGCATATTCAAAAGCAGAGATATTAACTTTGCCAACAAAGATCCGTCTAGTCAAGGAATGGTTTTTCCAGTAGTCATGTGTGGATGTGAGAGTTGGACTGTGGAGAACACTGAGCACCGAAGAATTGATGCTTTTGAACTGTGGTGTTGGAGAAGACTCTTGAGAGTCCCTTGGACTGCAAGGAGATCCAACCAGTCCACCCTAAAGGAGACCAGTCCTGGGTGTTCATCAGAAGGACTGATACTAAAGCTGAAACTCCAATACTTTGGCCACCTCATGTGAAGAGTTGACTGACAGGAAAAGACCCTGATGCTGGGAGGGTTGGGGGCAGGAGGAGAAGGGGACGACAGAGGATGAGATGGCTGGATGGCATCACCAACTCGATGGACGTGAATTTGAGTGAACCCCTGGGGTTGGTGATGGATAGGGAGGCCTAGCATCCTGCAATTCTTGGGGTCACAGAGAGTCAGACAAGACTCAGAGACTGAACTGAACTGAACTTAGGTCTAAATATGAAAGTCATAATGCCATATTGTGGGCTCCTGAAATATGACAGCAGATGACAGACATGTTGATCTGAGATAAAAAGTATCCAGGTATGGTTTAATTCTGTCTCTTCCTCCAAGCTATTAAGTCAGAGTTACTTATCACATTAGAAAATAGTTATCCTGAACATTAGGAAGACCAGAGTACAGAGATATGGGACCATTTCTATGGTTTAGAGACAACCCTGGATCCCAAAGGCATGAAAGTATAGGGAATGGTACATTGAATTGAGCAGGGAACCTATTACAGGACTGGCTATGGGACTGTGGGTGTTCTGAGGAGGTAAAACTGACTTTATCAAGGTCCTAGTTCCAATCCCCAGGGATTAAAAAGAGCTTCAGTCCAGAGAGTTTGAGGGCAGCCTCCAGGTCCAATAGATCACACCTACTGGAAATTGCTGGAAGAAAATGAGAGGAAGGATGAAGTAACTTGAGTCTAGGAGAAATTTAGGTATACCTTGGGGATAAAGACAGTAATGCACAATCTCTTCAAGAGGCATAAAAGTAACAGGGATGAGCCAGTACAAATCCACAAGCTGGAATCTGGTTACCCAGGTCTGCCTTAGGGATTATAGAAACAAAAACATCCTTGAAAGTCTTCAGGTAGGGGAAGAGCAGTGGGTGGCATGACACACATGAGTCCCTAGGTTCTTTACAGAGATTTGGGCTAATTATGTCCAAGGTGTGAAGGAAAAGCCACAAGCTGGTGTGGGGAGTGGGAGTGTCTGATACTTGATCCACCAAACAAGACATTTGTAAAGAATGAGAAAAGGCAGGGAGAATGAGAAAGGGCAAATATAGGGAAGAGAGAGAAAAAGAGTGAGTGCAAATGACTTGATTTGGGCCAGAGGAGTGAGGGGATCCAACCAGGCTCACTGCTGTATTTCAGAGAGATCTGACTTTATGTGTAGCAGAGTGAGTGTGGTTGGGGATGAGCATCAAAGCATAACAAGGATAAAAGGTCATTCAACAGCCCTCTTTGAATGGATTATTTGAATCGATTCAGCCCTTAGCCTGAAGTTACAAAGCAAAGTGAGTAAGTGATCTTTGTAGAGATGGAACCTGTACAGCCATTAGCATCCTGTGGTACTCCACTGAGCTCATGGCAATTAGTCAAAACAAAGACAAGCAACAAATCCAGAAGGTGCCCCTATGGACTAAACCTGGGATACTCTCTGGGGCTTATTATCTGCTCTTTGAAAAAAAAAAAAAAAAGCTTGGGAGAGGTTGTAAACTGCCAAAGAGCAGAAAGGCCAGGACAAAATAGGGCATCAGAACCTAGTGGGCCTATGAGCTCGGAGTTATTGTGAGGTGGGAAGAGACTTGTTTTACAGGCTGTGAAAGCAGGACTTGATGCTGGGGATGGGAGGATTATTCCATTCCAGCTACAGTTCAAAAGTTATCATGATACTTCCTCTAGGCAGAACCACAGACCCTTAACTAACTATAGCATTCTCAGGATCCCCATGGGGCTCTGGCAACAAGAGACTGGACACCTGTGCTCTACTTTCCTGTACCCCACATGCCACCCACTCCCCCAGAAGCTGTACAACAAGAGAAGCATAAAGAATACATCTGAGGCAGTCCAATAGAACCCCAAAGTGTGTGAGGGTCACTGGGAGGACCAAGTGAGTGAACTGCACAAAGGGAGAAGCAGGTGTGAAAAAGGACCATAAGGCTCGAGGTAAGAGTGATAAAGTAAATGGGGAGAGGGTAGCAATTGGGGAGATGAAAAAAGAATGAGGAAAGCAGAAAGATAAATAGGTGTGAAAGTTACTGTTTCTGAGCCTGAGAGGGAAGAAAGAAGATAGGGTAAAGAATTTGACCACTTGCAGAAAGTCACTTCCATTTTTGAAGCATGGAAATGTAGAATTGGGTTGGAGAATTGGGATGGAGCAGTAGAAAGATTAGAAAAGCACAATGCCGTTTATAAGGAGCTATGGGTTCAGAATCTGGACAATGAGAGCAATCTTTATATAAGCAGACTATAAAACAGCTCATGGAATTCAACAAATACATTTCATGTATAATGGAAAGATACCATTATTATAGGAATGAAAAATATAAAAGATGATATGTCTTTATACAGCTCACAGAGTAGCAGGAAGGCATGGAAAGTGTTATAATAATGCACTAGTTTATGCTAGAGGGATTTGTAAAGTTAAGAAATAATAAGTGATTTGTTTGCAGTGAGTAATATATTAACATTAGCAGGTCTATGGGAACTGGTAGCAGATGAGTTCTTGTAAGAATAAATTGTTTCCTGAGATGGATAATGGAGTGAAGATAGAAATAACTGTCCAAGTATAGACATGGATTCTGAACCAGCATGCAGTATTCAGGATTAGGTTAAAGTCTTGGAGACTAGGCATAAAGGACTACAGTTACCACCATACTTTAGAGATAGGAAGTCACTTGAAGCAGACTACGAAGACCAAATATATCACTGAGAGATGTCTTAAAATTAATATAGTATAGTTCTTAAAATGTATAACCCACAAGGACCTACTATATATCACAGGGAACTCTGCTCAATATTATTTGGCAGGCTGGATGGGAGGGGAGTTTGGGGAGAATGGATACATGTATAGGTATGGCTGAGACTCTTTGCTATCCACCTGAAACTATCACAACATTATTAATCAGCTATACTCCAATAGAAACTAAAAAGTTATTTGAAAAATTAATGTAGTATAGTTCTAAGCTTACTGGTGGCCAAAATCTGGATGGTGGGACTTGGGGAATTTTGAAAATTCAGTAGCAGTATCCTCTATTCCTTATATGTGGGCTGGCTTTCTGCCTACCTTACACTCCTTATAAGATTAGCAGGAGTCCTTTTCCCCAGATTCTTCAGAGCAAAGCTAAATCGCATGGGTGTCCTCACAAAGACAGAGTGTGAGAAAGAATCTGAATATACTCTGAATATACAGAGTAGCAGAACTGACCCCTACCTTGTATTCCAACTAGCCACAGATTTGAGACCAAAAATAGAGAGCTTATTACCAAAAGTTAGACTCTATAATTTACCAAATCACTTTTTTTCCCTGGATTGTTTTATTTCTCAATCCCACATGTGACACCCTTTTAAAAATATTTCTTATATGCCTAGGTCTTTTGCATATTCAAATTTCATAATGTATCTGATTTGATCTCTTACTTAGTCATATGGATATACCACCAGCCTCCAGCAGATTCATTAGTTCTTGGCCCTGAAAATATCTCTTTCAGTACAGTCAAGGTTAATATGGAGACAAACGGAGGTCTCTCAGGAAATATATCATCACCTTGGAGAAAAGTCCAATCCCTTAGCCATTTCTTCCTACTGTGATTTATCTCCTGTGATCTAACTTAGCAATTTCTCAAATTGGCCACTTCTAATTCTGTAGCATTCATCTGCAACTGAAGACCCTGTCTGACACATAAATTTTTCAATGCTGGCCTGGTAAGTAGCAAGGAGAATTTTACTGAGAACCCTATAGCTAATCTTGGTCTGGATGCAACTATAAATTGCGAAGATTTGTTCATAATACTCTGCCATCTCTGTATGGCTGCTCCAATATCTCCATTGTGCCAGCCTCAAATCTCCCCTATAACCAAATATCCCATGTTTTATCTCTTTAGTAGCCTGAACCACTTGTATTTCAAATGGCAGGGATCTAAGCCGGTAATGAGTGAAACTTGTCCTCTCCCTGAAAACATCGTTAAGTATTTATACACGTCTTTTGTTGATAATGTCCCCACTTTCAGTTTTGAATCACAGAAATAAATCTATAGAAAGAAAGATTTCAGTATGAGAAAAATGGAACTTATACTTGTCTTTGTAGTAACCTATCAGATATTTGAAGTAAAATATGGATAAAAAATGCCCTAAGAAAAATATTGATAAAAATGAGTGATGTGAGATGTGATTATTAGATACGTGTTTATGATCACCTGCATTCCTAAAGGCTTCAGATGTATGATTGTGTGCTGCATACTGAGGGAAGTTTCTGAACATCTGAGGAATATGTGTATGTGAAGAGGTAGACTTACTCATTGTCTGCAGGTGTGTTTATGGAAAATGATTGAGTCTTTGTATTTACTTGGCTCTGATGGTGTAAAGCAGCAAAAGATTGGTTAAGGGCACTTGCGACTCACAATCTGTGGAGATGAGTGTATGTATGATAACAATATACTAATACATCGATGTACGGGTGCTTTTGTTCCACATGTATTTTCATGTGAATATGTGTATACATATCAGTACATTTTCAGAAGTGCTTCCATCTTAGGGAATGAGCATTTTGTATATCTCTGCATGGCTGAGTGTTTGCATGAGTATGCATTACATTTTGTTTAAATATATGCTAATTTAATATGCATCAGCCTCAAAAATACCTCTGTCCATGAATAAACTTTTTTTTACATGAGTATATGAAAGTGTATGTGTTTCTGTATATCAGTATGAATAAACATGTATGAGTGCATATGTATATGTCTGTGTTATGTGGGGGCATGTACGTTGATTACCAGATGTGAGTGTCCTTTTGTGTGTGAATAGTGTAAATGGGAGATGATATAAGTGCTTCTTGTATACTTGCTACGTATGTATGAGAAGACTTTCACAATTCTGAAAAGTTAAGCTGGTAAAGAATTCGCCTGCAATGTGGGAGACCTGGGTTCAACCCCTGGGTTGGGAAGATCCCCTGGAGAAGGGAATGGCTTCCCATTCTGGCCTGGAGAATTCCGTGGACTATATATAAAGTCCATGGGGTGGCAAAGAGTTGAACACAACTGAGCAACTTTCACTTACTTTCATTCCTCAGTGAATTTGCCAAATATGGTGACTTAAATATCCCCACAACAGAAACATGTCCCAAGCATATTTCTACCTTACATCTATCAAGCATAACCCATTACCTGAACTGTTTTAATGAACAGGGATGCTCCGTGAAATGCATGGTATATAGCAGGAACCTTCATTCTGATTGCAAGCCCTGATACTCGGAAGCTCCATCTAGTGGATAGAGAGGCAGAGAACCCAAGAAACAGAAAGGGAAGGTGTGAATTAGAAATAGGTTGGGAAGAGAGCACTCCACTGAAGGAAAGAATAACATTTTGGAGAAACTTAGTTCTGCATTAGGAGTGGATGGGAAGATTTTGAGAAAGGTGACAATTATGGAATAATAAAATCAAGAGGGCATTTCAGAAAGAGTGATCAAATCCAGAAGAAAGTTTAGAGAAACAGAATTGCAGAATTGCAAAATAGTAGTATAAGACTTATGAATCAAATTTATTTGCAGCTTAATATAAACTATTAATAGAAGGGCTCCGTAGGTGGCACAGTGGTAAAGAATTCACCTGCCAATGCAGGAGACACTAGAGATGTGGGTTTGATCCCTTAGTTGTGAAGATCCCCTGGAGGAGAAAATGACAGAAGCCTACTCCAGTATTCTTGCCTGTAAAATTCCATGGACAAAGGAGCCTGGTAAGTTACAGTCCACGGGGTCACAGAGTTGGACACAATTGAGCACACTGAAAACCTACACGTAAATTAGAAATTGGAATCACTATAATGAATAAAATAAAGAACCAGATTATCTTGAGGAAGTAAGAGTTCATTGAGAAGGAAAGCATAGCAAGAAATATCAATAACTGAGAATATTGGGAATACCAGACCACCTGACCTGCCTCTTGAGAAACCTATATGCAGGTCTGGAAGCAACAGTTAGAACTGGACATGGAACAACAGACTGGTTCCAAATAGGAAAAGGAGTACGGCAAGGCTGTATATTGTCACCCTGCTTATTTAACTTCTATGCAGAGTACATCATGAGAAACGCTGGGCTGGAAGATGCACAAGCTGGAATCAAGAATGCTGGGAGAAAATATCAGTAACCTCAGATATGCAGATGACACCACCCTTATGGCAGAAAGCGAAGAGGCACTCAAAAGCCTCTTGATGAAAATGAAAGAGGAGAGTGAAAAAGTTGGCTTAAAACTCAACATTCAGAAAACGAAGATCATGGCATCTGGTCCCATCACTTCATGGCAAATAGATAGGGAAACAGTGGAAACAGTGGCAGACTTCACTTTTTGGGTTCCAAAATCACTGCAGATAGTGATTGCAGCCATGAAATTAAAAGAGGCTTACTTCTTAGAAGGAAAGTTATGACCAACCTAGATAGCATATTCAAAAGCAGAGATATTACTTTGCCAACAAAGATTCGTCTAGTCAAGGCTATGGTTTTTCCAGTGGTCATGTATGGATGTGAGAGTGGGACTGTGAAGAAAGCTGAGCACCAAAGAATTGGTGCTTTTGAACTGTGGTGTTGGAGAAGACTCCTGAGAGTCCCTTGGACTGCAAGGAGATCCAACCAGTCCATTCTAAAGGAGATCAGCCCTGGGTGTTCTTTGGAAAGAATGATGCTAAAGCTGAAACTCCAGTACTTTGGCCACCTCATGCAGAGTTGACTCATTGGAAAAGACTCTGATGCTGGGAGGGATTGGGGGCAGGAGGAGAAGTGGACAACATAGGATGAGACGGCTGGATGGCATCACCGACTCGATCGACAACGTGAATTTGAGTGAATTCCGGGAGTTGATGATAGACAGGGAGGCCTGGCGTGCTGCAATTCATGTGGTCGCAAAGAGTCGGACACAACTGAGCGACTGAAACTGAACTGAACTGAGAATGTTAGAGACTGTATTAGGGAATGTGCCAGAGTGTGACAGGAGAGGGTAAGTAATCTATCCTGGACCCTGGGAGAAAAGGTGGTCTGCAGGGGTCCAGGGGAGAGAGAAACAGTATCTGTGTTGGAACTCCATGATATATATGAGGCATGATGATACAGAGAGAGAGAAGAAAATTGCACTTATGTATTGTATTTTTGAAGGTGTGAAAGTCAGTGACATACCTGAGGAGTCACAGTAGGGCTGGAAGGCTAAAACGGATGAGTAGAAATAGAATAGAATTGGATTAAACAGTAAACGTTGTTTGGGGCCAGATGGTAAAACGGTTTTGGACTCTGTTCTAAAGCAGGAGAAAACCAGATGGATTTGAGGAAAGTCATCACAGCCACATTATCAGACAGCAAATTGGAAATAACACTGTGAGATCTGTATGGTGAAAGGATTAAAAAGAAGAATTAGTAGTAGGGAAACCAATCGAGATAGTGTAAATATAAGCCTCAGCAAAGACCACAGCATTGTTGATGAGTGAATGAATTGGATTAGGGAGAAATATCTGATATGAAACAATGGAGCTTACCAAGTAATTGATAGTTACTCATTTGATAAGAGAATCTATCTGAAAAAATAAAGTATTAGGCTTAAGGCCAAAGTCATCTTTGACTTCCTATCCTCCATCCAGTATTAGTCCCTTTTCCACAGCCGTTACTACTCTAATCAAATCAATTGAATGCAAATCCTTCTGGGGCTTCTAGGCATTTAAGTACAAATGTAGCTATCAGGGAGACAGAGTACTTTAAGAGGGTTTTAAACTGATGCCATTGTATAGAAATCACTATACATTTTTTAACTCAACAATTTATTTTCTTTCTTAACTATTAAGATTGTTATTCACCAAGACCATCTCCCTGATTAATTAGTTATGGAAACTAATTAATTAAAGAATTATAAAGGACTCTACTTTTTTCTTTTTGCAAACAAAAATCTTTTTTACGCCTCCTTATGCATATGAGAGTCATTCTGTCTGGTTAATATATCAAAAACTAGAACTGCCAAATAAAGTTCTTGTTTTAATGAGTTCTGCCAAATTGCTCTCAAAAGGGCTACACAGTTTTATAGTCTTACAGCCTTGATTAAGAGCCAGGCCCTTAATCTTTTCCAGAATATAATTTTATCAGATTTTATGATTTATTCCATGTGATGTGTAGGAAAAGTTTTATTATTTTGAAAATGTGTATTATTTTTGTGACCACTGGGACTGATTTTATTGTACATTTGTTCGGCATTCGTATTTATTTTTATAAGAAAAAATCATATTTTGCCAAATTTGGAGTTAGATTACTCATCTCTCTTATTTATTTGTAGTTTTTTAATGTATTTCAAATTCTAAACCTCATTCAGTAATGTAAGCTGCAAATATTGTTCCATTTAGGGACACTCTGTTCCATTGTTTCCCTAATCTTTTAACCTCATATAAAATACCATGGTTATATTAGATTTTGTTGTTGTTGTTGTTGTGGAATTTTTTATTTTAAGATGAATCATGACATCTAACCTCTTGAAATTTTAAGTTGGTAACTGTAGGCACAATGTTGTACAGAAGATTTCTAGAACCTTTCATCTTGCATAACTGAAACTTTTTATTCATTAAACAGAATTTTGCCCCTCTCCCAGCAACCGCCGTTCTCCTCTTTGTTTCTATGAGTTTGACTACTTATATACTTCGTATAAGTGGACTCATGCAGTATTTGTCCTTCTGTGACAGGCTTATTTCACTTAGCATACTGTCTCCAGGTCCATCCATGTTGTTGTATATAGCAAGTCATCCTTCATTCTTAAGGCTGAATAGCCTTCCTTGTGGGCTTCCCTAAAGACCCAGTGGTTAAAAAAAAATCTGCCTGCGCCTGTAGGAGACACAGGGTTCCATCCCTGCATCAAGAAAATCCCCTGAAGAAGGAAATGGTTAACTGCTCCAGTATTCTTGCCTGGGAAAACCCATGGACAGAGGAACCTGGCAGGCTACAGTCCACGAGGTCGCAAAAAGTCAGACACGACTCAGTGAGTAAATAACAACAATGGAAACAGCCTTCCTGTGTGTTTACCATATTTTCTTTATTCATTTATCCACTGATTGACATTTAGGTTGTTTCCATATATTGACTATTGTGAATAGTGCTCCAAGGAACATGGGGATGAAGATATCCTTTTGAGATTCTGATCTCAATATTTTGAATATATACCCCCAAACAGATTAAATGGATCATTTAGCAATTTCATTTTTAAATTTTTGAGGAACACTGTACTGTTTTCTTTGGTGACTGCACCATTTCACATTCCCAGTAACAGTGTACAAGGTTTTCAATTTCTTCATATCCTTGCCAACTCCTATCTTTTTAAAAAAAAAATTATAGTCAACTTAACAAGTGTGAGGTTATTATATAATTAAGATTTTATTTATATTTCTTTGATTATTACTGATGTTGAGTATCTTTTCTTGAACCTGTTGACCATTTGTATGTAATCTTGGGAGACTCATTTCCCGTTTTTATTTATTTATTTATTTATTTTTAGCCTTGAATCATTTATTTTTTTTTATTTAACTTTACAATATTGTATTGGTTTTGCCATATATCAAAATGAATCTGCCACAGGTATACATGTGTTCCCCATCCTGAACCCTCCTCCCTTCTCCCTCCCCATACCATCCCTCTGGGTCGTCCCAGTGCACCAGCCCCAAGCATCCAGTATTGTGCATCGAACCTGGACTGGCGACTCGTTTCATATATGATATTATACATATTTCAATTCCATTCTCCCAAATCATCCCACCCTCTCCCTCTCCCACAGAGTCCAAAGACTGTTCTATACATCTGTGTCTCTTTTGCTGTCTCGTATACAGGGTTATCAGAGAAGGCAATGGTACCCCACTCCAGTACTCTTGCCTAGAAAATCCCATGGACGGAGGAGCCTGGTGGGCTGCAGTCCATGGGGTCACTAGGAGTTGGACACGACTGAACGACTTCACTTTCACTTTTCACTTTCATGCATTGGAGGAGGAAATGGCAACCCACTCCAGAATTCTTGCCTGGAGAATCCCAGGGACAGGGGAGCCTTGTGGGCTGCCGTCTACAGGGTCACACAGAGTCGGACATGACTGAAGCGACTTAGCAGCAGCAGCAGCAGCATACAGGGTTATTGTTACCATCTTTCTAAATTCCATATATATGCGTTAGTATACTGTATTGGTGTTTTTCTTTCTGGCTTACTTCACTCTGTATAATAGGCTCCAGTTTCATCCACCTCATTAGAACTGATTCAAATGTATTCTTTTTAATGGCTGAGTAATACTCCATTGTGTATATGTACCACTGCTTTCTTATCCATTCATCTGCTGATGGACATCTAGGTTGCTTCCATGTCCTGGCTATTATAAACAATGCTGCAATGAACATTGGGGTACACGTGTCTCTTTCAATTCTGATTTTCTCAGTGTGTATGCCTAGCAGTGGGATTGCTGGATCATAAGGCAGTTCTATTTCCAGTTTTTAAAGGAATCTCCACACTGTTCTCCATAGTGGCTGTACTAGTTTGCATTCCCACCAATAGTGTAAGAGGGTTCCCTTTTCTCCACACCCTCTCCAGCATTTATTGCTTGTAGACTTTTGGATCACAGCCATTCTAACTGGCGTGAAATGGTACCTCATAGTGGTTTTGATTTGCATTTCTCTGATAATGAGTGATGTTGAGCATCTTTTCATGTGTTTGTTAGCCATCTGTATGTCTTCTTTGGAGAAATGTCTGTTTAGTTCTTTGGCCCATTTTTTGATCAAGTCATTTATTTTTCTGGAATTGAGCTATAGGAGTTGCTTCTATATTTTTGAGATTAGTTGTTTGTCAGTTGCTTCATTTGCTATTATTTTCTCCCATTCTGAAGGCTGTCTTTTCACCTTGCTTATAGTTTCCTTTGTTGTGCAGAAGCTTTTAAGTTTAATTAGGTTCCATTTGTTTATTTTTGCTTTTATTTCCAATATTCTGGGAGGTGGGTCATAGAGGATCCTGCTGTGATGTATGTCGGAGAGTGTTTTGTCTGTGTTCTCCTCTAGGAGTTTTATAGTTTCTGGTCTTACGTTTAGATGTTTAATCCATTTTGAGTTCATTTTTGTGTGTGGTGTTAGAAAGTGCTCTAGTTTCATTCTTTTACAAGTGGTTGACCAGTTTTCCCAGCACCACTTGTTAAAGAGATTGTCTTTAATCCATTGTATATTCTTGCTTCCTTTGTCACATTTCCCATTTTTAAAATGGAGTTATTCCTTTTTTTTCTGTTGAGCTGTAGAAACTCTTTATGTATTTTAGGTATTAGATATATCAGATATATGATTTAAAAATACCCTCTTCCATTTTATAGGTTACCTTTCTACCCCACTGATTGTTTCCTTCACTACACGGGAGTTTTTCAGTTTTTAATGCCACTTTTCAATTTTGCTTTTGTCACATGTGCTTTCAGTGTCATACTCAAGAAACTATCACCAATTCCTATGTCATGAAGCTTTCCCCTTATATTTTCATCTAGTAGTTCCTGGTCTTCCGTTTAAATCTCTAAACCTTTGTGAGTTGATTTTTGTTTGCAGTATAAGAACCTAGTACAATTTAATATTTTGTATGTGAATACATTTGTTAAGATCTGATTTGGATTATTTGAATTTAAAATGCTTATGACATCCAAGTAGAGATTTGGGTGAGTAAATATAGAATGATCTGGGGATATATTTATGATTCATCAATTTATAAAATTTAGTTGAACTCTGGAGGAATGTCCCTGAGGAAAAAGGAAATAGCCGAATAAAGATTCTCAAAAATACCAGTGTATAAATTGGATGGGAAAGTGCATGGAGAACTAAGAATATAATTTCTGAGAGGTAGAATTAAAAAGGAAAGGAGAAAGTGTTTCATAAGAGCCAGAGCTCTTTGAGAAATACATCAGTTTAGGAAATGTAAGTGCCCCTAGATTTAGTAACAAAGGAGTAATGGATGACTAATGAGAGCAGTTAAAGTGAATTGAAATGTGTGTTGAGGCAGCACAGAAGTCAGATTGCCTGGGCCTGGGAGGAGTAGAATACATGTTTAGGGACTTCCCTGGTGGTCCAGTGGCTAACACTCCATACTCACAATGCAGGGAGCCTGGGGTTCAATCCCTGGTCAGAGAACTAGATCCCACATGCTGCAACTTAGTTTGCATGCTGCAACTAAGATCCTGCATAGCCAAATATATTTAAAAAAGAAAAAAAAAAAAGTGCTCATAGGAGTATAGACCCCCTTATGGGTGTTTTCCGTTAAAGGAGGGAGGAAATTAGGAAAAAAGGTACAGTGAAAAACAGAGTTGAGGAAAATGGGAAAATAATTTAAAGAGAGAATCAGAGCTTTGTGGACAGCTATAGAAAACGCTCCAAGGCAAGGGATGACTGTGGCATAGATACTAGAATGAGTATGTGTACGTGTGCCTGGGACAGGAGAGGGAGGGCCAGGCAGTTTTAGAAAGCCTTATGCAAATGTGTCATAAGGTTAAATAAATCTTTCTAATCCATTTTCAGTTTCCAGAGTTCAAAGTGGTATCCTGAAGTATGTCAACATTCCTCACCCACTCAACTCCCAATGCCAGCACTTCGATGGCCCCCACCTTCCTGTTGGTGGGCCTGCCAGGCCTATCAGCTGTACCCTCCTGGTGGGCAGTACCCCTCATCACTGTCTACCTTCTGTCTGCCCTGGGCAATGGTGCTATCCTCTGGATCATTGCCCTGGAGCCCACACTGCACCGCCCAATGTACTTCTTCCTCTTCCTGCTCAGCATGTCTGATGTTGGCTTGTCCACAGCCCTGATGCCCACCCTGCTGGGTCTTGCCTTTGCAAATACTCATGCTGTCTCTGCCTCAGCCTGCCTCCTCCAGATGTTCTTTGTCCATGTCTTTTCTGTCGTGGAGTCCTCTGTCTTACTCGCCATGGCCTTGGATCGGGCACTGGCCATTTGCCGCCCTCTGCACTACCCAACACTCCTCACCAATGGTGTCATCAGCAAGATCTGTGTGGCCATTGCTTTCCGATGCCTGGGTCTCCATCTGCCCCTGCCATTCCTCCTGGCCCACATGCCTTACTGCCGTCCACAGGTCCTGACCCATTCTTACTGCTTGCACCCGGATATAGCCCGTTTGGCCTGCCCTGGAGGTGGGGGAGCAGTCTACAGCCTCTTTGTGGTCCTGTCTGCCATGGGCTTGGATCCTCTGCTTATTTTATTCTCCTATGGCCTAATTGGCAGGGTGTTGCAAGGTTTGGGATCCTGTGAGGATCGCTGGAAGGCTGGCCAAACCTGTGCTGCCCACCTCTCTGCTGTGCTTCTCTTTTATGTGCCAATGGTCCTCCTGGCTCTCATTGATCGTCTCAGGATGCCAATCCCTCAGCCTGCCTGTACTCTTCTCTCCTATGTCCACTTCCTGCTTCCCCCATTGATAAACCCTATTCTCTATAGTGTCAAGATGAAGGAGATTAGAGAGAGAATCCACAAGAGATTGCAGCCCAGGAAGGTGGGTTGTGCTTAGTGAGAAGGATGTTTCCTCCATATTTGTTGGTTACCTGACACAAAGGTTTCCATGACTGAGAACTCAATTCATCATGCATAAAATGTCATTCAGGTACACAAAAGTCCATGTACATGGATGTATATTTCTGTCCCTTGAAGTGTTCATGTGCATATTGATGAAAGTTTATGAGCCCTAGAGAAGGGGAGTAGTCTATTGTGAGCCCCTATTAACATCACATCCATGGCCCAGAAACAGTCAGAATCTAAGTCTTGTCACAACCATTCAGGTTGTTAGGAGTGTATGTTTTCTGCATGTCCATCAGAATTCCCTGTTACCATTATTCTCAAACTTTCATCAATTTTATTAGTGATGAATTTTACTTTACATCAGATTTTCCTAATAGAAACAGTGTCTTTCACATATCTGTAGGCTATTTTGTTTCTTCCTCTATGAAAGTCTCTTCAAAAAGCCTTCATCCATTTTTCTACTGGATTGTTTATGGTTTTAAAAACAAAATGTGCAAGAAATCCTTCATGTAAAATCCTTTTTATACCTTTGCCAATATAGTAATTGCCTTTTTCATTATTTAAGCAACCAAATCTCAAGTAAATACAGTTTTACATGATCAAATCCACTTCTATATATCTTTATATTTTTTGTTTTTCATGTGTTGCTTTTAAAACAAGTGTCTTTAACTTGTCCTGCACATATTCTCTTAAACCTGTTTTAAAAGAACTGTTATAATGACTTTTCTTTCTAAGTCCAATTTTATGTTAACAAGGTAATTATGTACTCGTAGTAGCATCATCTATTACATACATTCTCTTTTTCTCACTGAAATAAAAAACTATATATGTCATATTTTTTGATTCCCTGGTGGGTCAGATGGTAAAGAATCTACCTGTAGCGAAAGAGACCTGGTTCGATCCCTGGACTGGGAATATTCCCTGGTAAAGGGAATGGCAACCCACTCCAGGATTCTTGCCTAGAGAATCCCATGAAAAGAGGAGCTTAGCAGACTATAGTCCATGGGGTCGAAAAGACTCAGACATGACTGACTAAGCAGCATATATGTCATATTTTAGGTGTGTGTATGGATATGGACTTTGCTTTAGAAATCTTCTTATGGAGTATGATATATATATATATATATATATATATATATGAAAAAGCTGGCTTAAAACTCAACATTCAAAAAATGAAGATCTTGGCATCTGGTCCCTTCACTTCTGGGCAAATAGATGGGGAAATAATGGAAACAGTGAGAGACTTTCTTTCCTTGGGCTCCAAAATCACTGCTGATGGTGACTGCAGCTATGAAATTATAAGACGCTTGCTCTTTGGGAGAAAAGCTATGGCAAACCTAAACAGCATATTAAAAAGCAGAGACACCACTTTGCCGACAAGGGTCTATGTAGTCAAAGCTATTGTTTTTCCAGTATCATGTATGGATGTGAGAGTTGGACCATAAAGAAGGCTGAGCACTAAAAAATGAATGCTTTCAAACCGTGGTGCTAGAGAAGACTCTTGAGAGTCCCTCGGACAGCAAAGGAGGTCAAACCAGTCAATTCTAAAGGAAATCAACCCTGAATATTCATTGGAAGGACTGATGCTGAAGCTCCAGTACTTTGGCCACCTGATGCAAAGAGCTGACTCTTTGAAAAAGACTCTGATGCTGAGAAGGGGATGACAGAGGATGAGATGGTTGGATGGCATCATCAACTCAATGGACATGAGTTTGAGCAAACTCTAGGAATCGGTGATGGACAGGGAGGCCTGGTGTGCTGCAGTCCATGGGGTCACAGAGTCGGACAAACCTGAGCAACTGGACAACAATATATATATATATATATGTGTCATATATGTTCACATATCACTGATCTATTAGACCAGCCTCATAGTGTGATTTGGTTAATATGTGGTGTAAAGTGATCCTCTTTCAAAAGCAATGAAAAACTATCAAATTCTAACAAGAACTACATTTTTAGTAGATTAAATATAAACAAATCAGCATTCACGATGTTTCCACATCCAACAATTTATGTATTTCATTTATTAAGAACATTTCTACACTTTTCAATAAAATTATTCACTTTATTTAAGTCTATTTCTATGTAGTTTTTAAAATGTATGATTGTGTTGCTATTATAAATAAAACATTACACCATTTCTCTGTGTGTGTGTGTGCTCAGTCACACTCAAGGACTGTAGCCTGCCAGGCTTCTCTCTCCATGGGTTTCCCCAGGCAGGAATACTGGAGTGGGTTGTCATCTCCTTCTCCAGGGGATCTTCCCCACCCAGGAATCAAACCCATGTCTCTCGAGTCTCCTCCATTGGCAAGCAGGTTCTTTACCACTAGCACCACCTAGGAAGCCCTTAATATGTCATCACTTTGGGTAGTAAGGGGGAAAACTTTCTGTGGCCTGCATGGGGATTGAACCCAGGACCTTGGTGTTAATAGCACCAAACTCTAATCAACTGAGATAATTGGCCATTTCTATCTCCACATATATATTGCTAGATTTAGAAAAACATTTTTTTATCTTGCATTAGTATGTACTTTACCAAATTATCACAAAATTTTAGGACCATTTTAAAATTTTTGTATTTTATTTGTATTTATTAATAGCATTCATAAGTAAAAATAGATGATAGGTAATGTTCCCCTAATATTCATATAAATTATTTTATTTTCTTATTGTATTAAATTCATTGGAATGTCCAATCTGTTATGAAAGTTTAAGAGTGAACAAAAAATGTTGTTTCTCATTTTATTTAAATGGCCTTAGTGTTTCACTTACTGGCACTGCTAGATGGTTGACTGCTAGATCTTTGAATAAACTTTATAACACTTAATAGTTCATTTATGTTGTATTTTTTAAAAATTTTTAATAAGCTCACTTAATGAATCCTATTAAATGCATTTTCAGCATTCACTAACACAATAATAATTCTCTACTTTAATATGTTGAGCAGTTGAAACATCCTTGTTACTTGTGATTACAGAAGAACACATTTTAAATGAAAAGTGAAAAAATCAAATTTTAAGATCAAATCCATTTAGTAACAAGGTAAGAATACACAGTGATATATTAGAACATATTCTAGGAATACAGAAACAGTTATAGCTTCATATTTTATCAAACTATTCTTTAAGATATACTATATATTCTCTTAATAAACTAATTAGATGTCAGTCTCTCAATTTCATGGAGAAGGCAACGGCACCCTACTCCAGTACTCTTGCCTGGAAAATCCCATGGATGGAGGAGCCTGGTAGGCTACAGTCCATGGGGTCATGAAGAGTTGAGCAGGACAGAGTGACTTCACTTTCACGTTTCACTTTCATACATTGGAGAAGGAAATGGCAACCCACTCCAGTATTCTTGCCTAGAAAATCCCAGGGACAGAGGAGCCTGGTGGGCTGCCATCTCTGGGGTCGCACAGAGTCAGACAGGACTGATGCAACTTAGCAGCAGCAGCAGCAGCTCTCAATTTCATGAATGAGAATACTGAGGGTGAGATTTTGAGAATGCCCCAGGTCTATAAAATTAGTTACTAAACAGAATTTATTTTCAGATTTGCCTTAATTCAAAACCCCTGCTACAAAATACTCTTTTAAAATTATTGAATGGAGAAATAGCTTGGTCTTGAAGAACAGTGATGAGGTCTCTGAGAAACTTTTTTTTTTTTACCCAAAGCCCATTCTTTCTTCCTCCCTGAAACACCAACATCCATCTTCCCATTTCTTTACCCAGAGTAGAATGTTGGATATAAAGAATGCGGAGTCACATTGGCCTGGCTGAGTCCTCAGTCCATTATTCCTGAGTGATTTGGCACTAGCTGTTCCATGTTTGTAAAATAGGTGCAATAAGGATTTCATGCAGTCCAGTCTCTTTATCATAGTGTCTGAACATACAAAATATTCAATAAATGATAGTTTTGTGGAATTAATCATGGAAATTAAAATAAATATATTTAAACTTCATATGCATATTTAATCTGAATAAAGAATTTTACAGTTGGAAGTTTCTTTAAGTTCCTACCACCTCATTGTATACACGAAACTACTGAAAGCATTTGAATGGCCCTTTGTAACTTGGTGGTAGATGAACTAAATGTAGAATCACTGACTGCCTCCATGTTTTTATTACTTTACTAAGAGATGGGACGGAGAAGGCAATAGCACCCCACTCCAGTACTCTTGCCTGAAAAATCCCATGGACGGAGGAGCCTGGTGGGCTGCAGTCCATGGGGTCGCTAAGAGTTGGACACAACTGAGCAACTTCACTTTCACTTTTCACTTTCATGCATTGGAGAAGGAAATGGCAACCCACTCCAGTGTTCTTGCCTGGAGAATCCCAGGGACGGGGGAACCTAGTGGGCTGCCGTCTATGGGGTCGCACAGAGTCGGACACGACTGAAGCGACATAGAGAGACAGAAGAGATGGGAGCAAAGAGCTCTTCATGTCACAGCAGGGCCTCAACTGCTCTCCCCTGGCTCTCACTCTCTCCTCACCACTGGCCACACCCACATCAATCCTGTAACATCTTTGGTTTTCAGGGCTCACTATTACCATTCATAGCACCGTTCTCTCTCTGAAAATCATTCCACACCAACTTGAATCATAAGTTTCAGGAAGAACTTAAATGTTCTTTCTCCTCTCAACAGCACATATGGGGATAGAGATATTAATAAGAACTTCTGGAACCATAATTTGTTCTCTAATGTTTATTATACTTCTTTATGCTAGCCATTTTACCCACACCCTTCCATTTAGACTATTCTTTTAGTTCAAATTGAGATACACCTGCCAAGCATATACAATGGATGAAGTATTTCATCTTGAAGAGACTTTTAAATTTGAATCACTCATAACTCTTTCCTTGTGTAAATTCACAGTGCATTAATGAGAGAGATGTATGAATGTTGATGACGTATGTAGGTCTCCATCTTTTGTGCCCCAAGGATTTCCTCCTACACTTTCCCTCCACATTGGCCTTAGCAAAAGACACACTCTCTAGGTTTCCTTTTCACATTATCCCAGGAAAGTATTTTGTATTTTTCAGTCATTAATGTACACACCAACCACCTAGAATCTTGTTAAAAGACAGATTCTGACTTAGTAGGCTTGAAGAAGGATGAGATCCTATGATTCTTATTATTTCCCAGATGCTGCTGAGGCACATCAGTGCACCACCCTTTGGTTAGCAAGGAAGAAAACTTACTTAGACAAACCTAATCACATTGGAAAGGATTTAATGTAAATCACGAGGAGGAATCAAATACCAAGAGGCAAATATAAAGATGCTAAATGGTCCAGAATCTTGCAGAATTCTCCCAATTATAGTTGAACTCCTACTTACAAGCTTCTCTGAGGTTAGATGTCTTCTTACTCTTTTACCTGAGGATAGATGGCCTCAGTCTCCCCCAACAACAACAACAGGATCACTACCTACTTTATAAATTGTAAGCCTCTTCTTCCTTAATATCAAAAAGCTGTGGTGTGTGACATCCATGATAGATATTAATTGATTACTTAACTAGTTGGCTAATATAATTAAAGACTCTAAAGTAAATGGAAGCAGCTTCTATTTGAAAGAAATGTTGTCCTACTCCTGAGACAATTTGATGCAGAGAAAATGGAACTTCCACCTTTGCCTCATCATTTAGACTTCAGACACAGTTTTTCCAATTTTTCCAGAACCTTCACTCTAATCTGCTGAGTTTTTATGCAATACAAGATGGGATTAATCAAGGGTGGTACCAGCAAGAATGCATCAGCCATCAGAATCATAGCCACAGAGGGTGTATGCTTGGGAAAGCGATGCATGAGAGCCAAGGTAATGATGGGCACATAGAAGATGAGCACAGCACAGATGTGGGACACACAGGTGTTAAGAGCTTTAAGCCATTCCCTGTGAGATGCAATACCCAATACAGTCTTCAGAATAAACACATAGGAGACAACAATTAACATACTGTCTGACATCATACAGAGTGCAACAAACAGACTGTAGTAGAAGTTAACTCTGTTGTCAGAGCATGCCAACTTCATGATGTCCTGGTGGAGGCAGTAGGAGTGGGATAACAGGCGTTTATTACAGTATTTGAGTCTCTTTAAAGTGAAAGGGAGGGGAAGAACTAGGAGAATGCTTTTAAAAGCAAATGCTAACCCAATGTGCAAAACTCTGGAGCTAGTAAGGATGGAGCAGTATCTCAGGGGGTTGCAAATTGCTACAAAGAGATCAAAAGACATGATCAGGAGTACCGAGGACTCCATGTCTGTGAATCCATGGATGAAAAATTCCTGAGCAATGCAGGCATCAACAGAAATCCCCATGGCATTGAACAAAAAGATCCTCAACATGGTGGGAAGAGAAGAGAAGGACAGGCCCAGGTCCGATAATGCCAGCATGGAGAGGAAATGGTACATGGGCTCATGCAGAGAAGGCTCTGTCCTGATGACAAATAGAACGGTGCAGTTTCCCAGGATAGCCATGAGGTACATGAGGAAGACAGGGATGGAGATCCAAATGTGCACACCCTCAAGCCCTGGGATCCCAATCAACAGGAATGTGGAGACTGCAGCTTCTGAGGCATTGAGAGGAAGCATCATAAATAGGTCTCTTACATACTGCTCTTGGTAGATAAATAATCAAATTATTATTCTCAGTTATGTTTACTGAACACAACTCACTTTAGTTGTCAGTTAAATTAAACACAGTTCACATTTAGGTATCAAGAAATAATGTTATATAACTTTTTCTATATAAAGAAAAATAAGGAGTAAATTTAAATAGATTCATTTTTATCTAAGACCTTTATACTCTTCAAGTCTATCTTTATTCCTTATATACTTCTAAATAACTCTATAGAAGTGTGTCTGTGCATGCTAAGTCTCTTCAGTTGTGTCCGACTCTTGGCAACCCTATGGACAGTAGCATGCCAGGCTCCTCTGTCCATGGAATTCTCCAGGCAAGAATACTGGAGTGGGTTACCATGCTCTTCTCCAGAGGATCTTCCCAATCCAAGGACTGAACCCAAGTGTCTTCTGTCTCTTTCATTGGCAGGTGGGTTCTTTACCACTAGCGCCATCTAGGAAGCCCATCTATAGAAGTGGTAGAGTGCTTTAATAACTTTTCTTTTTTCTTCTTTTTAAGCCACCACGTTTGGAGGTTTATGAATCAAGTACACTAAATTGTGGGAAATTCTGCAAGAGATGGGAATACCAGACCACCTGACCTGCCTTGAGAAACCTGTATGCAGGTCAGGAAGCAACAGTTAGAACTGGACATGGAACAACAGACTGGTTCCAAATAGGAAAAGGAGTACATCAAGGCTGAATATTGTCACCCTGCTTATTTAACTTCTATGCAGAGTACATCATGAGAAACGCTGGGCTGGAAGAAGCACAAGCTGAAATCAAGATTGATGGGAGAAATCTCAATAACCTCAGGTATGCAGATGACATCACTCTTATGGCAAAAAGTAAAGAACTAAAGAGCCTCTTGATGAAAGTGAAAGAGGGGAGTGAAAAAAACTGGCTTCAAGCTCAGCATTCAGAAAACTAAGATCATGGCATCCAGTCCCATCACTTCATGGCAAATAGATGGGGCAACAATGGAAACAGTGACTGACTTTATTTTGGGGGACTCCAAAATTACTGCAGATGATGACTGCAGCCATGAAATTAAAAGATGCTTACTCCTTGGGAGGAAAGTTATGACCAACCTAGACAGCATATTAAAAAGCAGAGACATTACTTTGCCAACAAAGGTCTGTCTGGTCAAGACTATGGTTTTTCCAGTAGTTATGTGTGGATGTGAGTGTTGGACTATAAAGAAAGCTGAGCACTGAAGAATTGATGCTTTTGAACTGCAGTGTTGGAGAAGATTCTTGAGAGTCTCTTGGACTGCAAGGAGATTCAACCAGTCCATCCTAAAGGAGATCAGTCCTGGGTGTTCATTGGAAGGACTGATGTTGAAGCTGAAACTCCAATACTTTGGCCACCTGATATGAAGAGCTAACTCATTGGAAAAGACCCTGATGCTGGGAAAGATTGAGGGCAGGAGGAGAAGAGGACAACAGAGGATGAGGTGGTTCAATGGCATCACTGACTCAATGGACATGAGTTTAGATGAACCCCAGGAGTTGGTGATGGACAGGGAGGCCTGGCGTGTTGTGGTTCATGAGGTCGCAAAGAGTCAGACATGACTGAGTGACTGAACTGAACTGAAAACTAAATTGGAATATATTGCAATCTGGAAAAACTATAACATCATGGATGTTGTCAATGGTCATGTACTCAAACAAACCACAGATGCTATAGTAACAGGAGTTAAAGGAGACCTAAATCTTATAGTACTGTTCATGGAACATGTGTATGAAAATATAAAATCAATCACCACAGTCCTGAGTGTGCACTGTGTCTCAGCCTTTCAGGTGTGGTTAGTGTTCCCTTGGCATGCAGCACATATCACAGTCGTTATTTGTTGTTGCCTAAAGCCTCACATCCTTTCATGCAATTGCTACTGGTCCTGCTCATAAAAGCCACAGATACTGCTCTTTTCTCCCTCTTCCAAGTTCTTTTCCCATTGTTATTGGCTTTTCTGTGAATGCCCTTAGATTGGTGACTTGAAACTCAGGTTCTTATCTCTGCTGTTTAGACTTGGCCCTGGCATCAGCATCACCAACACCTTGGGTGACTCTCCTTTTAACAACTCTACACCAGAGAAGCCCCAGTGATGCAGCTGACAGTCTGCCTTTGTGGGTGAATGGAATTCAGAGCCAGAGAAAAAAAGATAACCCCTTGTCTATCCTTACTCAATAAGTCCCTTCAAAATGGGTCATTTCCAAGTTCCAAGTTCCAAGTTCGGAGGTTTTTATTGACAAGCTCCCAACCTAATTCAGGTAACTAAACAAATGAGCTACTGTTGATAATATCATTTTTTTCAACTGTTCATCATGCAAATACAAAGATGTATGCTGTCCCACTTATAGACCCTAATCTTTTCAGCCATCAACACTGTCCAAAACATAGCTTGATCCCTTGGCTGGAGAACCTATGAAACATTTTTATCTATAGCCCTCTGAAAGGCATTGGGTTGATGCCTATAAATTGCAGAGTTTTCCTTGGAAAACATAAAATCATCTTAAGGAAGTTTAGTTTGAGTCTTCAAGACACCTACCAGGCTCCTGGTTACCTTATCCCAGAACAAGGGTGGCAAGGTTTCAGATTATTCAGGTTCAGCATCTTCTTTGCTCCAGCGCCTGCTGGGAATCGTATCCTTTTTTATGCTCTCATAAACATCTCTAGGAAGCACAAGCACATCCTCATGAGAATGAACAGATACTATGCCCCTGGGAATACTGACTCCACTCGCTTGATCACTGTCTGTCAATAATAACCTCTCCTAAGAAAATGCAGAGAGCAAGTTTCTGTCTCACAGTCAGATTTAACTCCTGTGACCCTGTTCCCACATCAGGTGCAGGCTTTGGGAATGCCAGTCTCAGATGTTGGTAAGGCAGCCATATCCAGCTGTAGCTCCAAGATAAAGTATGTACCTTAGCAGACTCAATGTTAGACTATTACAGACCTTATGTGGAGTTCTGTCTACAGAACTCTATTTGGTCATCACAATGTTTTAGTTTTAATGCTAATGCATTTAAATAGCTTATGAACTCTCAAATTTATCACAGATTCCCCCTTTTTTCATTATCTTCACATTTACTGGCAACCAAAGGCATTTAATCTCACAGAGCGGAAAGCCAAGGGTCACAAGTAGTCCTAGTATCTTGGACTCTCAAGTTTAGAAGAGAAAATCAATTTTTATCAAGCCCTTAACTTTGAAGATTGAAAGTAAATAAAAGGTGTAATTTTAATAATATTTTATGGGATGACGTGATTTTTCAGGCAGAGAGTAGAAAATAAGATCTAGTAAAACATCTTACTCTTGAAAAAGTAAGAAGAGATAAATGAATCAGTTTTGATGAGCCAACAATGATGACTCTGTCTCCAGGTTAGTAGAAGAGGGAATGTGCTGGGGATGGGGCTACAGTCATCAAATCAGATCAGGAAGGAAATTGAAGAAAAGATGCCCATAGACTATTAATCTTGGTTTTCTACTCCCCTCCAAAAATGCTTACTCCAGTTAAAGTACTAAATAAAGTAATATAAATGTCTAACCTTGATATACATATCACTCTAGGATCATAATGCAATTATACAGCTCAAGTTCAACTATGTTACTTCTTCCCATCACTTTTTGACAGGTATCTGCATTGTTTTGAGTTGAAAATCCATTGGTCTCCAGGTAACAAATTGGGACCAGGAGGAAAAGCAGCTGGAACCAAAAAAAAGAAAAAAAAATGTGTTTTGTTTATTTGTTTGTTTTTTCAGGAAGGAAGGCAGGAGAAATCTGGACCTATAGGGTCTATTTTAAGTAAAAGGTACATTTATCTAAGTAAATTTAGGTAAAGTCAGGTAAAATATAAAATAAAATATATTACTTTCTTCTTCCAATTCAAATTGCTGCCTAATCCCTGCCACTTTCATTTATTTTCCCCTTATTCCTTTTTTCTTATTGTTAATATTATTCTTTTAATGGAAAAGGCCATGAATTTAACAACAAATATTTCTGATAAAAGGGATTACTCTGAGTGGTCTTTCTGAGACCACTTCTGTCTACATCATGTACTCATAGCATTTCCCCATTGCCCTGGAGCTACTTTCATTCTTTTTAAAGCATGTTGCCTATGAAAACCTTTTTCTGGATCATTTTTCTTCTCTGAGGTTTAAAATATAAAGGAACAGAAGTTTATAAATATATGACCCTAACTGACTTATAGGGCTTCCCTGGTGACTTAGTGATAAAGAGTCTTCCTGGAGACAAAGGTTTGATCCCTGGGTCAGGAAGATCCACTGGGGGAGGAAATGGCAACCCCTTCCGTTATTCTTGCCTGGAAAACCCTATGTAAAGAGGAGCCTGGAGGGCTCAGACAGGACTGAGCAATTAAACAACAACAATTGACTTATGGGGATTTAAAGGGGCAATACAACTTGCACAAAAAACAAAAATGATTAAGGGTAACTACAGTACAACAGGCAGGATGGCCCAAACCTTACTCTGAGACAACCAAATCTTTCAACCTACAAACTCTTCAGGCTAGAATTTCACGGTCTGGGTTTGACTTAAAAGTCAGTTTTTTACAGTGTACCATTCAAATCATTCAGCCTCATTGTCTAGTCACTGTTGCAGTAAGCAGCCCCATCATTCATTTATTTCACACAGAGAAAACAAGATATTAGACTGCTTTAGGCCTGCACCATGCACCTCTTGCTTCTTGCCTCAGGGCTGACACTGAGGAGTAAGACTTTCATAAGTACTATTAGGTGTTCATGCTGCAGTCCATAACGTCACAAAGAGTCATACATGACTGAGTGACTGAACTGAACTGAACTAGGTGTTCATGTTCACCACTTCCCTGGTGGCTCAGCAGTAAAGACTCTGCCTGCTAATGCAGGAGATGCAGGTTTGATCCCTGGGTCCAGAAGATCCCCTGGAGAAGGAAATGGCAACCCACTCCAGTATTCTTGCCTGGGAAATCCTATGGACAGAGGAGCCTGGAAGGCTGCAGTCCATGGGGTCACAAAAGAGTTTGACACAACTTAGCAACTAAACAACAACAATAACTAAGTGTTCATGAATCTGTAACCCAGAAGTACGGGACAATCAACAACAAATAGGGTCAGTTTTGACCAAATAGGATCCAATGGAGAAATCTTCCCCACTTTATTTTCCTGGATAGAGTATCATAAGGCATATTTGATAAGGCTTCAGTAATGGAGCTGCAGGATTTGCAATAGTCACCCCTAATAGTATCTGGCTTATTACTGATTCATCATCTCTCAGCTCCAGATTTCTTTTTGCCTGCTCCTTGATGATGGTGTTGGATTCTGTGACTATTTCTCTTCTGTCACTTGGCACAATGTTAAGACTTGTCACTAGAGGGTGGTAGGAGAACACCAGAGCAAGAGGGGTTTCTCTCCCTGCTTTCTGTGTTGCTTTCAGGCCAGACTCACAGAACATGTCAGTTCCTCATTGCCTGGCACCGTGCGGTTTCTTCAGTGCTCAGCTCCAGCGGTGCATAGCTCCCTCCAGCATTCACACACTGAGCTTGTTCTCCAGCTCTTCAGTGGAACAGCAGGGGTATAACCAGGGGCCCAGCCAGAATGGACCAGCACCCCAGCTGAAACAGCTTCCCTACATCTTCTCCTTAGCCTTGGCTATGTGGCTGTACATTGATTTAGTACAGGGTGAGCTGTCTAACAACCTGGCCACTGAAACCTCCTCCCAGAAAGGCAGCCTGGAACTACCTGAGGCTGAGGCTTAGGCAACCTCCTCGTAATCTAGTTCAAGTGGCACCTGACAGTCATAGCCTTCTCTGGCATCTAGAGTTCAGAGTGTCAACTGAAAAAAAAAAAAAAATAAATAACAATCTAAAATTTGAGAGTTGTGTTTTTTTTTTTTTCAGCAGACCTACTGAGGACTTCAAACCCATGAGGCAGCATCTCAAGTAACTGAGAAAACTGCTCTGAGGAGTTGTGGGGGGAGTAGCTAGGATATATAGCTACAAAGGCAAACAAAGGCAGCAACAAAGGCAGGTGGTCAGATCAAAAGATTACTTTTAAAAATAGACTAGTTATCTCAAACTACAGAATTTAGTAGTTTTCTATATACAAGAAGATACAAGAGTCCGGGCATGTACATCTCAAATATCTGGGGCCAAACCCAGAGATTTTGAGACCACATGGCAGTACTTAACAATCAGAAGTAAGCTAACTAACTGCAGTAGAGAGTAGCAAGTCTTTAATGACAATCAGGGTGGCAGCACCCATAATGATCGGTTGCATTAGAGGATGGCATTGAAGACAAGCTAAGTAGACAGTGACTAGGCATTACTTGAAATACATTTAAAACAGAGAACTTCTGACCATCAGACTGGCGTCAACCACTCTAACAGGAAGCTATGACTCCTCAGATTATCTGAAAGATTTAAATCACTTCACATACCGGGTAGTCATCAACTGGATGTGAGTCTTGGTTCCCTAGATGAAATAACCTGCCATGCCATTATAAGTACACAACTACAACAGCAAAAAATACCCAGGTCTTTCCCCAAGTAGACACATGTCCATTTACAAAAGTTCTTGTTCACTGGGGAAAGACAAATACCCAGATTCTTTGAGGACTATTGATATAGGATACAATATCTCACTGATATGGGAAACCAAATATACCATCATGTTCTTGTTTGGTTAAAGTATGAGATTATTGAAGCAAGATGATTGATGGAATTCTGGACCAAGTTTATCTCATAGTGAACCTGATGATTTTCAGTTCTACCTGTGTAGAGATGCACAGTTATATACACAGATGCCTGAGTATATAAGTGGCAAGATTACATTTAGTAGCTGGTGAAATCTCATGTTGTTACTCTATGTGGGATGTTTAAACCATTATGGTGGGAAAGACAAAGTGCAAGGTCCCATTCACATAATTTATTTATACAAAGCACAAATAAATTATGTGAATGAATGGTTGTCCTAGAATCCTATGGAATCTATCACTGGTTTTATGGGTGGATTGGTGGACAATTTGGTGCTAAAAGCAAAGTATAGCCTCTCGGTCATGCCTGACTCTTTGTGACCCTATGGACTGTAGCCTGCCAGGCTTCTCTGTTCTTAAGAATTCCCAAGCAAGAATACTGGAGTGGGTTGCCATTTCCTTCTCCAGGGGATCTTCCGGACCCAAGGATAGAACTTGGGCCTCCTGCATTGCAATCAGACTCTTTATGGTCTGAGCCACAAAATATAATACAACAGCAAAACAGTCCCATACATGGTGGTCATAAAAGAAAATGATGAAAAAAAATTATCATAATGTGCGGTTCTCTTGGTTGTCAAGAGAGGTTATCTGACTTATGTGGATATACATGGACTTCTGTACTTTTCTGAAAGGTGTGGATAGTTGGTCATGGGAGAGAATAAGCAACTTTGAAAGAAGAGAAAAAAGGAAGTCTGTAGAATATGTATGTGAAGTACATATTGAAGAGGGTCATAAAGAGTGAAAACCTTTTATCTCATGCTGAAAGTGAAAGTGTTAATCGCTCAGTCATGTCCGACTCTTTGTGACCTCATTGACTGTCGCCCACCAGGCTCCTCTGCCCATAGGATTCTCCAGGGAATAATACTGGGGTGGGTTGACATTCTCTTCTCCAGGATATCTTCCTGACCTGAGGATCAAACCTGGGTCTCCAGCATTGCAGACAGATTCTTTACCATCTGAGCCATAAGGGAAGCCCCTTACCTCATGCTACCAGCCACCAAATCTCATGCTACTACCCACCAAACAGTACACACCTCAGTGGAGGAATTCAATAACCAAGTGGAGAGAACCTACATAGAAATACCACTGGGCCTTAGCTCCACTGATGCTGGTCCAGTGGGCCCATAGATGGAGTCATAATGGCAGAGTTAGAAATAAAGCATGAGCCAAAAGTATGAGCTCTCTTTTCTCAAGGCTGATCATGGGGAAACAGTACAATCCTCATTCCTGGGATGTTACAAATGTTATTACAAGTGTTTAATGTTCAGCTAACAGCAGCAAAACTGATCCAGAGCACTTGATATGAAATTTTACATTCACACTGGGTATGCCCCTATAACATAATAAAGGACAAAAATAAATTTACCTACATAAGATCCAATGTTAGGTTACACTGATGTATATTTTCGGATCCACTCTATATATATCTGTTTTGGAAGCATGTAGAGAATTGAGAATTTTAAGGAAAAATTTCAATTATTAGAAGTGTTTTTTTGTATATCATTCAGAAAAGAACTGGCTTGTTAATAAAGTTACCTACATAAATCTGAGCTTTTATTATTGCAGAGTCTGGTGAATATTTTATTCAGGCCTCATACTACTTTCAAATATAAATATTTGTTTATATACATTATTTCACTTTATCTTAAAAACAAAAATAATTTAGGTGTTATTAATATGAACTTACTGAATAAGAAGCTAAGCAAATATCATACAACCTATAAGTTGAATAGTTTGTACTGTTGAAGGCATATCTAGGCATTTGGTGGACAGTTACACCTTTCTACCAAAGCATTCATTCAAAGCACTTAATTCTGAGACAGCTAAAGATTAGATTTGGAGTCGCTTCTGAATTAAGACCTTGATAACAGCCTTTTGAATCTGCTTAGTCTTCACACTGTAGATGATAGGGTTGAGTACAGGAGGAATAAGCAGGAAGATATTGGCCATGATGGTGTGGACAAAGGGAGGTGCTGAATGGCCATAGCGATGGACAAGAGACAGGCTGATGAGAGGGATGTAGAAGATGGCAACAGCACTGATGTGGGAAATGCAGGTGTTGAAGGCTTTCTGCCTGCCCTCTATGGAGGTGATGCTGAGGACAGATCGGATGATCAGGACATAGGAGAGCAAGATACAAGGACAGTCAAACCCTGTCGTGGAGAAGAGTGCAAACAGACCAAGGATGCTGTTGATTCTGTTGTCTGTGCATGAGAGTTGAATGAGATCAACATGGTAGCAGTAAGAATGTGAGAGGACCATAGAACTGCAGAAGGACAGCCTCTTGACAAAAAGCACAACTGGCAACATCACAGCAACATTTCTTGTCAACATGCTCATCCCAATCTGGGCGATCCTGGCATTGGTGAGGATGGTGGTGTATCTCAGTGGATCACAGATGGCCACAAAACGGTCAAAGGCCATGGCCAGCAAAACCCCAGACTCCATGAAAGTAAATCCATGGAGAAAGAACATCTGAGCAACACAGGCATTTAAGTTGATCTCTCGGGCTTCAAACCAGAAGACACCAAGGGTAGTGGAAAGTGTGCACAGGGATAAGCTCAGGTCTGTGGCTGAAAGCATAGAGAGGAAATAATACATGGGCTCATGAAGGCTCTGTTCACGGAGGACCACAAACAGGATCACACTGTTCCCAGAGAGGGCGCCGGCATACAGGAGGCAAACAGGGATGGAGACCCAGATCTTGGCCGCTCTCAGGCCTGGAATACCCGTCAAGAGGAAGGTCAGAGGCTGAGCACTGGTATTGTTGAGGACCCACATAATGAGGGGCTGAGAAGACAGGGATATTTGAATAATTAAACATAACATATGATAAAAATATAGCTTATCATTAGACACTCTGAGATTCACTAAATTACTATTGCTGATCTAGGAATTTTAGTATTTTATGAGTTTTATAGAGCCACAAGTTTCTTTCCCTGCCTCTCAGTATTTCTCATTTTTGAGACCTGAAGATTCCCTGAATTATTTTACATAACATTTTCTTAAGTCTATATATAATTGTCTTTGGAGAAGGCACTGGCGACCCACTCCAGTACTCTTGCCTGGAAAATCCCATGGACAGAGGAGCCTGGTAGGCTGAAGTCCGTGGGGGTCGCTAAGAGTCGGACATGACTGAGCAACTTCACTTTCACTTTTCACTTTCTTACATTGGAGAAGGAAATGGCAACCCACTCCAGTGTTCTTGCCTGGAGAATCCCAGGGACGGGGGAGCCTGGTGGGCTGCCATCTATGGGTTCGCACAGAGTCGGACACAACTGACGTGACTTAGCAGTTAGCAATTGGTGGCAACAATAACACAGTTCAATTTTTCTTAACTATAAGAGTCCCCACTAGAATACCTAAACAATATGCTGATAAATCTGGTTTCCAGGATTTTTTAAAATAATTTATTGATCCTAGAATAAAGAACCAAAAAAATAAGTTCATATTTGAAATGTGGATATTACTAGGTTTTCCTGGGATATATCCAGAAGTATGTAAAGAATCTGACTACAGTGCAGGAGACCTGGGTTCAATCCCTGGGTAGAGAAAATCCCCTGGAGAAGGGAATGGCAACCTACTCTAGTACTCTTGCCTGGAGATTTCCATGGACAGAGGGGCCTGGAAGGCTATAGTCAATGGGGTCACAAGAGTTGGACACAACTGAGTGACTAACATACACATGTCTAAGGCATCTCCAAGACTCACATGTTTATATATGTGATGATGGGCCAAAGAATCACACTAAGAAAAATTAGTATATCTCTCATTCATTGAAATTTCCCTGTGTTGTTGACAAATACTAGTAAGCACTATATGATTTTACCCATACACTAACTCTAGAAGGTAGGTAGTATGTATAAATGTATATATGGCATATGAGGAAATGAAGATTTAATTAAATAATCCTCAGATTAATCTTTAAAGATAAAGATAACAATTGTTGAGAGAAACCACATACTTAGCAAAGGTGGAGGAAAGAAGGAAAGTATAAAAGGAAGGAAGGGAAGGAAGAAGAAAGGAAGGAAGGAAGAAAAAAAGACAAAACTTGCAATTATTTTAACAAAGTCCAATAACATCTCATTTTGATAAATTTGCTAAGCTACTGCTAAAATGGTTTCCCTGGTAGCTCAGGGGTAAAGAATCCTCCTGCAAAGCAAGAGACATGGGTTCTATCCCTGGGTCAGGAAGATCTCCTGGAGAAGGAAATGGCAACTGACTCCAGGATTCTTGCCTGGGAAATCCCATGGACAGAGAAACCTGGTGGACTACAGTTCATGGGGTCACTAAAGAGTCAGGCATGACTTAGCGACTAAACAATTACTGAACCACAAAGGCTAGCATTTCTTACCATGTCTTAACATGTGACATGTTATTATCTTCATATCCATAATCTGATCTAATAATCATAACTATCCAATCAAGTACCAAAAAATGTTATCTCTAATATATAAATGGGGAAACTGATGCTTAAAGTGGTTAAGTTAATTTGCCCCAAATTATGGAGTTAGACATAGAAGAGCTGAAGTTGGAACTTTCAAGTATGACCCCAGTGCATGTATGACCTCATTCAGTGAGGCTGAGGCACATAGAGAAGTGGTCTCTAACGTAGTCCGACAAATGTCCATGACAAATATTTTTTAGATGTTTACTTTCAGACACCTAATGTGTTAATTCCATGTCAGTTGTGTGGGTATGATGCTGCTTAGGCTTCTCAAGAAAAGAATCTCATCATGAATAGTTTTGTGTGCAAAGGGCCCAGAGAATTAGATGTTGAGGATATACCCAGTATGGAAAACAATGCCAAAGTATAATAGAACCGCCAAATTCAGTTGAATCATTTTGGTGACCATCTCATTTATCTACCACTTACATATTATTCTGACGACCCCTTCTTTCTGGAAATTTCCTTTCTATATATATTATATGGCATAAGTCTCTATTATTTTCCTCCCACCACTCAGCAACTTCCCCCTGAACCCCCACCAAAGGATTCCACATCAATAGCAACACTCATTTATTAAAAATCTTTTCTATGATAGAAAAATATAAATGAAAAAAAATAATACTTTAAGCTGAATTAGAAAAACACATATCAGAACCTGTGAGGCAACGCACTGGAGTGCAGTATATTAACCTGAAAAATATACATTTATTAGAAAACAATGATGGGCTTCCCTGGTGGCTCAAATGGTAAAGAATCCACTTGCAAGGAGAGACCTGGGTTTGATTCCTGGGTTAGGAAGATTCCCTGGAGGAGGGAACGGCAACCCACTCCAGTATTCTTGCCTGGAGAATCCCCATGGGCAGAGGAGCCTGGAGGGCTACAGTCCATGGGGTTGCAAAGAGTCAGACACGACTGAGCAACTAAGCACAGCTCATATTGGTCAAAACCTCATTGTTTTAATGAAACTTTCTTTTATTAAATGCAGAAAGCGATGATATAAAACATTTTTTGTTTTCAGCTTAAGATGTTAGGAAAATATTTAAATAAAAGTCAGAAAATGAGCACAAATTAATGCATTAACAATAAAACCAAAGTCGATTATTTAAAAAGAAAATATGTGAACTTTTTCAAGAAAATTTTAGAAAAAGCATGATTAACTGGATGAGAAATGATAAGAACAGAGAAATAAAACTTTATAATAGAATAGTATGCATAAGTATAATACTATATTTGGCAACAGATACAAAATAGATAACATTTATAGAAAAACAATCACCAAATGGGCCCATGCTATCCATGCAATGACTATACCAACAGAGCAAGGGAAGCAAATGATGATTTTCTCAAGAGATGAGGAAGAAATCAGAAAATTCAATGGCAATCTATGATAAAATTCTTAATATATAAAATGCAAATAGTGTTCCAAATGAAAGTTATCTTTCAGAAATTTGGAGAAAATGTATTTACCAGTGACCTGTGAAAAGCAGATCAGTTAAAGTTAGTGACAAGATAAAGATATTGTTAGGGAGGGGAAAATTTCCCCCCTACCTATACTTAGTTTTTGGCTAATCTAGTAATTAAATTGACACCAGGCAGATTAACAGGTGAAGTGCACACACACACACACACACACACATATTAAATTTGATTTCTACATGTGGAGTGTGGAAGTCTCATAGAAATGGAACATAAGAAGTGGCCAAAGCTGGCAGCTTTATACTCTTAAGACAAAGAAACAGCATATTTGTGAGGAAATGACCAGACAAAGAAACTTAGGCTTGGGTGCTTAATTAGTGACACATCTAAACAGAGTTTTGGTTTGGGGTGGTAAATTAGTAAAGAAGTAGCGAGGTTTGTCTGTACAGCCTTCTGGGCTCTGAATTCGCTGTCTCTGATGATAAGGTCCTCTCTTTACCCTACAGTACAGGGAAGGTTTCACGTGGGAGATTTATTTCCTACTTTAAGAAAGAGAGAAGACACTCAGTGTGTCCTTCTTGCAAAAGGTTGTTTCTAAAGTAACTTTTAATTCAAAATAATCAACATGCCATTGTAATGTATTTTGGGATGGGCTGCCCTGAGCCCCAACGATATTTATTAACACAACTACTATTCAACATTTAATGGAGCAGTCTTCATAAATGAAAAAAAAACAAGTAAATAAAAGGAGACAAGCAAAAATGTCTTACCTTTGGGACAAAGCAAAAATGTCTTTATTTAGGTTTTAACTAATCATTTAAAGAATAGACTGAAAACTCTTAAAAACAGAATCTGCCAAAGTGATGGTATAGATGATCAATACCACAAATTAATAGCTTTTTCTGCCACAGAAATTAACCACTGAGAGTAAGGTCACAGATGTAGAAAACAAACTTGTTACCAGAGGCTAAAGGTGGGGTGGGGAAGGGATAAACTGGAAGATTGAGACTGACAAACTATCATGTGTGAAATAGATAACTATTAAGAACCTGTTGCACAGCTCGGGGAACTCTACTCAATATTCTATAATGGCCTATATGAGAAAAGAAATTTAAAAAGTGTGGATATATGTATATGTATAACTGATTCACTTTGCTGTACACCTGAAAATAACACAACATTGTAAACCAAGTGTACTCCAATAAAATTTTTTTAAAAAAGAAATTAACTGCTGAGGAAATTTTATAAAAGTAATGATTTATTTATAATAGCTACAAAGCTATAAAATGCATTCGTATGACAGAAGTTTGTGTCTGGCAGAGATAGGGGAGGTCTGTAAAAATTTACTGAAGAAAATTAAGTCCTTTATTTCTTTTCTAAAAGTAAGAATGAATACTCAGCAGTGAAAAGATGTGAATTTTCCCATTAACACTCCCATAAATTCAAAGTGTTATCAGTCAATAACACAAAAGTTTTTAATGGATAGTGACAGATGTATTATAAAATGCATTACATACTATAAATGTGCAAATATATTTGGTATAATATTGAAGCAACAAAGATGGGATATCCTTTGATATGTCAAAATGTAATTGAAAGTTATTATCATTAAAAAAATGTAATGGTCAAAGGTTTAAAATATATACCCCCAGAATAGAAGAGTATTTCCAAAAAATGTTTAAATGAAGATAAAGAATATAATGACAGTGGCATGTTACCAGGAAAAATTTGATATGATAGATAATACTTGGTCAGTTGGTTAACAGTTTATAATAATATGAAAGGATCCCTATTTCACACATCTCTGCATTTGGGTTAAAAATTTCAAGACCAAAAAAAAGCTATAATAATTAATATTAGAATAAATAAGGGAAAATGCATATTTTTTAAGGAGTGCCTTCTTAAATAAGATGAAATGAAAACACTTAAGTAAAATACCAGTACAGAACACACTATGTCAAACTTAAATACAACTGGTTACAAAAGATACGTGTAAGTAAAATAAATTGTACAGCAAATATACACATTATAATGCCAAAGCCAGAGAATACTGCTGCATCTGATTTAAAGTAGATTGTGCATGTGTTATTTATTTGATGACAGTCTGTGGTTAGATACACGGTAAGAGAGTTGGGAACAGGAACAATAACACTTAACAAATTTTTGTGTCCAGAGGTTTTGATCATGGATGTTGGGATGTATTATTCTGGCCCACTATAATAATAAAGATGAAGGTACGAGTCCTTGCTCCTACATTGACATTGGTGAGAGGTAGACCTTGGTAACCCATTCCCATCTAAGATTCCTTACCCATAAACCTTGGACTTAAATATCCATGGTTCCAAACTCCTATTTTATCTCATATACACACTACTATATATAAATAGCTAACCAACAATGACCTACTGTATAACACAGGGAACTGTACTCAATTTCTTATAATGGAAAAGAATCTGAAAATAATATTTATACATATGTGTATAACCAAATCATTTGCTGTACACTAGAAACTGATACAACATTGTAAATTAACTATATTTCAATTAAAAAATAAACTCCCTGGTCTGCCAATATCCAGTTGTTTCTATAATGATCAAATGCCAAGATGTATTTGAAGTACTTCTTTCTAAACATAAAAGGTTTCTTAGAAGCTCAGACTGTGAGGATCCTGTAAAAAAGGTGGAACTGATGCCAAGTGAAAGAATTCAAAAAACTTACTTTCTAACAAATAGGGAGACAGAAATCAAATTTAAAAGCTGTGTGAAATAACAATAAAATATAAGATAAATATCAAATTGGGGCCACAGAGAAGTACAATTCACTCAGTTTCTTGATAGAACTGAATTTAATGCTTTTCCTGTAGACATATATGTGCTTGCAAACGTGTCACTTAACTTTCACAAGCTCTAGCTTTGGGGCTGTCACTCTGATCACTCTACTCTCCCTTTTCAGTTGTGCAGTCTTTTGCCTCCCCTCTCCCCATCCCTCCCTCTGCTCTGTCCCTTGCCCTTCTGATGAGCTTTCAACAGTCCCTCTTCTTGGTCTGCACTTTCTGGTCTTAGCATCTTACCTGGCTCCCAACAGAGGGGCAGCTGCCTTTTCCTCTACTGCTCAGCCAATTGTACAGTGTAGCTCTCAGACCCAGCCTTCTGAGGAGCCCAGCATGTGACTCAGCCCTACTGCCAAGAGAACCTTGAGGCTTGGAGAGAGTAAAATTAAATGAGCAGCATAATCCTAGGTGGAAGACTAGAATTTCCCAGGAGGCTCACCTGGGAAATACTTAATAGTATGTTTCAGATTGAAGAAAATCTAAATAATATGTTTGCCATCTCCCTTTTAGTTATTTCACTATCTTTATAAAATGTTCCATAAATGTAAACAGTCTTTTTTTTCCTCCATTAATTTTCAATTTTGTTTATTGCTGTGCAGGGTGCAGACAAGAAATGCCCTTATCCTTATCTCCTTTCTTCATTCCTAGATATTAATATAGTCACCTACACCATAATATTTTCCTGAATATTTATATAAATCTATATATGGCAGACCCTTTACCGTCTGAGCCACCAGAGAAGTCCATATGTTCTTATCAGTTCAGTTCAATTCAGTTCAGTCGCTCAGCTGTGTCTGACTCTTTGCAACCCCATGAATCACAGCATGCCAGGCTTGCCTGTCCATCACCATCTCCCGGAGTTCACTCAAACTCATGTCCATCGAGTCGGTGATGCCATCGAGTTATCTCATCCTCTGTCGTCCCCTTCTCCTCCTGCCACCAATCCCTCCCAGCATCAGAGTCTTTTCCAATGAGTCAACTCTTCGCATGAGGTGGCCAAAGTACTAGACTTTCAGCTTTAGCATCATTCCTTCCAAAGAACACCCAGGACTGATCTCCTTCAGAACGGACTGGTTGGATCTCCTTGCGGTCCAAGGGATTCGCAAGAGTCTTCTCCAATACCACAGTTCAAAAGCATCAATTCTTCGGTGCTCAGCTTTCTTCACAGTCCAACTCTCACATCCATACATGACCACAGGAAAAACCATAGCCTTGACTAGATGGACCTTTGTTGGCAAAGTAATATCCTGCTTTTCAATACGCCATTTAGGTTGGTTTTAACTTTTCTTCCAAGGAGTAAGCGTCTTTTAATTTCATGGCTGCAGTCACCATCTGCAGTGATTTTGGAGCCCCCAAAAATAAAGTCTGACACTGTTTCCACTGTTTGCCCATCTGTTTCCCATGAAGTGTTGGGACTAGATGCCATGATCTTAGTTTTCTGAATGTTGAGCTTCAAGCCAACTTGTTCACTCTCCTCTTTAATCAAGTGGCTTTTTAGTATGGTCTTATAGCTATTATTAAACATATTATATTTGTGTTTCAGTTGTTTGAACTTTAAAGCAAATCAATTTTGATTGAAATATGATTAAATAAACATTATTCAACACAGAATCTAAAACCCAAGAAGTGTCTAGAAAAATAAATAACATACAATTTTGTGTAACTAAACACATATCACTGCAGATGGTGATTGCAGCCAGGAAATTAAAAGACACTTACTCCTTGGAAGGAAAGTTATGACCAACCTAGATAGCATATTCAAAAGCAGAGACATTACTTTGCCAACAAAGGTCCATCTAGTCAAGGCTATGGTTTTTCCAGTGGTCATGTATGGATGTGAGAGTTGGACTGTGAAGAAAGCTGAGCACCGAAGAATTGATGCTTTTGAACTGTGGTGTTGGAGAAGACTCTTGAGAGTCCCTTGGACCGCAAGGAGATCCAACCAGTCCATTCTGAAGGAGATCAGTCCTGGGTGTTCTTTGGAAGGAATGATGCTAAAGCTGAAAGTCTAGTACTTTGGCCACCTCATGTGAAGAGTTGACTCATTGGTAAAGGCTCTGATGCTGGGAGGGATTGGGGGCAGGAGGAGAAGGGGACGACAGAGGATGAGATGGCTGGATGGCATCACTGACTCGATGGACGTGGGTTTGGGTGAACTCCGGGAGTTGGTGATGGACAGGGAGGCCTGGCGTGCTGTGATTCATGGGGTTGCAAAGAGTTAGACACAACTGAGCGACTGAACTGAACTGAACTGAACTTAACTGAACTGAAACACATATCTGGCTTCCTATGTGGCTCAGTGGATAAAGAATCCACCCATAATGCAGGGGATGCAGAAGACGCGGGTTTGATCTCTGGATCGGGAAAATCCCTGGAGAAGAGCATGGCAACCCACTCCAGTATTCTTGCCTAGGGAATACCATGGACAGAGGAGCCTGGGCACTACAGTCCACAGGGTGATAAAGAGTTGGACATGACTCAGGTGACGGAGCATGCAAACACACACCACTGTAAGAGGAGGCATCCATTTAACAAAATAAAATCACTTTTTTCCCTTGACTCTGATTCAATTACCCATATTTATGTCACATTTCTGTTTAATTTACACTGGACCATGGATTTCTGGGATAACATTTTGCTTTCTCCAGAATTCATGTTATCTTCCATTTTGCCTGCTAAGAAGATAAAGGGATAAAGACAAACTTTCAACATTCAGAGATTATGACTGCTGATTCCAGTCTGAGATGGGAAGAAGACATGTTGCTTGTTCTGTGTCCTCCAGGGAGACTCTAGAAAAGTAGGAAGACTTCCTCCATACACAAACCCTCCAGGAGGGAGGTTGGATCTGAACCCCTTACTACTCCAGAATTATTCTTCTGGGTCTTAGTTTTAAGTGCCCCCAAGTGCAAAATCAGGGTCTCAACTTCCCTGAAGGTATTCATTAGCTAAATCTCATCCCATTTAGGTCTTTATCCCTTTGAGCTTGAGAAACATGGATTGAACTGCTATTTCACTTCATGAGTCAGAGTGCAGGCACCAGATTCTGTAGGAATTCAGGAAAAAGTGCAGAGAATAAAGACAGGCACCTCTCTAGGGCTCCCCTCTCCCATTTCAAACTTGGGTGGCAGGTCAGCGTTGCTTCTCCATTATCCACCCAAGCGGGGGAGAATCTGTGATCTGAAAGTCAGAATCAGCAGAATAGAATGAGGAAGCTGAGATGTATCTCTTTGGAGGGAACTTTGGTCTGTTAAAAAGACATTAGAGAGTCTGGAAAATAGATGAATCAGTGGAGACAAACTGGTTTTGAAAGGGGCTACAGCATATGAATAGCTGAACCCTGGTTGAGAAGAGTCACCACCCCTAAAGGAGTTTACAGAAGAGGTGAGTTTTCTATTAAGGCTCATGGGCAGAAGGCAATAAAGACGCCATCCTAGAGAAGGCAGTCTATACCCAGAGATGCCAGAAAATCAACCTGGAATCTTGTTATAGAGGTAACCAGTCCAATGAAAAGCAGAGTTCTGCATTCAAATGCAGATTTCCCTATAATTTGCAGGTCCCCTTTGTATCTGGCTTTTTCATGACAGGGCAGGCAAAAATCTCTTCTGTGTGCTACCAGAGTGAGTGTCCCAATCAATCACTATCCAGCAGAGGCAGTGGTGTGGACCACCAAGATCACTGGGTGTGGATTTATGCACTTGGCACTAATTTATTGGGCTTCTCTTGTGGCTCAGCTGGTAAAGAATCCACCTGCAATGCAGGAGACCTGGGTTCCATTCCTGGGTTGGGAAGATCCCCTGGCTAAGGGAAAAGCTACCCACTCCAGTATTCTGGCCCGGAGAATTCCATGGACTATATAGTCCATGGGGTCACAAAGAGTCAGACATGACTGAGCAACTTTCAGTTTCAAATTTATTATGTGGTCTTGGGCAAATCATGTAACTAGCCTCAGCTCTATTTCTCTCATTTTAAATGCAGATGCAGAGTCTTTGTGAGAGGAACAATAAAATGTAAAGGCATATCTACAAAAATAGCAATGTCTTCCACAGTTAATCAAATAGATTATTATCTACTTTGATAAATTGTATCTCTGGCCAGCATCTTCACCAGTGCCCATGGTACAACCTGGTGAAGATGGTACAACTTGTGCTTTTGCTGCTGCCACTGAGTCTCAGTGACTACATCCTCACAAGTGAGGGGATGACATACAGGAGGCAAAAAGGAATTTGGGAGGAAGCTTCTACCTCAAACAGAATATGTGACAATTTGGGAAGACCAGGACAGACAGAAGGGGATTAAACAAAGCCCTAGTGCCCAGATAATGGGTGTGTATTTCTGAATTTTCACCATACTCCATATAGGACTGTTTGTTTTGAGAAAATCTATAGCTATTATCTAAATAGGATTATCTACTTCCAAACTTGAGCAAGACAAGTTTAGAGCCACACCTCTCTCAAATTGTTGCAAATCTAAGGAAAAATCAGAAAGAAGCTAGGTTTATTACATGTCTTACAGAAACCCCTATTAGATACCTTTGGGTTGGGTTGAATAAAACATTTGTCAATAAATTTGTTAAAGGAGATTTGAAAAGATATCTTTCTTGCCTACATGTTTTTGTTATAAAGGAGTTAAGAATTAATCAAAGAATTTAAGGATTGTCAAAGACTCAGGTCAAGTGAGATTTAATAGTGAAAAAGTGTCAGGTAGGTGAGCTCCAGATGAATTTTTCGAGTCACTGACTCTTAGTTAAGAGTCACCAACTGGAACAAACAGTAGGCTCAACCCAAATAATTCCATCAAATACTGGCAGAGGATGATGTTCACAAAGTCATCCTCTGGTCAGCAGGGCAACGGCTAGTATGAAAAAGTGCACAACTGTCTTGTGGGCCTGGTGTCAAAGTAGAGGGTTCTGTCAGACTGTTTTAAGATGTGCATGCAAGCATGCACGCTCGAGTCATGCCCAACTCTTTGTGACCTATGAACTCTAGCCCACCAAGTTCCTCTGTCCATGGGATTCTCTAGGCAAGAATATTCACATGGGTTGCCATTTCCTCCTCCAAGGGCTTTTTCCAACCCAGGGATCAAACCCAGGAGTCCTGCATTGGCAGGTGGATTCTTTACCACTGAGCCACCTGGGAAGCATTTTTAAGATGTGGTCAATGTATTAATGACCCCATTGCTACTGAATAATGGATTCTATTTGTTATTTTCTTCAGCAAACCTTTATTAAACTCTTACTCTATGGCATACACAGGTGCTAGAAAGAGAACATGGCTTAAGGATGGCAATATGAAAATTTATCATTTAGGACAGGGTTTGGAAAACTATAGCTTACAGACCAAATCTAACTTGCAGCCTGTTTTAATAAATAAACTCTTATTGGAACACAGCCATACTCATGTATTTATATATTGACCATGGTAGCTGCTTTGGCTAAGTGAAGTTACAACAGAGATCATATGACCCACAAAGCCTAAAACATTTAAGATCTGACTTTTTCAGGAAAAAAAAAAGTTTGCTTATCTTCCAAATAGTAAAAGTCATAGCCTAAATTCATTACAGGTACACAATTGCTGAGTCAAGTTATCATCCATTCCAAATCCCCACGGTAATTGTTTCAGAGTCAAAACTAATTCATTGTCAGTAAATACACTGAGTATTTACTGTATCAGTAAATACTCAGTATTGTATCAGTATACTGATACAGATTAATATCAGTAAAGTCAACTGAGGTTAACTATCTGCCTTTAAGTCAAAGAGTTTTTCAAACTGACTTCCAACCCGGAATGTGCCTCAAGTGTTGCGTCATTGTTTTAATTCATAAGCAGAAGACCACAGCATATAGCCTGTTATTGATAGAACTTAGCCTTTGTTATCTGGTCATCTGTCTGAATATATATCTGAATATTTCTACCAAAGGAGATTCTCATGTAAAATCTAAAGTGCATTCTGACTTTGAACAACTTTGACCAGTTGCAAACTGATCAGTGAAAGTGTGCATGAAGTCCAAAGAAAGACAGGGCACATAGGATGGAGGCCTGATTCCGCCCCTTGCCAGGCTGGTGCCCTTGACTAGCATGCTTGCTCCACCTCCCAGACATCAGCCCTGTCCTGGGAGACGTCAGAGCGAATGTACAGTCCAGTCCTCCTCCTGGGGTCTCTACATGGTAAGGTCTTTGGCTTTGGGGATCTCAGAACATATCAGCAGGGAGATGACAGGGTCTTCTGCATAGTCATCCCTCATGGAGAAGTAGGAGCCCTCTCCCTGCCAGAAAGGAAGAGCAGATCACTGCTCCCCACATCCTCAGAGCACCACGAACCGGTATTGTGGTGTCATGTAGTGAACCAATTGCTTCCCTGAGGAAGGACTTCTCAAGAGGAATGAAGGGACCTATGCTTAGGTTAAACAAATGAGTTGTCAGTTCTAAATTGAAAAGAAGGGAAAAAATATTATGATGTTATTTGTCAAAATAGTTTTCCTTTCACAGATTCTATTTTCAAAAAGCTATTAGTCTTATGAAATATTATGAAACATTACTCATGAAATATTATTATTAATGTAGCTTGTATATTCTGACCCCCTTTGCATGGACATAAATATGAATAAATAATAATGAATGGCATTATTTTATATTGCAAGTTTTTATTTATTAAGATAGTTGAAAATATTCTGGTTTAACATTAACTCCAGCTGCTGTATTGTTCAATTATTCCATCCAAAATATTATAAATAATAATCATGACTGCTTTTAATGTTATCCCTTGAAGGGAGTAGATTACCTTCCCAGTGGAGAAACATTCACCATCCACTGAGGTTGATTTAAGGGAATAGCTCTTCTCATCCTCTGCCCTTCATCCTCCTTGGGATCCCAGGATTGGAGAATTCCTAGTTTGGGTTTGCCTTTCCATTCTGTGCCATGTATGTTGTGGCTCTAGTCGGCAATATCACTCTCCTTCATGTAATCCAGAATGATCCCACCTTGCATGAGCCCATGTACCTCTTTCTGGCCATGCTGGCTACCACTGACCTGGTCCTTACTTCCACACAACCTAAAATGCTGGCCATATTCTGGTTTCACAATCATGAGATTGAATACCATGCCTGCCTCATGCGGTTGTTCTTCATCCATGCCTTTTCTTCTGTGGAGTCTGGATTGCTCCTGGCTATGGCCTTGGACGGTTACGTGGCCATCTGCTTCCCACTGCATCACTCTAGTATCCTGACCCCATCCGTCATGGGTAAACTGGGGGCAGGTATGATAATGAGAGAGCTTCTGTGAGTGAGTCCCTTTTGTTTCATGGTGTCCAGGATGTGCTTCTGCCCCATTTGGATCATCCCCCAGTCATACTGTGAGCACATGGCTGTAATGAAGCTGGTGTGTGCTGACACTAGGGTTAATCATGCATGTGGGCTCTTTGCAGCCTTCTCTGTGGTTGGCTTTGATGTTTTTGTCATCAGTGTATCCTCTGTGATGATTTGGAGAACTGTGCTGTGGTTACCTTCAGGTGAAGCCCAGTTCAAAGCTTTTGGCACATGTGCCTCCCAAGTCATCTTGGCTTTTTATGTCCCTGCTTTCTTTACTTACCTCACCCACTGCTTTGGATATCAAGTGCCCTGAATGGTACATGTCATGTTAGCTATTCTCTGTCTCCTGGTACCTCCCATGCTCAACCCCATCATCTACAGAGTTAGAACGAAACAGATCATGGACAAGGTTGTTCAAGGATGTTGTAGAAAAGACCCTTGAGTCAAAGCTTAGGGATATAACCATCCCAGTCACCCCACTGATCTGGGGACATAAATATAGAAGGCTTAACATGATATTGCATGAAGAAGGCAATGGCAACCCACTCCAGTACTCTTGCCTCGAGAATCCCATGGATGGAGGAGCCTGGTAGCCTGGTAGGCTATAATCCATGGGGTTGCTAAGAGTCGGACACGACTGAGCGACTTCACTTTTACTTTTCTCTTTCATGCACTGGAAAGGAAATGGCAACCCACTCCAGTATTCTTGCCTGGAGAATCCCCCGACAGAGGAGCCTGTTGGGCTGCCGTCTATGGGGTCGCACAGAGTTGGACACGACTGATGCAACTTAGCAGCAGTAGCAGCAGCAACATGATATTGCATATTGTCAGAAGATCATCTCTATGAACAACTGATTCAGAAAATAGCCATCATCCTGAAGCAACAGGGGCAATTTTCAGGATATCCTGAATATGATTCTCTGAAAGAGGTTATCGATAATGAACACAGGGTTGACCTATGTTCATCATCATCAGAAAAGAGTAAAAGACATGCTCACCTATCAAATTTGTGAAGATCTGAAAAGAATATCATTTTCCACAGACAAACAAGATGACATTTCCTTTTGAATGGTTGGTAGAAGGATAAGCTGGTATACCTTGTGATAAAGGAATTTAGAAATTTCCATGGAAACTGTTTAAAAGTTCTGTATTTTCCCCAAGCTTGGAATTTATTTATAGTAATAGAATGTTAAAAATGATGTACAAAGACATATATGGATTCATTATTTATAAAAATAAGAGCAGGAAAACATTAAAATATTGATTTATAAGAAACCAGATATAGTAATGATCAATTGAATGTTATTTATTATTTAAATACTGTATTTTCAAAATGTGTAATGGTGTGGAAATGATCAAGATATAATGTGAAACTGAAAAAAGATTGCCCATATGGCTGATTTCAATTCTAAAAAGGAATATAGGTGCATAGAAATGGATTCAGGAAATGAATCCAAATGCTATAACTTTAATGATAGTACTGAGATTTGTGGAATTTGATGTTCTTTTTGCACCTTTTTGTATTTCTCAAAATTATTCATGATTGAAAAGTTTAGTTTCAGTGTGAGAAAAAAAAGTAATTGAAGTAACAGTAAAACTATACAGAAGAGGTTAATTCAATGCCAAAGCCTAGGGGGGCGGCGTGGACAATATGAGAGCATTAGGGACTCGGTAATAATTTCCAGAAATATAGACATAACATTGCTGCCATACATAATATTGCTCACAGTATCTTGAGACTGCTAATACTGAGAATTAGGTAGACTAAATGCTGGTCTCTCTTAACAAAATTTGCTGATGCTCTGCTGATAACTGATTTCAAATGAAATTTTGGAAAAAAATTGAGGAAGGAGTATCTCCTTGAAAATAACTGTTGTAGAGTTGAAGGTAGTAAGGAGGTCACTACAAATTTTGTTATTTATTAATATTGAATTTCCTTTTAAATGAAAAATTTAAGGTATATTAAAAACTACATGTCCTTCATTTTTTTCTTATTTTTTTCAACTTTTTTGAGTTGTATGAAGCATACATATATTTGCACATATTTACTGCATACATTTTGATGAGCTTGGACTTAGGCGTATACCTCTGATACCATCACCACAATCAAGGTGATAAACGTATGTGTCACCTTTACTGTATCTGTGTTTTTATTCTCATGCACTACTCTCTTGTCAAAGCCAATGGTGAAGAAGGTCCTAAAATAGAGACTTTTATGGTATTAAAACCAACATCAGATGAAGGTGCTTTAAGAGAAATCAAGAGTATTTGTTTTTCACAAGAGAACCAGCTAATGGAGAACCCTTCAGAAATGAATGGGTGAATTCTGAAGGATCTTGTCAGAATTCCTAAATTTTAGAGTTCTGAGGAACCATGATCCCCTTATTAGCAAATCAATAAATAATTCTGATTCTCTCTTTGTCTTTTAAAAATTATTTTATGGCTGTATAATTTGAAACAATAAAATGCAAATATTTGTAATACATAGTTTAATGAGTTTGTGCATGCATGTTTAGTCTCTTGAGTGGTGTCTGACTCTTTGTGACCTTATGGATTGTAGCTTGCCAGGCTTCTTTGTCCATGCAATTCTCCAGGTAAGAATACTGGATATGTGGCCATGCCCTCCTCCAGAGGATCTTCCTAACTCAGGGATTGAACCCAAGTCTCCTGTGTCTCCTGCATTGCAAGCATATTCTTTATCTACTGAGTCACCTAGGAAGCCCCAGTAGAATGAGTTCTGACTCATGTAAATGCCGGTGTGGGTACCAGCCCAATTAAGATATAGAACATTTCTATCACTTTGTAAAGATTTTTGCTGCCTCTTTGTATTCAAACACCCACTTCATCCCAAGCAGGCAATTCCTGATCTAATTTCTTTCTCTCTATATTATTATTTTTCCTTCCAAAACTTGAGCCTTGTCTCTAGCTCAGAATACAGCTTTTCAGATTCATCCATACTGTTGCGTGTATGAGTGATTCATTTCCTATTATTGCTCAATAGTATGTTTTGTTTTTTCTACATACCTCAATTGTTATCTTTCTCCCTTCCTTCAGCCCTAATTTACATATGCTCTTATATCTATATAAAATATGATACATTCATTTTTCATTTATTTGAACTTTAAAGCAAGTCAGTTTTGATTGAAATGTATTTAAATACGTGTTATTCAATAGAGAATCTAAAATATATACTATGACTAGGAAAAAATAATGACATTATTCTACATAACTAAACACGTATCAATGGCACCCCACTCCAATACTCTTGCCTGGAAAATCTCATGGACGGAAGAGCCTGATAGGCTGCAGTCCATGGGGTCGCTAAGAGTCAGATATGACTGAGTGACTTCACTTTCACTTTTCACTTTCTTGCATTGGAGAAGGAAATGGCAACCTACTCCAGTGTTCTTGCCTGGAGAATCCCAAGGACGGGGGAGCCTGGTGGGCTGCCGTCTATGGGGTCGCAGAGTTGGACACGACTGAAGCGACTTAGAAGCAGCAAACACGTATCACTGTAAAAGAAGGCATTTATTCAATAAAATAAATTATTTTATTTGATTCAATATGTCATATTTTGTTTAATTTATATTGGACCATGGATTTCTGGGAAAACTTTCTCATATCACTAGCATTCAAATTATCTTCCATTTTGCTCACTAGGAGGATAAAGACAAGCTTTCAGCATCATCTCACTAATGACTTTCTGCTAATTATTCTTAATGGTGCTAAAAGCTTTCAAAATTTCATGAGCATGCAAACATACTAAACTTCTTGTTAAAATGAAAATTCTCTTTCATTATGTCTGAGGGCAGGCCTGAATCAGGAATTTCTGACAACAGTTCCGCTCTGAGGCCCTATTTTGTGCAAGACTTTAATACATTCTGCACTTTTAAAGGCATGTTGGAATGCTCTTTTCCTGAGATTACTTTACATGGCACCCTTCAGTAATTTATACTTAGTTAACAATTCTAATTGGTTGTTGAACTCTTTTGCATATATGTTTCTCTTTGCTAAAATACATAATTCAATGTTAATCAGAAAAATATGGATTTGAGGCTTAAATGATAAATTTTCTGTGTGTTCTGCCGGTGTAAAATGTCTCTCTGTTTTTTTTCCATTTACACTCCATTGATAGATTGACTATATATACAGAATTACTAGGCTTTAAATAATTTTCTTTGAACACTTTAAGGTTAAATACAGTGAATGAGAGTAAAGTCAGCATTCTGGTTCTGTGTGTCTACACTCTAAAACCTTAACCTATCTGTGCCTTAGATTCTCTACCTGTACAGTGAGAAGGTTGATACCTATTTCATTGGGTTGTTGTAGAGAATATATAACTACACAGTTTAAAATCCTCTAGAGTACAATCTGGCACAGAGAAACTATTAAACAAATGTCACACATTTGTTACTAGGCCTGAGTAGCCTAAAACTAAATGTTGTCTTTCTTTTGAAGTTGATAAGTTCCATATTTTAAAGCCTTAGTCTCCAGTCTTTATCCTGGAACTCTGAAATTCCACAATATTATTTTCACAAATACGTTTTCTTTGTTTTTTCCCTTCTTTACTGAGTACTGTTTTATTGGACAAATGTTGCAAAATTTCATTAATCTCTGATTGACAGATACTTGGGTTTCTATATTTTAGCCGTTATTATGTACACAGCTACTTTAAATATGCTCTTTTTCTCAACTGAAATATAGTTGAATCACAAAGTTATGATATTCTTACTTTTTGATGTAAGTATTAACCAATTACTTGTTGTATGCAACTTGAAGTGGACCTGCTTTATCAAAATATGCCTGACTTTGTTAGAAGTAGCCAAAAAGATTCCTGATCAGGTTGTCCTCAGTGCCTGAGGGCCCCAGGTGCCCCACAGTTTTTTTTTAACACTTAGAGTTGCTAATGCATTTTGCTTAGTTATTCTAATGATTTTGTATTTGTGTCTATTTGTGGTTTGAGTTTTCATTTCCCTAATGAATAATGAGTTGAGCATATTTTCATGCATGTACTAGATGCTCCTTTACTTCCCTTTGTGAAGTGTCTCTTAAATCACAGGCTTAGATTTTAATGAGTTCTTTATCTCTCTATTGTGAGATTTTGTTTTTCAGATACAAGCAATGTGATTATTTTCTTCATCTGTGGGTTTCTTTTTTACCTTTGTATCTTTTGTAGTTTGATAAAGTTCAAATGCTGATTTTTTTTCTTCAAAATCTCGTTTGTGTCCTAAGAAATCTTTGCTTTCCTTCAGTTCATGACAATATTATCCTATTAATTTTTCTCAATAATATTTATAGTTTTAGCTTCTAAATTTAGGTTTATACTGTATTGCAAATAAAGATGTTTTATATTGAGGTAAGAATTAAATTTCATTTTGTTTTTTATACAAATACCCAGTTGTTCTAGCCACATATTTTTCTGTCACTGAAGTTCATTGATTTCTCTGATGAAAATTACTTAGTTATATTTGGGGCTGTTTCTGACTTCTTCCTGATTTTCTTCCACAGTGTATTGGTCTATTCTCAGATAAAGAAAAGATCACCTCTTGGGTATGTGGAACACTAAGCATGTGTGTTCTGCAGGATCATATGTAGATGAACAATTTCCTTAGAACTATATTAAAAAAATCCAATGGATCACGTTAAGTGAATTATTTATAGATGATATCTTAGAATAATGTATAAAAATGCATTTATTGTTATATAGGTTTGCAATGGTTCGCTTAACAATGTAACAAAAGCTGAGTAGCTTAAACAACAGAAATTGATTGTGTCACAGTTTTGGAACTTAGAAGTCCAAGATTAAGGTGTCAGCAGGGCTGATTCCTTCTAATGGCTCTGAAGAAGAACCTGTATCTTGCATCTCTCCTAGCTTCTGGTGATTTTCTGGAAACCATGTCATATAAACATATTACCATAATCTCTGACTTCATGTATACATGGCATTCTCTTTGTGTGCAAGTCTCAGTTCAGTTCAGTTCACTTCAGCTCAATAGCTCAGGCAAGTCTGACTCTTTGCAATCCCATGGACTACAGCATGCCAGGCTTCCCTGTCCATCACCAACTGCTGAAGCATACTCAAACTCATGTCCATCGAGTTGGAGATGCCATCCAACCATCTCAAACTCTGCCATCACCTTCTCCTGCCACCTTCAATCTTTCCCAGCATCAGGGTCTTTTCAAATGAGTCAGCTCTTCGCATCAGGTGGCCAAAGTATTGGAGTTTCAGATTTAGCATCAGTCCTTCCAATGAATATTCAGGACTGATTTCCTTTAGGATGGACTGGTTGGCTCTCCTTGCAGTCCAAGAGACTCTCAAGAGTCTTCTCTATCATCACGGTTCAGAAGCATCAATTCTTCAGGGGTCAGATTTCTTTATAGTCCAACTCTCATATCCATACATGACTTCTTGAAAAACCGTAACTTTGACTAGGACTTTATCAGCAAAGCAATGTCTCTGCTTTTTAATATGCTGTCTAGGTTGGTCATAGCTTTACTTCCAAGGAGCAAGCATCATTTAATTTCATGGCTGCAGTCACCATCCCCAGTGATTTTGGAGCCCCCAAAAATAAAGTTTGACACTGTTTCCACTGTTTCCCCATCTATTTCCCATGAATTGATGGGATTAGATGACATGATCTTCATTTTCTGAATGTGGAGTTTTAAGCCAGCTTTTTCACTCTCTTCTTTCACTTTCATCAAGAGGCTCTTTACTTCTTATTCAATTTCTTCCATAAAGGTGGTGTCATCTGCATATCTGAGCTTATTGATATTTCTCCTGGAAATCTTGATTACAGCTTGTGCCTCATACAGCCCAGCATTTCACATGATGTACTCTGCATATAAGTTAAATAAGCAGGGTGACAATATACAGCCTTGATGTACTCCTTTCCTGATTTGGAACCAGTCTGTTGTTCTATGTCCAGTTCCAACTCTTGCTTCTTGACCTGCATACAGATTCCTCAGGAGGCAGGTCAAGTGGTCTGGTATTCCCATCTTGAAGAATTTTCCACAGTTTTCTGTGATCCTGAAAGTCAAAGGCTTTGGTATAGTCAATAAAGCAGAAGTAGATGTTTTCTGGAAATCTCTTGCTTTTTCCATGATCTAGAGGATGTTGGCAATTTGATCTCTGGTTCCTCTGCCTTTTCTAAATTCAGCTTGAACATCTTGAAGTTCACGGTTCACATATTGTTGTCGCCTGGTTGGAGAATTTTGAACATTCCTTTGCTAGCATGTGAAAAGAGTGCAATTGTGCAGTAGTTTGAACATTCTTTGGCATTGGCTTTCATTGGTATTGAAATGAACACTGACCTTTTCCAGTCCTGTGGCCATTGCTGAGTCTTTCAAATATACTGGCATACTGAGTGCAGCATTTTTACAAAATCATCTCTCAGAATGTGAAATAGCTCAACTGGAATTCCATCACCTCCACTAGCTTTGTCCATAGTGATGCTTCCTAAGGCTCATTTGACTTTGCAGTCCAGGATGTCTGGCTCTAAGTGAGTGATCACACCATCGTGGTTATCTAGGTTGTGAAGATCTTTTTTGTATACTTCTTCTGTGTATTCTTGTCACCTCTTCTTAATATCTTCTGCTTCTATTAGGTCCATATCATTTCTGTCCTTTATTGTGACCATCTTTGCATGCAATGTTGTCTTGGTATCTCTAATTTTCTTGAAGAGATCTCTAGTCTCCCATTTTATTGTTTTCCTCTATTTCTTTGCATTGATCACTAAAAAAGGCTTTCTTATCTCTCCTTGTTATTCTTTGGAACTCTGCATTCAGATGGGTATATCTTTTTTTTTTTCTCCTTTGCCTTTAGTGTCTCTTCTTTTCTCAGCTAGTTGTAAGGCCTCCTCAGACTACCATTTTGCCCTTTTGCATTTCTTTTCCTTGGGGATGGTCTTGATCACCGCCTCCTGTACAATGTCACAAATGCCTGTCCATAATTCTTCAGGCACTCTGCCTATCAGATCTCATCCCTTCAATCTATTTGTTAGTTCCACTGTATAATTGTAAAGGATTCAATTTAGGTTGTACCTGAATGGTCTAGTGGTTTTCCCTACTTTCTTTAATTTAAGTCTGAATTTGTCAAGAAGGAGTTCATGATCTGAGCCACAGTCAGCTCTTGGTCTTGTTTCACTGACTCTATAGAGCTTCTCCATATTTGGCTGCAAAGAATATAATCAATCTGATTTCGATATTGACCATATGGTGATGTCCATGTGTAGAGTTTTTTTCTCTTGTGTTGTTGGAAGAGGGAGTTTGTTAAGACCAGTGCATCCTCTTGGGAAAACTCTATTAGCTTTTGCCCTTCTTCATTTTGTACTCCAAAGCCAAATTTGTCTGTTACCCCAGGTATCTCTTGACTTCCTACTTTTGCATTCCAGTCCCCTATAAGGGAAAGGACATCTTTTTTGGATGTTAGTTCTAGAAAGTCTTGTATGTCTACATAGTATCATTCATCTTCAGCTTCTTTATTATTACCTGTTGGGGCATATACTTGTATTACTGTGATATTGAATGGTTTGCCTTGGAAATGAACTGAGATCATTCTGTCATTTTTGAGATTGCATTCAAGTATTGCATCCTGGACTCTTTTGTTGACCATGATGGCTACTCCATTTCTTCTAAGGGATTCTTGCCCACAGTAGTAAATATAATGGCCATCTAGGTTAAATTGGCCCATTCCAGTCCATTTTACTTCACTGATTCCTAAAATGTTAATGTTCACTCTTGCCATCTCCTGTTTGACCACTTCCAATTTACCTTAAGATTTAATCCTAACATTTTACCTAACATTCCAGGTTCCTATGCTATATTGTTCTTTACAGCATTGGACTTTACTTCCATCACCAGTCACATCCACAACTGGGTGTTGTTTTTGCTTTGGCTCTGTTTCTTCATTCTTTCTTAAGTTACTCCTCCTCTCTTCTCCAACAGCATATTGGACACCTACTGACCTCGGGAGATCATCTTTCAGTGTCCTATCATTTTGCCTTTTCATACTGTTCATGGAGTTCTCAAGGCAAGAATACTGAAGTGGTTTTCATTGCCTTCTCCAGTGGACCACGTTTTGTCAAAACATCTCCACCATGACCCATCCATCTAAGCTAAATCAAGATGGCAGAGTAGAAGGACATGCACTTATCTTCACTCATCTTCCCTTGCAAGAAATCCAAAATTATAACTCACTGCTTAATAACCGTCTACAGGAAAATGTTGGATCCCACCAAAAAAAGGACAAAGGACAAAGGACAAGGACAAAGGAGAAGCCCCAGCAAGATGATAGAAGGGGTGAAATTGCATTTAGAATCAAACCCCATACCCATCAGAGATGCTCAGTGGGCTCAAACAAAACCTTGTGCACACCAGGACACCCCACAGAGACTAAGCCAGACCTGCATTTGAGTGTGGAGGTATGAGTCAGCAGTGGCCTGCCACAAGGACAGGAGCTCTGGATGCAGCAGACCTGGGTATGGCATAAGCCCTCTAGGAGGAGGTCGCCATTAATCCCACCATAGAGCCACTAAAACTTTCACAGGACTGGGGAAATAGAGTCTTGGAGGGCACAAACAAAACCTTGTGCACACCAGGACCCAGGAGAAAGGAGCAGAGACCTCACAAGAAACTGACTCAGATTTGCCCATGAGTGTCCAGGGGTCTCAGATGGAGGCATGGGTCAGCGGTGGCCTGCTGAAGGGTCGGGTGCACTGAGTGTGGCAGTGTGTGTATGGAACCTTTTGAAGGAGGTCACCATTATCTTCATTACCTCCACCATAGTTTGGGCCATGCCCATTAACAGAAAATTGGATTAAAGATTTAATTAAGAAATGGTGTTTCAGGAAGTGGGATAACTTTAGAGTCCACTGGTTGATGGCTCGATGGCTTAATGGCAGGCAATATTCTTTTCTGACTGAAATGGCAGGTGACGTTGTTTCCTCCACATGTATAGTGACCTTGCCCTCACAGAGCCCTGCTATCACACTAAAATGTATACTTCATGCAAATAATTATTTGTCCTTGCACATATATACAATTTCACATACATACATGCTCAAGAAAATCCACTCCTTGACACACATATTTATTACTATCACTCAGATATACACATCAATATACATGATAAATGAACACACTTGCACATTGCACAAAATATCCCTTCACTTGTAAATATACATACTCGGGCAAAAAATAAAATACATACATATAGATAAACTTACACTCATACGATCAGTGGACATGAATTTGAGCAAACTCCAGGAGACAATGAAGGACAGGGAAGCCTGGTGTCCTGCAATCTTTTGGGTCACAAAGTGTCAGACACGTCTTAGTAACTGAACAAAAACAATCTCAGCAACACACATTGTTATGTGTGCATTCAAATGCACACATATAGAGAATTCACACATGTAGAGAAGAAGGGAGATTTAGGGGTTAATGCTTCCACTTTTAGTCTCCAGGCTTAGAGGAAGTCAGTTCAAGTATGAAGCAGTGGGACCTAGGAGGGCAGAGAGAACTAGTGCTTGGGGGAAGGGAAAATGTAAACACTCACAGGTTTTAATGAGGCTCCATTCAGTGTTCTCTGTTACAAATTGTTTTACAGAAGCCGTTTAGAGTTGTGTCCAGTAAAGTTGGAGTTGGTGAGAGATAAAGCAGAGTTTTCAGTGATGGGTGCCTTGGGCCCCAGTTATCTCTGCCCATCCCAGGGAACAATAGGACTCAGAGTCTTCAAGGAGCTAGAGGCATGGTGTGCTCTATGCAGAATGGCCTGACTCACTGGGGGCTCCAAGCCCAGAGATCATGACTGCTGATCCCCAGCCTGAGATGGGAAGAAGGCTTGCTGCTTATTCTGTGTCCTCCAGGAAAATTATAGAAAAGTAGAAGGACTACCTCCTTACACAATCCATCCAGGAAGGAGGTGGATCAGGACCCCATACTACTCTAGTATTATGGTTCTGGGTCTTAGTTTTAAATGCCCAAAGTAATAAAACAGAGTGTAAAATTCCTGGAAGCTGTTCTTTAGCAAGATTTCAGCCCATTTAGTCTTTATCCCTTTGGGTTTGAGCAATGTGGATTGCCCTGATATTTTATCAGGTGAGTGATAGTGAAGGTACCAGATTTCAAAGGAACACAGCAGAAAGTGCAGAGAGGAAAGAGAGGCACCTCTCAAGAAGCTCCCATCTTCCACTCAGACTTGAATTTCAGGTCAGCTCTGCTCCTCCACTGTTGACCCAAGAAAGAAAATCTGAGACCTGAATGTCAGAGCCAACAGAATAGAATAGAGTGAAGAAGTTGAGAGGCATCACTTATGAGGGACCTTTGGTCTGTGAAAAGGCCATGGGAGAGTCTGGAAAATAGATCCATCAGTGGAGAGAAACTAGTTTTGAAAGAAGCTACAGTATATGAGTAGCTGAACCCTGGTTGAGAAGAGAGTCACCACCCCAAAGGGAGTTTATATAACAAGGGAGTTTCTATTAAGGTTCGTGGGCAGATTGAATGAAGATGCCATTCAGCAGCCTATACTCAGAGATGCCAGAAAATCCACCTGGAACCTATTGTAGAGGCATCCAGTTCAATGACTTAGTGGGATTCCAGATTCAAATGCAGATCTATCTGTAATTCACTAAACAATTTCACAAGTTCCTTTTGTATCTGGCTTTTTCATGACAGGGCAACAATCACTGCTGTATCCTATCAGCATGGGTGTTCCAATCAGTCACTACCTAGCAGAGGGAGTATTGTGGATCACCAAGACCACTGGGTGTGGAGCTGTGCACCTGGCACTAATTTACTGTGTAATTTTGGGCAAATCATGTAGCTACCCTGAGTTCTGTTTCTCTAGTTGTAAATAAAGATGCAGAGGCTTTATGAGAGAAACAATAAAATGCAAAAGTGTAAAGTGTTGTATCTACAAAGATAGCAATATCTTTCAGAATTAATCAAAGAGATTATTATTCACTTTGATAAATTTATATCCAGCATCATCACCAGTACCCACTGAAATAGTGAATATGACCCAAGTATGCTTTTCCAAGTGACCTTCAGCCTCAGTGACTGTGTCCTTGCAATTGAAGAGTAACATACAGGAGGTGAAAAGAGGAAAATGAGGGAGTCTCTAGAGTAAACACAATATATGACTGTTTGAGAACATCAGGCCAGGTCAAAGGGGATAACACACAGCCCTGGTGCCCAGATAATGTATGTGTTTCTGAATGTCTTTTCATTTTTTGTTTATGATTGGTGACTTTGTTTTTAATTGCTAAGCCTTGTGTGTGTGTGTGTGTGTGTGTGTGTGTGTGTGTGTGTCTTAGTTGCTCAGTCATGTCCGACTCTTTGAGACCCCATGAACTATAGCCCATCAGAGTTGTGTCCGACCCCATGGACTGTAGCCTGCCAGGCTCCTCTGTCCATGGGATTTTCCAGGCCAATGATACTAGAGTGGGTTGCCATTTTCTTCTCCAGGGGATGGATCTTCCCCACCCAGGGATTGAAGCTGTGTCTTCTGCATTGGCAGGCAGATTCTTTACCACTGAGCCACCTGGAAAGCCCCGAATATCTATTATCTAGGAAGGATGATAAAGTTTTCAATTTAGAGCAGGACTTATAGAATCTTAGTTCCACTTCTTTCACAATGTTACAAACCTAGAGAAAATCAGAAAGACGCTAGGTTTACTTCAGATCATGCATAAACCCTTCTTGGGAACCACTGAGTCATGTGAATGAATGAAACATTTGTCTATACCCAGAGGTGATTTGATAAAGGGGGCTTGAAAAGATACTCTCCTTGACTATATCTTTCTGTTATGAAGGAGGTAAGAGCTAATGTTTTGAAACAAAGACTTGTGTCAACTGAGATTAAATTGTGTAAAGATACTGGGTAAGAACCACATGTGTTTTTTGCCATTGACTCTGAGATACACAGTGGTCAGCAGTGGGATCAGACACAAGCATCAATCCTTGTGATACCAGCAAATACCAGCAGAGGATGATGTTCCCAAAGTCAAACCCTGGCCAGCAGGGCAACCACTAGCGTGAGAAATGGACATAACTGTCTTCTGGGTTTGGAGCCAATGTAGAAGGCTCTGTCAGACAGTTTAAGATAGGGAAAATTGGTTCATGACTCCATTGCTACTGAATAATGACCTTTATTTGTTAGTTTCTTCAGCCAATATTGATTAATTCCCTTTCTTTTCAAAGCAGAGGTTCTAGGAAGAGAGCACAGCTCAGGGATAAATTCATGAAATTTATCACATAGGACAAGGATTTAAAAACTATAGCCTGCACCAGCTCCACTTTATAGCACGGTTTTAAAAAGAAAGTTCTGTTGGAGCACAGCCACACCCACAAGTTAGATATTGACTAAGGCTTCTTTCATGCTACAATACCCATGCTAACTAGTTTTAACAGAGATTCTATGGCCCACAGAGCCTAAAATATTCATGATTTGACCAAGGAAAGTTTTTTGATTCTCTAACTGAGGAGTCATATGCTAAATCCATTAAAGGTGCACAATTGGTCAGTCCTTTACCTACCAACCCAAATCTTCACAGTAATTTTCTTAGAGTTAAAACTAATAATAAATACACTCTATGGTCCTTTAAGTCAAAGTGTTTTCCAGAGTGACTTCCAACTTTGAAAAGTGGCATAAGTGTTGCTGCTGTTTTAATTCAGGAGCGTGAGGCCCCAGCATGGAGACTGTTGTTTATAGATCTCTGTCTACTTCATCAGGATGTCTGTGTATACATCTAAGTATTTCCATAGAAGAAAAAAAAGGGATTCTCATGTAAAAATTCAAATACATTCTGGCTCTGAACACTCGTAATACAGGTCAGTCCAAGTGTGTATGAAATTAGGAGAAAAACAGGGCACGTGGGGTAGAAGCCGGGCTCAGGCCCTAACAAGCTTGGTGCCCTTGGCTAGTGTGCTTGCCCCACCTTCTAGAGACCAGCCCTGTCCTGGAAGGGGTTAGGGGGAAGGCATGACTGGACCTCCTCTTGGGGCCTCAAGAACACAGTAGATCCTTGGCTTTGGGAGTCTCAGAAGCTAACAGCAGGGAGATGATGGGGTCAGCTGCATACGTATCCCCCCTCAGAGAAGCAGGAGCCCTCTCCCGGCTGGAACAGCAAGGACAGATCACTGATCCCTAAATCCTCAGAGCGTGTGTCCTCCAGAAACTGATTCCTCGTTGTGGTGTAGTGAACCAACTGCTTCCCTGAGTTAGGGATTTCCAACAGGGATGAAATGACCTATGCGGAAGTTTAAGCAAATCAGTTGTCAGTTCTTACTAGAAGACAGGGACAGAATTAATATGGAATTATTTTTAAATTTTCCTTCTACATGTTCTCATTTCAAAAAAATTTTGTTTCTTATAAAATATCATGGTTGCAGCTAGTGGTGTGTTCTGGTCGCATATTCAAGAACATAAATGTAAGTAATGAACACAGATTAGCATCATTTTATATTGCAAAATTTTACTTATTAAAATAGCTGAAGTTATTCTGGTTTGCCATTCAACTTTTACCTTATTATTCAATTCTTATATCTAAATATAATAAATAATAATAAAGATTTATCTTAATTAATTAATTATCTTAATTAATTATCTTAATCTACTCTCCTGCAGAGAGTAGATTACCTTTCCAGTGAGGAAATATAAGCCAGAGTGCAATGCTGACTTCAGGGAACAGCTCTTCTGATCCTGTGTCCTTCATCCTGCTTGGGATCCCAGGATTGGAGAATTCCCAGTTTGGGGTTGCCTTTCCATTCTGTGCCATGTATGTTGTGGCTCTAGTCGGCAATATCACTCTCCTTCATGTAATCCGAACTGATTCCACCTTGCATGAGCCCATGTACCTCTTTCTGGCCATGCTGGCTACCACTGACCTGGTCCTCTCCACTTCCACACAACCTAAAATGCTGGCCATATTCTGGTTTCACGATCATGAGATTGAATATCATGCCTGCCTCATCCAGTTGTTCCTCATCCATGCCTTTTCTTCAGTCGAGTCCGGATTGCTCATGGCTATGGCCTTGGACTGTTATGTGGCTGTCTGCTTCCCACTGCATCACTCTAGTATCCTGACCCCATCTGTTGTGGGTAAACTGGGGGAAGGTATGATGATGAAAGGGCTGCTGTGGGTGAGTCCTTTCTGTTTCATGGTGTCTAGGATGCCCTTCTGCCCCAATCGGATCATCCCCAGTCATACTGTGAGCACATGGCTGTGCTGAAGTTGATGTGTGCTGACACTAGAGTTAATCGTGCATATGGGCTTTTTGCGGCCTTCTCTGTGGTTGGCTTTGACATTATTGTCATCAGTGTATCCTATGCAATGATTCTGAGAACAGTGCTACAGTTACCCTCAGGTGAAGCCCGGCTCAAGGCTTTTGGCACATGTGCCTCCCGTATCTGTGTCATCTTGGCTTTCTATATCCCAGCTCTCTTTACTTTCCTTACCCACCGCTTTGGACATCATGTGCCCCGCGTGGTACACATCATGTTGGCTATTCTCTATCTCCTGGTACCTCCCATGCTCAACCCCATATCTATGGAGTTAGAACCAAACAGATCAGGGACAGGGTAATTCAATGATGTTGTGGAAAAGACCCCTGAGTCAAAGCATAGGGCTTCAACCACCCCAATCACCCCACTGATCTGGGAATATAAATGCAGAAGTTTGCCAGGATGTCACATATCATCACAAAGTCATCTCTGTGAACAACTGGCTCAGAGATCAGCCACCCTCCCAAAGTAAGAGGAACACTTTTCCGGATACCCTGAAAGTGGTGACTGATAATGAATACAAGTTTTACCTATGTTTGATCGCTTACAGTGAATGATGTTGGATTTGTGATCTCCAAAGAAGAGGATTTAGCTTCAGGATCAGGGACCAGGCTTAATCACTCAGAGCTCTTGAGTGATAGTTTTATTACAGTGAAAAAGGACAGAGAAACCTTCTGACATAGACATCAGAAGGGGGCAGAGAGTGCCCCACTCGTAGCCTTAGCAATTGGTTATTACATAAATCAAAAGAATGTCTCAAGGTCGTAAAGGTCTTACCAGACCCACTCCCACAATATACATTTTAAGATGTCAGGATTATTCAGAAGGTTCTTAAGGAGAAACATGTCCTCCAGCAGGATACATTGTTGTAACATAATCATTCTTACAGAGTTTAAGGAAAAACTCCTTGAACAAGATGAGTTGATTTTTTGTGTAATCATTAGCTCTGTGCTTAAAGAAAAAACTGATTTATGTGACTAAGATGAAGGAATGTAGGAAAAAAAAAAAAAAGTTTGTCCTATTCTCCTCCTCAAGAACCCCAGACCCCTTTCTCTTTCTCGGGGACCCCAGCCTTCTTATCAACCCTGCTTTTTTACTATGCCAAAGGCTTTGACTGTGTGGATCACAATAAACTGTGGAAAATTCTTAAAGAGATGGGAATACCAGACCACCTTACCTGCCTGCTGCAAAACCTGCATGCAGGTCAAGAAGCAACAGTTGGAACCAGACATGGAACAACAGATCGGTTCCAAATCGGGAAAGGAGTACGTCAAAGCTGTGTATTATTACCCTGCTTATTTTAATTATATGCAGAGTACATCATGTGAAATGCTGGGCTGGATGAAGCACAAACTGGAATCAAGATTACCAGGAGAAATATCAATATCCTCAGATATGCAGATGACACCACCCTTATGGCAAAAAGTGAAGAAGAACTAAAGAACTTCTTGATGAAAGTGAAAGAGGAGAGTGAAAAAGGCATGAAAGTGAAAAGTGAAAGTAAAGTCTCTCAGTCAGACTATGTTAAACCTTTGGACATTATAAAAACCTCTGTTCATGAGTTTTGCTCTATTATACTAACCTCTGATCTTGAGTACAGGGCTCAAGATCATGTCCTTTCAGTGCCTTATAGAGGGGCTTTAACATGAGCCTGTAGTTTGGGACCCAAATCCCACAGAACCCTGCCTCCAGTAAGGAGAGTGGATCCCCACCCTGCTCCAGCACTATTGTTCTGGGCTTTAGTTTTAGCTACCCTAAACAGAGTCTAAATTTCCCTGAAGCTATTGCTTAGCAAGATCTCAGCCCATTTTAGTCTTTATCCCTTCAGGGTTGAGCAACTTGGACTGAACTGAAATTTCACCTAGTGAGTGAGTGTGAAGGCACCAGATTCCCTAGGAACTCAGCAGAAAGTACAGGGAGGAAAGAGAGGTGCCTCTCAAGGGCTCCCATCTCCCACTCAGCTCTGCTCCTGATCTGAGAGCTGAAAATCAGAGCCAGTGAATGGAATGAGGAAGCTGAGAAGCATCTCTTAGGAGGGAACTTTGGTCTTTGAAAAGGCCAATGGAGAATCTGGGAAATAGAATCAGCAGAGAGAAACTGGCTTTTAAAAGCAACTACAGTAAATGAGTAGCTGAACCCTGCTTGAGAAGAGAGTCACCACCCCTAAAAGAGTTTGTGGAACAGGTGAGTTCACTATTAAGGCTCATGGGCAGACGCTGATAAAGATGCCTTCCTAGAGAAAGCAGTATGTAATCTGAGATTTCAGAAGAGCAGCCTGGAACCTATTGTAGAGTCATCCAGCCCAGGACTAGGAAGGAGCCAGGTTTAAATGCAGATCTATATGTAATTCAGTATACAGTTTCACAGATCTCCTTTTTATCTGGCTTTTTCATGATGACAGGGCAACAATCTCTGCTGTAACCAACCAGAGTGGGTGTTCCAATCAATCACTTCCTAGCAGAGGCAGTGCTGTGGACCACCCAGAGCACTGGATATGGCACTGTGCACTTGGCACAAATTTACTATGTGGTCTTGGGCAAATCATGTAACTGCACTGAGCTCTGTTTTTCTCATTTTAAATACAGATGCAAAGGTTTTGTGAGAGAAACAATAAAATGTAAAAGTGTATGGTGTAATATCTACAAAAACAGCAATGCTTTCCACAGTCAATCAAAGAGATCATTGTTCACTCTGATAAATTATGTCTTTAGCCAGACTCTCCACCAGTGCTCAGGGCAGGGATGAAGATGGTACAAGTTATGCTTTTGCTGGTGCATCTGAGGCTCAGTGACTACATCCTCACAAGTGAAGAGTGATATACAGAAGGCAAAAAGGAGGGAGAGAGCCTGTAGCTCCAACAGAATATATGACTATTTGCAAAGGTCAGGCCAGGCAGAAGGAAATAAAACCCTAGATAGTGGGTGTGTATTTCTGAATGTCACTATAATCCAGATAGGAGTATATGGTTTGAGCAAGCCTATAGTTATTACCTGTCGTTTTTGAGATTGCATCTATGTACTGCACTTCGGACTCTTTTGTTGACCTTGATGGCCACTCCATTTCTTCTGAGGGATTCCTGCCCACAGTAGTAGATATAAGGGTCATCTGAGTTAAATTCACCCATTCCAGTCCATTTCAGTTTGCTGATTCCTAGAATGTCGACATTCACTCTTGCCATCTCTTGTTTGACCACTTCCAATTTGCCTTGATTTATGGACCTGACATTCCAGGTTCCTATGCAATATTGCTCTTTACAGCATCGGACCTTGCTTCTATCACAAGTCACATCCACAGCTGGGTATTCTTTTTGCTTTGGCTCCATCCCTTCCTTCTTTCTGGAGTTATTTCTCCACTGATCTCCAGCAGCATATTGGGCACCTACTGACCTAGGGAGTTCCTCTTTCAGTATCATATCATTTTGCCTTTTCATACTGTTCATGGGGTTCTCAAGGCAAGAATACTGAAGTGGTTTGCCATTTCCTTCTCCAGTGGACCACATTCTGTCAGATCTCTCCACCATGACCCGCCCATCTTGGGTTGCCCCACAGGCATGGCTTAGTTTCATTGAGTTAGACAAGGCTGTGGTCCTAGTGTGTTTAGATTGACTAGTTTTCTGTGAATATGGTTTTAGTGTGTTTGCCCTCTGATGCCCTCTTGCAACACCTACCATCTTACTTGGGTTTCTCTTACCTTGGACATGGGGTATCTCTTCACGGCTGCTCCAGCAAAGCACAGCCATCGCTCCTTACCTTGGAAGAGGGGTATCTCCTCACCGCCGCCCTTCCTGACCTTCAGCGTAGGATAGCTCCTCCAGGCCACTGCCCCTGGCCTCGGGCGTGGATTGCTCCTCCCGACTGCCTCTGTTTATTTAACTTATATGCAGAGTACATCGTGAGAAACGCTGGACTGGAAGAAACACAAGCTGGCATCAAGATTGCTGGGAGAAATATAAATAACCTCAGATATACAGATGACACCACCCTTATGGCAGAAAGTGAAGAGGAACTAAAAAGCCTCTTGATGAAAGTGAAAGTGGAGAGTGAAAAAGTTGGCTTAAAGCTCAACATTCAGAAAGCGAAGATCATGGCATCCGGTCCCATCACTTGATGGGAAATAGATGGGGAAACAGTGTCAGACTTTATTTTTCTGGGCTCCAAAATCACTGCAGATGGTGACTGCAGCCATGAAATTAAAAGACGCTTACTCCTTGGAAAGAAAGTTATGACCAACCTAGATAGCATATTGAAAACCAGAGACATTACTTTGCCAACAAAGGTCCGTCTAGTCAAGGCTATAATTTTTCCTGTGGCCATGTATGGATGTGAGATTTGGACTGTGAAGAAGGCTGAGTGCTGAAGAATTGATGCTTTTGAACTGTGGTGTTGGAGAAGACTCTTGACTGCAAGGAGATCCAACTATTCCATTCTGAAGGAGATCAGCCCTGGGATTTCTTTGGAAGGAATGATGCTAAAGCTGAAACTCCAGTACTTTGGCCACCTCATGCGAAGAGTTGACTCATTGGAAAAGACTCTGATGCTGGGAGGGATTGGGGGCAAGAGGAGAAGGGGACAACAGAGGATGAGATGGCTGGATGGCATCACTGACTCGATGGACGTGAGTCTGAGTGAACTCCAGGAGTGTTGATGGACAGGGAGGCCTGGCGTGCTGCGATTCATGGGGTCGCAAAGAGTCAAACAGGACTGAGCGATTGATCTTATCTGATCTGATAGTTATTACCTAGGTGGGATGGTAAAGTTTCCAGATTATAGAGTAAGACCTATAAGGTAAGCCCCAATTCTCTCACAGTGTTACAAATCTAGAGAAAATCAGAAAAAGGCTCGGTTTATTTCAGATCTTGCAGAAACCTTTTTGAGGAACTTTCGGGCTGGCTGACACATTTGTCCGTAGGTTGTTAAATAAAGTTGAAAAGATGTTATTCTTACCTATAGGTTTCTCCTATAAAGCAGGTAAAAATCAATGTTTTCAAGCAAAGACTCAGGTCAAGTGAGATTAAATACTGAAAAGGTGTTGGGTAGATAAGACCGAGATGAGTTTTTGTGTCATTGACTCTTAGGTGGTGGTCACCAGAGGGATCAAGGTGTATGAACCCACAGAATACTGGCATTGTGAGGTACACACAATCCTTCCATAGCCAGCAGGGCAACCACTAGTTTCAGAAGAGGATGTAAGTGTCTTGTGAGTCTGGTGACAAAGTGAACGTTTCTGTTAGAATGTTTTAAGGTATGGTTAATTGCTTAGTGATTCCATAGCTACTGACTAATGACCTGTATTTGTTACTTTCCTCAGAAAATGTTTATTGAATACCTTTTCTGTGCCATGCCAGGTTCTAGGAAAATCTAGCACCAAATCCACCTTTCAGCCTATTTTTATAAATAAACTTTTATTGGAACACAGCCATACACACATATTTATATATTGACTATGTCTGCTTTTATGCCATAATGACTAAGCTGAAGTTGCAACAGAGATTGTATGGCCAACAAAGCCTAAAATGTTTATGATTTTTTTCAGAAAAAAATTTTACTGATCCTCCAAGTAAGAAGAGTCACATCCTAAATGCATTACAAATGCATGATTGGTCAGTCAGCTATCTTCCAGCCCAACTTCTCATGGTAGTCATAGAGTAAAAACTAACTCAGTATCTGTAAGTACACTGCTATGGGGCTTTAAGCCTGTCTTCCTCCCCTGAAAATTGGCCCAAGTGTTGTGTTGTTTTAATTCAAAAGCAGGGGGCTACAAGATAGAGCCCATTATTTATAGACCTCTGCCTGTCTCATTGGATATCTGTCTGTCCATATATCTGAATATTTCTACAGAAGGAAAAAATGGTTTGTGAAACTGTTAGTTGCTCAGTCGTGTCCAACTCTTTCCGACACCATGGACTGTAGCTCACTAGACTCCTCTGTCCATGGAATTTTCCAGGCAAGAATGCTCAAGTGGGTAGCTATTCCCTTTTTCAGGGGATCTTTCTGACTCAGGAATAGAACCCATATCTCCTGCATTGAAGGCAGATTCTTTACCATCTGAACCACCTACATATCTTTTTACAACATTTTCTAAGATGAAAGATGGTAACTACAACCCTGTATGCGAGACAACAAAGGAGACACAGATGTATAGAACAGTCTTGGACTCTGTGGGAGAGGGAGGGGGGTATGATTTGAGAGAATGGCATTAAAACATGTATAATATCATATAAGAAACAAATTGCCAGTCCAGGTTTGATGCAGGATACAGGAAGCTTGGGGCTGGTGCACTGGGATGACCCAGAGGGATGGTATGGGGAGGGAGGGGGGTTCAGAATGGGGAACACGTGTACACCCGTGGCGGATGCATGTTGATGTATGGCAGACCAATGCAATATTGTAAAGTAAAATTAATAATAATAATAAAATTAAAAAAAATAAAATATAAAATAAATAAAAATAAAAAAATAAAACTCTATAAGTAAATTCCAAAGTTGAGGACAATACAGGACTTTTAAACAGTTTGCAGGGAAATTTTAAACTCCTTTGTCACAAAGTATACCAATTTATACTTCTACCAACCATGTAAAAGGAATTTTCACCTCAGGGTCTGTGAAGATGATATTCTTTTTAGATGTTCACTAATTTGATAACTGAACATTTTTTTTTACTGTTTCTTCAGATGATGAACATAGGCCAACCTTGTGGCCATTATCAATCACTTCTTTCTGAGAGTTCTTATCCAGGGTTCCTGAAAATTGTCCCTCTTCATGAGGATGTCAGTCCTCTGAGTCAACTGTTCACAGCCATGACTTTGTGACAATTTGGGACATCCTGGAAAAACATATGCATTTATATCATCAATGCCTTAACAGTGGCGACCTTGGGGTGGTTAAAACCTTATGCTTTGAGTTGGGAGTCTTTTCTACAACATCCTTGAATAACCCTGTCCTTGATCTGTTTGGTTCTAACTCTACAGATGATGGGGTTGAACATGGGAGGTACCAGGAGATAGAGAATAGCAAACATGACATGTACTACTCAGGGCACATGATGTTCAAAGTGGTGGGTAAGGAAAGTAAAGAGCAGAGGTGTAAAAAGCCAAGATGACACAGATATGGAAGGCACATGTGCCAAAAGCCTTGAGCTGGGCTTCACTGGAGGGTAATTACAGCACAGCTCTCCAAATCATCACATAGGATACACTGATGACAATAACGTCAAAGTCCTAACATCAAACCTACTCATACGGCTGATGCCAATTCTTAAAGGTAATATATATGTATAGGAAAGGATTCAGGAAATACATCCAAATGATATAACATTTAAGAATAACAGTGAGATTTGTGGTATTTTGATTTTTTTTTGGGGGGGGGGCACCTTTAGGTATTTTTTAAAATTATCGATGATTGGGGAAGTTTAATTTCAGTATGAGGAAAAAAGTAACTGAAATAACAACAAAAGTGTACAGAAATTCATTTAGTGCCAAAGCCTACATAAATGCAATGGACAATCTGAGAACATGAGGACCTTTGGAATAAAATCCAGAAAGTTTGATAGTCTAGGTGTAACATTGTTGCTAGAAATCACAACTTATTGAGACTCCTAACAATAAGAATTAGGTAGACTAAATGCTGGTCTCTCTTAACAAAATTTGCTGATTCCCTGATGACAATGGATTTCAAATGAAGAAGTTCTGGGAAAGAAGAAGGAAGAAGAATCTCTTTGAACATAACTATGTTGTAGGGTTCATAGTAGCAAGAAAGTACCTAGAAATTTCATTATTTGTTAATATTCAATTCCCTTTTAAATTAAAATTTTAAACTAGCTTAGAAAACTACATGTCCTTTATTGTGTTCTTATTTTTAACTTTATTGAGCCACATGTAATATACAAATAGTTGCACATATTTAAGGCATACATTTTTACATAAGGGATTTGGACATAGGCATATACCAGTGATGCCGTTACCACAATCAAAGTAATGAATACATTTATCACATTTACCATATTTTTATTTTTGTCCACACTAACTACTCTCTTGTCAAAGTCAGTGATGAAGAAGGTTCTAAAATCCAGGCTCTTAATTTACTAAAACCAATGTCAGATGAAGGTGCTTTAAGAGAAATCAGAAGTATGTTTGCTTTCTCAGAAGAAGCAGCTATTGGAGCCTAAAAGTACCTCCAGAAATAAATGGGTATTCTGAAGGACCTTTGTCAAAATTCCCAAATTTTAGAGCTGTAAGGAATCATGATTCCATTATCAGTAATCAGTTAATGAATGTGTGTCTATATTTCATTTTAAAATTAGTTTTATGGCTGCATAAGTGGGGCAATAACATGCAAATATTTTAATACATAGTTTAATGATTTCTGACACATGTAAATGTCTGTGTTGTTACCCACCCAATTAAGATATAGAAATTTTCCATCACTTCATAAAGAGTTTCAATAGGGACAGAGTGAAGGGATAAAGTAAGTCATTAAATAGTTAATCCCACTAAGGGATTGTAAGTAGAAAAAAATATGGGAGATCCCTGTAAGTTAATGATTACTCAAGAAATCAGGTTTACTTAGCCACAAAAGCATGCAGGCTTATTTAAAGCAACAAAACCATGTGACAGAAGCATGAGACTTGTCCGCAAAACAGTAAAACAGCAGTGACATGAGGCCCACATCCTGCCCACTGAGCTCAGTAAGTTAGGACATGCTTTTTGACCACATAAAAAGCAATAATTTGTGGACTTAACTTGACCATGTAGGTATAAGAAAACTCCTCGGCTCAACCTGGAGAAGGAACTGATGATGGAAACATGGTGTCAGCTCAAGAAAGGCAAAGATGTTCTCCCCTCCTCACTTGTTCTTTGATTATAAAACTATAGGCCAGTAAGTTTCAGGGTTATGGATTTTTGAGTTTTACCAAGAGAATGCACTGGTTATACCAAACATCCTCTTCCAACAACACAAGAGAAGACTGTACACATGGACATCACCAGATGGTCACTATCAAAATCAGATTGATTATACTCTTTGCAGCCAAAGATAGAGAGGCTCTATCAAGTCAGCCAGAACAAGACCAGGAGCTGATTGTGGCTTAGATCATGAATTCCTTATTACCAAATTCAGACTTAAGTTGAAGAAAGTAGGGAAAACCACTAGACCATTCAGGTATGACCTAAATCAAATCCCTTACAATTATATAGTGGAATTGACAAATTCAAGGGATAAGATCTGTTAGACAGAGTGCCTGAAAATCTATGGATGGAGGTTTGTGACATTGTACAGGAAGCAGTGATCAAGACCATCCCCAGGAAAAAGAAATGCAAAAAGGCAAAATGGTTGCCTGAGGAGGTCTTACAAATAGCTGAGAAAAGAAGTGAAGCAAAAGGCAAAGGATAAAAGGAAAGATATACCCATGTGAATCCAGAGTTCCAAAGAATAGCAAGGAGAGATAAGAAAGCCTTCTTCAACCATCAATGCAAAGAAATAGAGGAAAACAGTAGAATGGGAAAGACTAGAGATCTCTTCAAGAAAATTAGAGATACCAAGGGAACATTTCATGCAAAGATGGGCACAATAAAGGACAGAAATGGTATGGACCCAACAGAAGCAGAAGATATTAAGAAGAGGTGGCAAGAATACAAGGAAGAACTATACAAAAAAGATCTTCATGACCCAGATAATCATGATGGTGTGATCACTCACCTAGAGCCAGACATCCTGGAATGCGAAGTCAAGTGGGCATTAGGAAACATCACTACAAACAAAGCTCGTGGAGGTGATGGAATTCCAGTTGAGCTATATCACATCCTAAAAGATGATGCTGTGAAAGTGCTGCACTCAATATGCCAGCAAATTCGATACTCAGCAATGGCCACAGGACTGGAAAAGGTCAGTTTTCATTCCAATCCCTAAGAAAGGCAATGCTGAAGAATGTTCAAACTACCACACAATTGCACTCATCTCACAGCTAGCAAAGTAATGCTCAAAACCTCCAAGCCAAGTTTCTGAACTGTGAACTTCCACATGTTAAAGCTGGATTTGGAAAAGGCAGAGGAACCAGAGATCCAAGTGCTAACATCTGTTGGATCTTTGAAAAAACAAGAAAGTTCCAGAAAAACATCTACTTCTGCTTTATTGACTAGACTAAAGCCTTTGACCATGTGGATTACAACAAAATGTGGAAAATTCTCAAAGATATGGGAATACTAGACCACCTTACCTGCCTCCTGAGAAATCTGTATGCAGATTGAGAAGCAAAAGTTAGTACCAGGCATGGAAAAACAGATTGGTTCCAAATCGAGAAAGGAGTACTTCAAGGCTGTATATTGTGACACTGCCACTCTTATGGCAGAAAGCGAAGAAGAACTAAAGAGCCTCTTGATAAAAGAGAAATAGCAAAGTGAACAAGTTGACTTAAAACTCAACACTAAAAAGCTAAGATCATGGCATCTGATCCCACCACATCATGGCCAATAGAGGGGGAAACAATTGAAACAGTGACAGACTTTATTTTCTTGGACTCCAAAATCACTGCAGATGGAGACTGCAGTCATGAAATTAAAAGACGCTTGCTCTTTGGATGAAAAGCTATGACCTACCTAGACAGCATATTAAAAAACAGAGACATTACTTTGCCAACAAAGTAATGTCAAAGCTATGTCCGTCTAGTCAAAGCTATGGTTTTTCAAGTAGTCATGTATGGAAGTGACAGTTGGAGTATAAATATGAGCGCCAAAGAATTGGTGCTTCTGAACTGTGGTTTTGGAGAAGACTCTTGAGAGTCCCTTGGACTGCAAGAAGATGCAACCTATCAATCCTAAAAGAAATCAGTCCTGAATATTCATTGGAAGGAGTGATGCTGAAGCTGAAGCTCCAATACTTTGGCCACCTGATGTGAAGAACTGACTCATTGGAAAAGATCTTGATGCTGGGAAAAATTGAAGGCAGAAGAAGGGGATGACAAAGGATGAGATGGTTGGATGGCACTACTCAATGGACATGAGTTTGAGCAAGCTCCAGGAGTTTGTGATGGACAGGAAAGCCTGGACTGCTGCAGTCCATGGAGTTACAAAGAGTTGTACATGACTGAGCGACTGAACTAAACTGAGTTTCAGGGTAAGGCGTTTCTCACCCACCCAGCTGTAAACTTCACAAATGTCTTATTCTAGTAAATCACTTCTTACCTATCACTTTGATTCTCGCTGATTTCCTTTCTACATTGAGATGTAAAGATCAGTAGTACTGGAGCTCTTTAGGGCCCTGCTGAATAGTAACCAGTTTCAGTTTTGTTGCCTCTTTGCAGTCAAACTCTCCCATCCATCCTAAACACACAAATTCTGATCTGATTTCTTTCTTAATATTTTTCTCGCTCACTAAAACTTGCTTCTGGTGTCTTGCTCAGTGTAAAGCTCTTCAGATTCATCCATACTGTTGTGTGTATGAGTGATTCATTTCCTATTATTGCTCAGTAGTATGCTTGGTTTTTCCTATGTACCTCAGTTGGAATATTGTTACCCTTTCTTCTTTGCTTCAGTCCAAGTTTACATACAGTCTGGTAAATATATATAATATGATATATTTATGTTTCAGTTGTTGGAGCTTTTAAGCAAATCAACTTTGATTGAAATATTAAATAATCCTATTCAACAAGAATCTGGAATACATGGTATGTCTAAAAAATAAAAAGAATGACATGTTACTCTCTAACTAAACACCTATTGCTATAAAAGAAGGCACTCGTTCAACAAAATAAAGTCAATTCTTTTCTTTGACTCTGATTCAACTGACTATAATTATGTCACATTTCTATTTAATTTGTATCAGGCCATATATTTCTCAGATAGCTTTCTGTTTTTTCTGGAATTCAAATTATCTTCCATTTTTCCCACTTGCAGGATAAAGACAAGCTTTCAGTATCATCTCAGTTAGTGACTTTCTGTTAATTATTCATAATGGTACTAAATTTTAAGATTTCATTATCATACAAACATCCTCAAGATCTTGTTAAAATGGAAATTCTGATTCAATAGATCTGGAGTGGGGCCTGAGTCAAGAATTTCTGACAACACTTCTGCTCTGAGGCAGTATTATTTTGTGCAAGACTTTAATACATTCTGCATTTTTAAAGGCATGTTGGAGTGCTGCTTCCCTGAGATTACTCTCCATGGCGCCCTTGAGTAATTTCTACGTGGTTATCAGCTGTTGAACTCTATTGGATGTATGTCTCATTTTGTTGAAGTACATAATCCAGTTTTATTCAGAAAAATATAGATGTGATGCATAAATGATAACTTTTCTGTGTGTTCTTGCCTGTTCAAAATCTCTCTTTCTTTTTTCCTCTTGAACTTCATTGATAGATTGACTGTATACAGAATCATTAGGCTTTAAATAATTTTCTTTGAACATTTAAGATTTAGCCTAATATAGTAACTAAAAATAGAGATAAAAATTTGGTTCTGTATGTCTGCACTGTAAAATGTTAACCTGTCTGTGTCTTAGCTTCTCTACCTATACAATGAGGATGTTGATACCTATTTCATTCAGTCTTATAGAGAATTCATGACCACACAGTTTATAAACCTCTAGAGTGCAACCTGCATATAGAAACCACTAAATTAATTTCACCCATTCATTACTAAGCCTGGGTAGACTAAAATTAAACTTGTTGGCTTTTCTTTGTGGGTGATTTTTTTCCATTTATTTTAAAGCATTAGGCTCCATTCTTTATCTTGACACTTTGAAATTCCACTGCATTATTTTTCAAATGCTTTTTTGGTTCTTTTTTTTTTTTTTCTTCATTGCCGAGTATGTTGCAAAATTTTTATTATGTTGCAAAATTTGTTTAGTCTTCAACTGACAGATATTTAGGTTTCCACATTTTAGCTGTTCTGTATACAACTACTCTAAACATACTCTTAACATTTTCTAAATTGAAGTATGGTTGATGTACAATGTTCTGATACTCTGACATTTTTGATGTAAATATAAACTAGTTATGTGGGGAATACAACTTGAAGTGGAACTGCTTGGTCAAAAAGATGCAAAACATTGTTAGAAATAGTTAAAAACACTTCCTGATGGGGTGTACTCAGGACCTGAGTGCCCCCAAGTGCCCCACAATTTTGCCAACACTTAGTTGTCAGTGTATTTCATTTTAGTTATTCTAATGACTTTGTACTGGCAATTCTTTCTGGTTTGTATTTTCATCTTCCTAATGAATAATAATTTGAGCACATATTCATTCATGCCATTAGAGGTTCATTTACATTCCTTTAGCATAAAATTTTAATGAGCTTTTTTTTCTCTATTGATTGCAGCATTTTGTTTCTCAGATATATGCACTGTGAATATTTTATTCATCTGTAGACTTCCTTTTCACTTATATCTTTTTCAGTAAGTAAATTTGTTTTTATTTTGATGAAGTTCAATTTTTTTTTAATCCACTTGTGTGCTAAGAAACTTTTTCCTTTCCTCAAGTTCAGACAATGTTATCCTATATAATTTTTTTTTAGAATCTTTATAGTTTCAGCTTTCAAATTTAGGTTTAAATTATATTGCAAATAAAGATGTTTTACACTGTGGTAAGAATTAAGGTTCATTTTAGTTTTCATACAGATATCCATCCAGTCGTTCTATCCACATAAAGATATTTTTATATCACTGAAGTTCATTGATTTCTCTGATTAAAGTCAATTATGTTTTTAATTATGTTTAGGGCTATTACTGACCTCATCATTTTCCTTCACAATGTATTGATCTATTTTTATATAAATACAAGATCACTCCTAGGATATGTGGAACACTAAGCAAATATGTTCTATAGGGTCTTAACTCAGGAAAAAAAATTCCCTTAGAATTCTATTTAAAAAACCACTGGCTTGTGTTAAATGAATTATTCATAGATGATGACTTAGAATAATGGATAAAAATGCATTTATTTTTGTGTTAGTTTTCTAGGGTTACCATTACAAAGTACCACAAACTGAGTCACTTGAATCCAGAAATTGGTCATGTTAGAAGCTCCAGAGCTTAGAAGTCCCTGGTTAAGGTATCAGAGGGCTGATTCCTTCTATTGGCTGTGTAGAAGAAACTGTCCCTTGCCTCTCTTATAGCATCTGTTGGTTTGCTGGAAACCTTGGTGTGTAAACGTATTATCTTGATCTTTTTTTCATGTCTATATGACATTCTCTTTGTGTATATGTCTCAGTGTCCAAATTTTCTTTTTTTTTTTTATAAGAACACTAATCATATTGGATTAGGAACCCACTTTACTTCAGCATGACCTCATCTTAGCTAATAACATTTACAATGCTCTTATTTCCAAAGAGGTCACATTCTGAGGTACTAAAGGTTAGAACCTTGCTATCTGAGTTCAAGTTCTTACTGATGAAGCCAAATCCAGCCTCTGTACCCAAATATCAAATTAATTTTGAGACAGAGTTTGGGGTGAAATAGAAAAGAATACCTTTATTGCTCTTCCAGGCAAACAGGGTCACAGTGGGGTAATGTCCTCAAAAACTGTGTGTCCAAATTTGGAGAGGTTAGTGAGTAATGATTATAGTAATGGTTCAAAGAGGTCATGATCAGCTTGTGCACATTCTGCTCATTGGTTGCTGACATGGTAAGTGGGAGTCAGAATCACCATGCTTCAGGTTCCAACAGGTCTGGGGTCTCTGTGTTTGTGAGCAGCATATCATTAATTTCTCCAACCTGGTAGGAGTTTCAGTATCTGTAAAACAGCTCAAACATATTGTTACATATATATGTATGTATGTATACCTGTTCACTAGAACTCAGACAAGGTCAAGGAGGCTGAATGAAGCCTATTTCCTATAACCAAGATGTGATGGTGCAGGAAGGAGGAACCCTTTCCAGGGCCCAAGAGTGGGCTCTTGTCTAACACTTAGAAATGAATTATCTAAGGAGACAAATGTGCTGACAAAGCAAAAGACTTCACTAGGAACTGGTGCCTGGGTGGAGAGCAGCAGCATAATGAACCCAGAAGAACTGCTCTGTCACATGGCTTGCACACTCAGGTTTTATGGTAATAGAGTTAGTTTCTGGCTTGTCCCTGGCAAATCATTCTGACTCAGGGGCAGAGCCCCACCATGCCCCTTCCTGGTAGAGCATTCACTGCTCAGCCAAGATGGATTCCAGGGAAAAGGATTCTGGGAGGATGCTATGACATATAGTCTGGTGTCTCATCTCTTCTTTTGACTTTTCTCAAGTTCTTTTGCTTGGTGGTAGATTGTTAGTTCTGAGTTCTTTACCAGGACCTCCTGTTGTGAGATGACTCATGCAGGTGGTTACTATCAGGCCTGGCCAGGGTGGGCAGCTTGGGTCTGTAGTTCCCAAACCTTTCTGGTCACAGAAAGTTTTTTATGCCCAGGAGCTCCACAGGGTCATGGAAGGTACTAATGAGTACTGTAGCTTGGATATTGCCTCTCAGCTCTGAAAAACTCTTCCAAAGAGATAAGAGAGGAGACGGGATATATAGGACTTTTGCTGAAGGAAAAACAAACATGTACTTGAGCATCACAAGATTATTGCTAAGCATACAAAACTGAGACATCTCAAGTTAATGATTTTGGTGCCTTTCCAAGAGTCTGGAATCATTAAATTGATTACTTTGACAATGTATCTTAACTATCTAGGACCAATATTTGGTTTTTCTCTCTCTTGAATTCCCCTCATGGCACGTGGAGAGAATAGGGGACTGCACTGGCTGATGGCATCATGGCTTAATGTCAGGCTGCATTTTTTGCTTACTGATATGACAGGGGACATTTTTTATCCACAGTTGTTAGTTACCTTGACTTCACAGAGCCCTACTGTCACACTAAACATGGATACTTCCTCCAAATGATTATTCATAGTTGCATACAAGATTATACACACATAAATTAGTAAGCAACTCCACTCCTTTACACGTATCTCTCTCTCAGATATACACATCAACATACAAAATGAATAAGCATACTTTCACATTGCACAAAATATCCCTTCAGGTCTAAGTATATATACTCTGCCTGCACACGTCCTCAGTCATGTCTGACTCTTTGTGACCCCATGGACTGTGGCCCTCCAGTCTCCTCTGTACATGGAATTTTACAGGGAAAAATACTAGAGTGGGTTGCCATTTCCTACTCCAGGGGATCTACTCAACCCAGGGATTGAACCCATGTCTCTTGTGTCTTCTGCAATGCCAGGCAGATTCTTTACCACTATGCCATCTGGGAAGCCCATACATAATCTGACTAACAATAAATTAAAGTAATACAGATAAATTTACACTCATGTAATCTCAACACATATTCTTTTATATGCATTCAAATCCCATGTCTTTGGATTTGTGTGTACATGGGAGAAAGGAGAATTAGGGGTTAATGCTACCAGCTTTAGTCTCCAGTCTCAGAGGAAGCCCGTGTGAGTTAGAGGCAGTGGGACCCAGGATGGGTTCAGAGAATTAGTGTCTGGGGGAAGGAAAAGGCTACACTTTCCTAGGTTTTTAAATAGGCTCTAGAAGGTGGTCTCTGTTAAAAGCTGATTTCTAGAAGCCATTTTAAACTACTCTGGTCACATTGGAGTTGATGAGTACCAAAGCGGATCTCAGTGCCCAGAGCCCCATTCATCTCTGTCCATCCCTGGGAGCAGCAGAACTCAGAGAGGCTGAAAGGAGCTAGAGGCATGGTGTGCACTGTGCAGAATGGCTGAACTCACTGGGGGCTCCAGATCCACAGACCATGACTGCTGATCTCCAGCCTGATATGGGAAGAAGACTTACAGCTTGTTCTGTGTCCTCCAGGGAGACTCTAGAAAAGTAGGAAGACTTCCTCCAAACACAGTCCCTCCAGGAAGGAGATTGGATCTGAACCCCATACCACTCCAGCTTTATTGTCCTTGGTCAGTCTTAGTTTAAATACCCCAATGTAGGAAAGCAGAGTGTAAATTTTTCTGAAGCTATTCCTTAGCAAGTTCTCAACTCATTTTAGTCTATCCGTTCAGGTTTGAACAACATGGATTAAACTGATACTTTTCCAAGTTAATGATATTGAAAGTATCAGATTCATTAGGAACGGAGCAGGAAGTGCAGAGAGGAAAGAGAAGTGCCTCTCAAGGGCTCCCATTTGTCACCTCAGACTTGGGTAACAGGTCGGTTCTTTTCCTACAGTGTTCACCCAAGAAACAAAATCTGACAGTGAGAAGTCAGAGCCAATAGAATCACATGAGGAAGCTGAGAGGCATTGCTTATGAGGGAAATTTGATCTGTGAAAAGGTCATTAGAAAGTCTGGGAAATAGATGAATCAGAGGATAAAAACTGGCTTTTCAAAGTGGCTACAGTATATGAGTAGCTGAACCTTGGCTGAGAAGAGAGTCACCATCCCTAAACGAGTTTGTGCAACAGGTGAGTTATCTGTTAAGGCTCATGGGCAGAAGTCAGTAAAGATGCCATCCTAGAGAATGCAGCTTATACCCAGAGATGCCAGACAATGAATCAGAAACCTATTCTAAAGGCAACCAATCCAATGATATAGCAGGATTTCTGGTTTCAAATACAGATCTTTCTGTAATTCAGGATTGTAGACAACTGTATACAATTTCACCTGGTGGCTCAGATGGTAAAGAATCTGCCTGCAATGCAGAAGACCTGGGTTTGATCCTTGGGTTGGGAAGATCCCCTGGAGGAGGGCATGGCAACCCACTCCAGTATTCTTACCTGGACAATCTCCAAGGACAGAGGAGCCTGGCAGGCTACAGTCCATGGGGTTGCAAAGAGTCGGACATGACTTAGCGACTAAGCACTGCACAGCACATACAATTTCACAGGTTCCCTTTGTATCTGACTTTTTCATGACAGGCCAACAATCTCTGCTGTATCCTACCAGAGTAGTTTCTCCAATCAATCACTACCTACAGAGGCAGTGGTGTGAACCACCAAGATCATTGTTTGTGAGATATGCATTTGGCACAGAATTATTGTGTAGTCTTTGATAAATCATGTAATTACCCTGAGCTCTATTTTCTTATTGTAAATAGAGATGCAAACTGTGTGTGAGAGAAATAATAAAGTGTAAAAGCGTATAGCGTTTCATCTACAAAAAATAGCAATGCCTTCTACAATTAATCAAAGCAATTAATACTCACTTTGATAATTGCATCTTTAGTCAGCATCTTCGCCAGGCCCAATGCAAGAGTGCGATGGCTCAAGCATTCTTTTCCAAGTGACCTTCAGTGTCAGTGACTATGTCCATACAGGTGGAGGGTGACACACAAGCGGTAAACAGAAGGAAAGGAGGGAGCCTCTAGCTCAAAGAGAATATATGACTGTTTGGGAAGGTCAGGCCAGGCAGATGGGGATACAACAAAACCTAACTGCCCAGATAATGTGTATGTATTTCTAAATTTTCTTTCTTTTTTAGTGATCTGTGTTTTGTTTTTAAGCCTAAACTATGATTAGATAATTTACAGCTTTTGGGTAATTATATATCTCTTCTAGTTGAATCCTTCTAATGAGTAGTCAAAAGCACCTTTATCAATCACATGCATACAGTAGTTCAACAGTTGTGTTACTGAACAGTGTCTTTGTTTGAAAGATAATCCCAAGTTACAACAGTCAGATTAGATCTTATAAAGAATTCACAAGTAAAGTTTGTAACATATTTTGTCTCAGTGAATTTAAAAGCTTCTGATCTTAAAGATCATCTATAAAATGTCAGTAGTGTTAAATGCTCTTTATTTGATGCTAAATATAAACCACACTAAAATGTCTTTCATTAAGTAAAAGGAAATTTTTACACAGAAAATTTTAATTAAATTGGCATGTGTGTGCACTCTGCTGCTTAGGCATGTTAGACTCTTTGAGACCCCATGGACTGCAGCCCACCTGTCTCCTCTATCTATGGGATTTCTCAGGCAAAATACTGCAGTGGATTGCCATTTCCTATTCCAGAGTATTTTCCCAACCCAGGGATTGAACCCCATGTCTCCTGCATCTCCTGCTTTGGCAGAGGATTCTTTACCACTGAGCCACTTGTTGCTGCTGCTGCTAAGTCACTTCAGTCATGCCTGACTCTGCGTGACCCCATAGGCAGCAGCCCACCAGGCTCCGCCATCCCTGGGATTCTCCAGCAAGAACACTGGAGTGGTTGCCATTTCCTTCTCCAATACATGAAAGTGAAGTTGCTCAGTTGTGTCTGACTCTTCGTGACCCCATGGACTGCAGCCTACCAGGCTCCTCTGTCCATGGGATTTTCCAGGCAAGAGTACTGGAGTGGGGTGCCATTGCCTTCTCCAACTGAGCCACCCAGGAAGCCCTTAAATTGGCACAATTTAATAAAACAAAAAGATAAAGTGAACACTGTCAGTGTATCTTCAGCCCTTGCTTTGACAGGCTAATGAGCAGAACTTGAAATCAGGTGAAGCTTACTCTGTTCTATGAGACAGTGAAGGGATCTTCTCAATATTTATATTAATATAGTCAATTATAGAAATCTGAATATAAAGTCAAAGTCAGTCTCCCATAGGGTTTGAGATAACATTCACCATTTCCCTGAAAAGCTTAGCATTCTTCAATCAAGTTCAATCATCTCTTTAGAAGGGGGAAAGAGTGATAATACTTGCTAAACCAGAATTACTATCAAAATTTGAAAATCTGATCATATTCATTCAGCCACAAGCCTGTCTGATTTACTCATTAGTATCTTTTTTCAGATGAGCTATCCTGTTTTCCCTCTCTCCCTTCGTAATGCCAGCAGAGATCATTTTTGTTCCAGGGATGTATTTCTTGGAATTCACCAAGTACTCCATCAGCATCTCTCCCCAGGTGATGCCTTTGTTCTTGTTGGCATCTGTGTAAGAAAACGCAACAGGCTGAACTGTCTTTCACCCAAGCAGATCATGGAGATTTGGCCTAGTCTTATGTTTGCCTCCCTTCTCAGTATGGCACTGGGCACACTTCTGAAGAAAAATCTTGTTCTTCTCAACATCACCCATATTTAAGTTGTTCTGTCTCCTCATGTGACCAAGAGGTTCCTGCTCACAAGCAGAACATCCTTCTAAGTCTCTCTATTGTCACCCTATCATAGATAGGAGTGTTTGTTTTGAGCAAACCTATAACTATTATCAGGCTTCCCAGGTGGCTCAGTGGTAAAGAATCTGCCTGCCAATGCAGGAGACGTGGGTTCAATCCCTGGGTCAGGAAGATTCCTTGGAGGAGGAAATGGCACCCTACTCCAGCATTCTTGTCTGGAAAATTCCATGGACAGAGGGACCTGGTGGGCCATAGTCCATATAATCAGAAAGAGTTGGACACAACTGAACACAACTGGACCATAGCTATTATCTGAGCTTTGCTTTTGGCTCAGTGGTAAAGAATCCACCTGCCAGTGCAAGAGATATGAGTTTGATACCTGAGTCAGTAAGATCTCCTGGAGAAGGAAATAGTAACCCATTCCAGTATTCTTGCCTGGAAAATCCCATGGACAGAGGAGCCTGGCAGGTTACATTCTATGGGGTCCCAAAAAAGTTGTACATGACTTAGCAACTAAACAACAATAGCTATTATCTATGAAGGATGGTAAAGTTTTCAAGTTAGAGAACGATAAGGTCTGAGCCCCACTTCTTTAATAATGTTAAAAATCTAGAGAAGATCATAATTATTTTAGATCTTCCAAAAATCTTTTCTTTTCTTTTTTTTTTAACTACTGGATCTGGAATGAAACATTTGTCCATACCCAGAGTTGATTTGTTAAAGGGATTTTGAAAAGATACTCTTCTTGTCTGTATACTTCTGTTATGAAGGAGGTAAGAGCTAATTCTTTCAAACAAAGGATAGATCAACTGAGAGTAAATAGTGTGAGTGTGGTGGGTAAGAACCAGGTGAGTTTTTGTGTCACTTACTCTGAGTTAGGTAGTGTTCACATGTGGGATGAAACAGTAAGATTACCCCCATATAATGCTAGCAAATATTAGTAGAGAATGATGTTCACAAAGTCCTCCCCTGGCCAGCAGAGCAACCACAGTATGAGAAATGGACATAACTGTCTTATGCTCATGGTGTTCAAGAGGGGTGTTCTGTCAGGACATTTTAAGAAATGGTTGATTGGTTAATGACTCCATTGCTACTGAATAATGACCTTTATTTGTTAGTTTCTTCAGTCGGCATTGATTAAAGTCCTTTTCATCACAAAGCACAGGTTCTAGGAATAGAGCACGACTCAGGGATGACTTCATGAAATTTAACACTTAGGACAGGAATTGGAAAACTACAGCCTGCACCAGCTCCACTTTGCATCATGGTTTTGTGCATAAAGTTTTGTTGGAGCACAGCCACACTCACAGGTTATATATCAACTATGACTGCTTTCATGCTACTCAGCTAAGCTGATTAGTTGTAACAGAGATTTTATGGCCCACAAAGCCTACAATATTGATGATTTGACCTTTTACAGAAAAAGTTTGATGATACTACAACTAGGAAGAGCCATACACTAAATTCCTTACACAAACCGTACACAATTGTTCAATCAGATACCTTTGAGTCAAATCCTCATAGTAATTGTTTTAGAGTCAAAACTAACTCAGTGTCACTAAATAAACTGCTTAGGGGCTTTAAGCCAAAGAGTTTTCCAAACTGACTTCCTACCCTGAAAAGTGGCCCAAGTGTTGTATTGTTGCTGTTCTTTGAATTCTGACGTAGGAGGCTACAGCATGGAGCCTGTTTTTGTTTGTTTGTTTGTTTGTTTTTATACAATTCTGCCTGTCTCATCTGGATGTCTGCCTGTGTGTATATCTGAATATTTCTGCAGAAGAAGAAAAGGAGATTCTCATGTAAAATACAAATTCATTGAGTCTGAATACCCACAACACTGGTCAGTCCAAGTGTGTATGAAGTCCAGAGAAAGACAGGGCACAGGGGGTCGAGACCTGACTCAACCTCTAACCAGCCTGGTGCCCTTGGCTAGTGTGCTCGTTGTATCTCCCAGAGACCAGCCCTGTCCTGGGAGAGGTCAGAGGGAAAGTACAGGCCAACCTCCCTTCTGGGGGCCTAAGGAGATGCTAGGGTCCTTAGCTTTGGGAGTCTAAAACCTAACAGCAGGGAGATGGTGGGGTCCTCCGCATAGTTGTCGCCTGCATACTTGTCCCCCTTGAAGAAGCAGGAGCCCTTTTCCAGTGGGAAGGGCAAGGGCAGATCACTGCTCCCCACATCCAGAGCCTGGATCCCCAGGAATGGGTTCATTGGTGTGGTGTAGTGAATCAACTGCTTCCCTGAGGCAGGGCTTCCCAAGTGTGATGGAGGGATCTATGAGAAAGGTTAAGTGAATTGGTTGTTGGTTATAAATCGAACAGAGGGAAAGAATTACTATGACATTATTTTCCAAGATTGTTTACCTTCAGCAGATTCTACTTTCAAAATTTATAAAATATTGTACTTGGAACAAGCATGTTCTGACCCTATTTTCAAGGACATAAATATGAAATAAAATGAAAGTTAGCAATGTATTATATTGCAAAATTATATTTATTAAAATAGTTGAATTCATTGTAGCTTACCATTAAGCCCAGTTCTTCCATCCAAAGGATTATAAATAATAATAATAATTTACTTTAATGCTATCACCTGCAGAGACTAGATCACCTTTCCAATGGAGAAACATTAACCATCCTATGATGTTGACTTCACGGAATAGCTCTTCTCATCCTGTGTCCTTCATCCTGCTTGGGATCCCAGGATTGGAGAATTCCCAGTTTGGGGTTGCCTTTCCATTCTGTGCCATGTATGTTGTGGCTCTAGTCGGCAATATCACTCTCCTTCATGTAATCCGAACCGATCCCACCTTGCATGAGCCCATGTACCTCTTTCTGGCCATGCTGGCTATCACTGACCTGGTCCTCTCCATTTCCACACAACCTAAAATGCTGGCCATATTCTGGTTTCACGATCATGAGATTGAATACCATGCCTGCCTCATCCAGTTGTTCTTTATCCATGCTTTTTCTTCGGTGGAGTCCGGATTGCTCATGGCTATGGCCTTGGACCGTTATGTGGCTGTCTGCTCCCCACTGCATCACTCTAGTATCCTGACCCCATCTGTTGTAGGTAAACTGGGGGGAGGTGTGATGATGAGAGGGCTGCTATGGGTGAGTCCTTTCTGCTTCTTGGTGTCCAGGATGCCCTTCTGCCCCAGTCGGATAATCCCCCAGTCATACTGTGAGCACATGGCTGTGCTGAAGTTGGTGTGTGCTGACACTAGAGTAAATCGTGCATATGGACTTTTTGTGGCCTTCTCTGTAGTTGGCTTTGACATTATCGTCATCAGTGTATCCTATGTAATAATTTTGAGAACTGTTCTGGGGTTACCCTCAGGTAAAGCCCGGCTCAAGGCTTTTGGCACATGTGCTTCCCATATCTGTGTCATCTTGGCTCTTTATATCCCAGCCCTCTTTACTTTTCTCACCCATCGCTTTGGACATCATGTGCCCCGAGTAGTACATGTCATGTTTGCTATTCTCTATCTCCTGGTACCTCCCATGTTCAACCCCATCATCTATGGAGTTAGAACCAAACAGATCAGGGACAGGGTTATTCAAGGATGTTGTAGAAAAGACTCCCAACTCAAAGCATAGGGTTTTAACCACCCCAAGGTCCCTACTGTTAAGGCATTGATGATATAAATGCATAAAGTTTTCCAGGATGTCACAATTTTTTTTTTCAAATTTACTGAGTTATAGTGAAGTGAAACTCATTCAGTCATGTCCACATCTTTGCAACTCCATGGGCTGTAGCCTGCCAGGCTCCTCTGTCCATGGAATTCTCCAGTCAAGAATACTAGAGTGGGTTGCCATTTCCTTTTCCAGGGGATCTTCCTGATCCAGAGATTGAACCCGGGTCTCCTGTACTGTAAGCAGACTCTTTACCATCTGAGCCACCAGGGAAGTCTGTATTGAAGTATATGTAACATAAAAATAGTTGTACATATTTAAGTTCAGTTCAGTTGCTCAGTGTCCAACTCTTTGTGACCCCACGGACTGCAGCACACCAGGCTCTCCTGTCCATCACCAATGCCCGGAGATTACTCAAACTCATGTCCATCTAGTCAGTAATGTCATCCAACCATCTCATCCTCTGTCTCCCCTTCTCCTCCTGCCTTCAATCTTTCCTAGCATCAGGGTCGTTTCCAATGAGTCAGTTTTTCACATCAGGTGGCCAAAGAATTGGAGCTTCAGCCTCAACGTCAGTCCTTTTAATGAAGATTCAGGACTGATTTCCTTTAAGATGGACTGGTTGGATCTCCTTGCTGTCCAAGGGACTCTCCAGAGTCTTCTCCAACACCACAGTTCAAAAGCATCAATTATTCAGCACTCAGCTTTCTTTATAGTCCAACTCTCACATCCATACCTGCCTACTGGAAAAACCATAACTTTGACTAAATGGACGTTTGTTGGTAAAGTAATGTCTCTGCTTTTTAATATGCTGTCTAGGTTGGTCATAGCTTTTCTTCCAAGGAGTAGGAATCTTTTAATCTCATGGCTGCAGTCAACATCTGCAGTGATTTTGGAGCCCCCCCCTAAATAAAGTCTCTCACTTTTCCATTGTTTCCCCATCTATTTCCCATGAAGTGATGGGACTGGGTGTTATGATCTTAGTTTTCTGAATGTTGAGTTTTAAGCCAACTTTTTCACTCTCCTCTTTCACTTTCATCAAGAGGCTCTTTAGATCTTCTTTGCTTTCTGCCATAAGGGTGGTGGCATCTGCATATCTGAAGTTATTGATAGTTCTCCCAGCAATCTTGATTCCAGCTTGTGCTTCATCTAGCCTAGCATTCTGCTTGATGTACTCTGCATATAGGCTCAGAGGTTAAAGTGTCTGCCTGGAATTCAGGAGACCTGGGTTCGATCCCTGGGTTGAGAAGATCCCCTGTAGAAGGAAATGGCAACCCACTCCAGTACTGTTGCCTGGAGAATCCCATGGAGGGAGGAGCCTGGTAGGCTACAGTCCATGGGGTCGCAAAGAGTCGGACACGACAAGCGACTTCACTTTCACTTTCTTTCACTCTGCATATAAGTTAAATAAGCAGGGTGACAGTATACAGCCTTGATGTACTCCTTACCCAATTTGGAACCAGTCTGTTGTTCCATGTCCAGTTCTAATTGTTCCTTCTTGACCTGCATACAGATTTCTTAGAAGGCAGGTCAGGTGGTCTGATATTCCCATCTCTCTAAGAATTTTCCACAGTTTGTTGTGATCCACACAGTCACAGTCAAATAAATGTTTTGGTGTAGTTGATGAAGCAGAAGTAGATGTTTTTGTGGAACTCTCTTGCTTTTTCAATGATCCAACAGATGTTGGCAATTTGATCTCTGATTCCTCTGCCTTTTCTAAATCCAGCTTGAACATCTGGAAGTTCACAATTCACATACTGTTGAAGCCTGGCTTGGAGAATTTTGAGCATTACTTTGCTAGCATGTAAGATGAGTGCCGGAGAAGGCAATGGCACCCCACTCCAGTACTCTTGCCTGGAAAATCCCATGGATGGAGGAGCCTGGTAGGCTGCAGTCCATGGGGTCGCTAAGAGTTGGACACGACTGAGCGACTTCACTTTCACTTTTCACTTTCATGCATTGGAGAAGGAAATGGCAACCCACTCCAGTGTTCTTACCTGGAGAATCCCAGGGATGGGGGAACCTGGTGGGCTGCCATCTATGGGGTCGCACAGAGTTGGACACGACTGAAGCGACTTAGCAGCAGCAGCAGCAGTAAGATGAGTGCAATTGTGAGGTAGTTTGAAAATTCTTTGGCATTGCCTTTCTTAGGGATTGGAATGAACACTTACATTTTCCAATTTTCATTTTAATAAAATTTAATTTTATTTGATTAATTTCATATATTTAATCACATATTTAATGCTTACATTTTGATGAATTTGGGCATATGCATACATGCATGATACCATCACCACAGTCAAGGTAATATAAGCGTGTATCACATTTATATTTGTATTCTTACTCACCTCTTTCTTGTCACAGTCAGTGGTGAAGAAGATTCGAAAATTCAGGCGCTCATGTTTCTAAAGCCAATGTTAAAAAAAAAAAAATCAACATCAGATGAAGGTGTTTAAAGAGAAATCAGGAGTATGTTTGCTTTTCCGAAAAGAAAACAGCTATTGGAGCCTAAAAGTGCCTCCAGAAATAAATAGGTGTTCTGAAAGTAAAAAAAGTGAAGTTGCTCAGTCGGGTCCGACTCTTTGCGACCCCATGGACTGTAGCCTATCAGGCTCCTTCATCCATGGGATTTTCCAGGCAAGAGTGCTGGAGTGGATTGCCATTTCTTTCTCCAGGGGATTTTCCCGACCCAGGAATCGAACCGAGGTCGCCCGAATTGCAGGCAGACGCTTTACCGTCTGAGCCACCAGGGTAGCCTGGGTGTTCTGAAGGACCAAATTTTAGAGTTGCCTAGAATTTTGATCCCTCTATCAGGAAATCAGTTAATAGTTGTGAGTCTCTTCCTTTTTCTTTTAAAAATCATTTTATGGCTATATAACTTGAGACAGTAAAATGGGAATATCTTAATACATAGTTTAATGAGTTCTGACACATGTAAATGTCTGTGTGGTGACCTGCCCAATTAGGATATAGAAAATCCCCATCACTTCATAAAGATTTTTGCTGTGTCTTTTAGTTAAACACTCCCCTCTTCCCAAGCAGGTAAATCCTGATCTGAGTTCTTTCTCTCACTAAAACTTGAGTTTTGTTATTTTTTTCCTCTCACTAAAACTTTAGTTTGGTGTCCCACTCAGTATAAAGCTTTTCAGATTCATTCATACTGTTGCATTAATGAATGATTCATTTCCTATTCTTGCTCAGGAGTATAAATTTTTTTCTACATCTTTCTCTCTTGCTTCACCTTCTACCATTCTAGTCTTTTACTTCCACACATATCCACTTCTTACTGCTCTTAAGGCTTTGCTTTTAATCATACCAGTTCTCCACATGGTTTGCTTCTAGAACTTTCTACTTCTCATCACTCTGTAGTTCAACTAATACCACCTTATCAGTGAGTTATTTTTTAACCTGTGTATCTTAACTAGATTCTTCCCCTTATTATTTTCTTTCAACACATTTTATTTTCTATGTATCTTAGCCCAAAGTGTAATTATTTAAAATACTTACTTGTTATTTATTCCTCTGACTTGAATATAAATTCATGAAAGCATAAAATAATTGCTGACTATTCTACCCAAAACTAGCTCACACCCACACACACAAAACCTCACTGAGTGAATGAATGAATTTTTGCCTGTGTGATACCTTTGTCCTAACAATTTCACTAGGAACCACAAGATGGCATTTCCATGTATATTATTCCCTCTTCCCTCCAAAACTGGATCTCAGTCCTAAAGGCCCCTTTCATTTATCCCCATGGAAATTTTGAAGATTTCTGTTGGTCAAATGAGATAAGTTCATTATATAAATAACAATTTCCTTCATTCTCTGCTTTTTAATTAACAAATGTAAAATATTTGAAACATTTTAAAATTTCTGTTCAAGAAATGATTTATTGAACAATTGTCTGCACCAAACATTCTGTAAGAGGATGGGAATAGAGTGGGGAACAAGAGAAACTGTCCATCAGAGCATTTAAATAGTAGGAGAGACTCAAAATAAACATCCTGAATACCTACAATTCCAGCTCCAGTATAAAAACTTAGTACTTGAGCTATGCAGCTCTCTCCTGCACTCAGTCGTGTCTGACACTTTGTGACCCCATGGACTGTAGTCTGCCAGGCTTCTCTGTCCATGGGATTCTCCAGGCAATAATACTGGAGTAAATTGCCATTTCATCCTCCAGGGGATGTTTCCAATCCAGGAATTGAACCCACAACTCCTGTGTCTCCTGCATTGGCTGGCAAATTCTCTAACACTGCATGATCTCCTAAGTCCACCCTGATTAGAAGTATCCTTAGCTGTTCTGAATTGATGAAAATAGATGATTGCTTTCATCATACAAGAGCCAATGGGTTCAAATTTGTAACTAAATTCAAGCTTTCTGTAGCCAATTTGTAAAAAGTATCAAATGAGTACTGTGATTGAGGAATTCAATTTCCCCTTTGTAAGACAGGCAGAGTCATCACTGCCCCTCTCTTCTCTCAAGTAACACACATCTCTAACATGACACAAGTGACCGAGAGAGACCAGACAGACCTTAACAAACGCAGCCCCAGAAAGTCAGCTTCTCCAGGTTTTTAAACATTGCTAAGAGCCAAACCAAGCTCTCAGAATTCCATTCTAGAGTAATTTCGAAAGCTGAATCTTCATCAGTATTGTCTACTCTGTGTGGAGCCAGACACAGGGTTATTGGTATGATGGCATTTCATATTCAACAAGCATTTCTTTATCACTTATATGTCAGTGCTGCACTTGGTGCTGCGGTTATAGAGATCAGTAGTTCATAGCTCATCCTAAAAACTACTCCTCTGTGTTCTCACAGGCTTCCCTGGTGGCTCAGATGGTAAAGAATCTGCCTGCAATGCAGGAGACCTGGGCTCAATCCCTGGGTCAAGAAGATCCCCTGGGCAAGAGAATGGCAACCCACTCCAGTATTCTTGCCTGGAGAATCCCCATAAACAGAGGAGTGACTAACAGTTACTGTGGTCTCACAGCTTCCCAGGTGGCACTGGTGGTCAAGAATCTGCCTGCCAAAGCAGGAGACTTAAGAGATGTGGGTTCAATCCCTGGGTAGGGAAGGCCTACTGGAGGAGGGCACATGGACAGAGGATCCTGGTGGGCTACAGTCCATAGGGTCACAAAGAGTCGAACACAACTGAAGTGACTTAGCATGCATGTGTGTATTCTAACAGCAACTGGTAAAACTGCTGTCATCACACTTACTTACTCCTAAACACCTTAGTGATCTGATTGTGCATTTTAATGTTGACTCTCAGTCAGCTAACCCTGAAGTCACTGACTAATCCTAGTCTGTCTTCTGAGCCTTGGACTCCCAGGGCCAGAGAAGGAGGGAGAGAAAGGCCCAAGGAGGTTTGACGCCTGACTTCACAGACCACAGCCTCCACCCCAACCTCAACCAAGATCAATGTAGAGTCTCAGTCTCTGGGTTTCAGTTCTCCATGGGTCTATCTTAGGTGTGGCTCCTCAGGGAAAAGATTTAGGATCTCTCATTTCTGGAAGCCCTCCAGATGCCAGCTCCAGTATTGATTACAGACATTTGCATCACTGCACGTGTGTATCTACAAGTGTCTATCCAGTTACATTTTGTAGATGAGAAAACAGAAACCGAACAATCTAAGATCCTTGGGTATATTTCTGAGTCAGAATGTACAGCAGAGGCAGAAAGGGAGTGGGTGAAAATAAACAAAAGGCAGATCTACTAGGTAGGAATTGATCCTTTCTAAGAAATCCACTACATGTTTACAACTCTGAGGAGACATTCACATGATAATTTGTATTAATGATGCCCCTGGAGTCATGCAACATGGCTCCCTTGGAAGAGTTTTGAAAAGGAACGTGTGCCAATTTCTGTTTTGTAAACTTCATATTTTAAAAGATGTTCAAGGCCAATGGGGTGTTGGAGAAGACTCCTGAGAGTTCCTTGGACTGCAAGGAGATCAAACCAGACAATCCTAAAAGAAATCAACCCTGAGTATTCATTGGAAGGACTGATGCTGAAACTCCAATACTTTGGCCACCTGATGCAAAGAACTCACTCATTAGAAAAGACCCTGATGCTGGGAAAGATTGAAGGCAAGAGGAGAAGCAGACAACAGAGGATGAGATGGTTTGATGGCATCACTGTTTCAATGGACATGAGTTTGAGTAAGCTCCAGGAGATGGTGAAGGACAGGGAAGCCTGCTGTGCTGCAGTCCATGGAGTCACAGAGTCAGACACAACTCAGTGACTGAACAATAAAACAGGGGCAGGATACTTCCCCAGAAGGTCTCATGTTTTAATTGTCTCCTGGAATGGAATAGAAAGCTCTCAGTGAACGCTGTTTTCCAGATCTTCAGCATCTTCAGGATGCTGTTTCTCTTATTTCTGGAAACAGAGCGGTGATACCTGTCAGATCCATTATAGCAGGAAGGTGTGGGCAAGGAGCCAGAAAGAGGAGATGAATTGAGAGAAGAGTAAATGTTGCTCTGGAAAAGGAATAGTGAAGTCTACAGTGTAGTGATATTGTCTCTGGGCCAATGGGAGTGATGATTTGAATTATCAACAAAAGGATTCAATTATTTTTGAAGCTGGTTTTCTTTAATCCACATAGAAGAGGGAGTCATTTATACATTCATTCATTCAGTGATTTTTCAATAATTACTCTTCCATGTGTCTTCTGTCTTACTAATAATCCTCAACAGCCATGCTTTTTGTGGTCTTTTGACTGAGAATTTTTGAGGGCAGCCACCAGACCATTCTCATTGGTGCATGCCCAACACTTAGCAGCCTGGAATAGAGTAAGTGCTTAAAGAAACAGATAAGTGAATGATGAATAGTATATCCTAGAAAGATCTCATTTGGAATTAAAAGAAAACAAGCAGTCCATTGTATGGGTTTTCTGTGATCTCTCACTTTCATAAAGCACATAAGCATATGAATCTGAACTGAATTATTGGTTTACTGATTCACTGTTAATAATGATAATTCAAGCAGAAATTATGGGAGATACTAGCCCTGAGGCTTCATCCCTTTCCCCCAGGTTCCCAGAAATTAGGCCTAAGATTTCCCTAAAAGTAGCAAAAGAATGGGAGAACCACTACACAGAGTCAGGAGACCCGAAAACCAGTTCAGCTCAGATCTGGTCCTAGGGTATGATTGGGTACATCTCTAGTATTTCAGGGACCAGCTCTTCAATGACCTTCTTCTCAGCTCTCCGAATAAAACAACAATCACTAATTTGTTGTTGCTTAGTCACTTAGTCATGTCCAACTGTTTGTGACTCCATGGACTGTAGCCCGACAGGCTCCCCGTCCATGGAATTATCCAGGAAAGAATACCGGAGTGGGTTGCCATTAGACCTGCCTACTTCCAAAGAAACAAGTTTGTATTTACGGAAACATAAATACACAAGGGAGTTTGTGTATTTATGAATTCTCCCATTGGTAGGGAGACCTGAGAGCAGGAAAAGCATCAGAAGAGATATCACCAAGGAAGTGATGATTAATCTGTGGCTTTAATTGGATAGTTTTAATACATCAAAGGGTTACAAATGGGAAGGAAAGTCAAAGTCGAGGAATCAGCATTTTTAAAGGTGATAAACCTTTGAAATGAAAGATATAGGAGCAGCAGCAAACAAGGCTGAAACAAGGCTGCAGAGTCAAATACAGGCTCGATCTTACCTAGGTCTTCAGGGTTTTAGCTTGCAGGACAGAGATCCTCCAAGAGATCTCTGTGTTTAACCAAAGAGCCTAAGCAAATTCAGGGTGGGAATTTGGGGCTCCTAGAGAAACTGGGATCTGAGGGGAAAAAGGAAGCCCTAACAGGTAACGCTGGCCCCAGATGAAGGCAAAAGCATGAAAACGTCCTCAGCAGGCTATAAAGAATTACACAGAGCACAGGATAGATGGCAAGATGATGGTTGAGTTAGGCATTTCTCTTTCTCTCTCTTTCCCATTTTCATGATTTTTCTAATTTATTTTAATCTAATGTATATAAAAGAGTGGTTAGATACACCCATGTGAAGAGCTGACTCATTGAAAAAGACCCTGATGCTGGGAAAGATTGAGAGCGGGAGGAGACAGGGATGACAGAGGATCAGATGGTTGGATGGCATCATCGATTCAATGGACATGAGTTTGAGCAAACTCCGGAAGACAGTGAAGGACAAGGGAAGTCTGGCATGCTTCAATCCATGGGGTTGCAAAGAGTTGAACATGACATAGTGACAGAACAACAACAAAATTACACCCACAGGCATAATGAAAAAGTAATTTGTTTCTTTAGACAAATTTGACTTTTATGTGGAAAAAAAGGACAGAGGTTGCTGTAACGTTTACTGTGACTCATTTCCATTTGGAGACAAAGTTTAAAGTGTTTATTCTTCATTCCATAAATTTGGGCTTGTGATTTATAAACATACCATCAGGAGAAAATATAGCTCATTTTAAGGTTTAATTTAGGAAAATATGTGTATTTATTAACATATGATAAGCAATTTCCAGTTTAGACCATTTTCTAATTACTCAACTCTCGTAATTCCCAGACTTCTCGAAAATAATGTGCTTGTGACTCAATTAGTCTCTTTGTTTTTTTTTTTTTTTTTTTGAGGAATTAGTGTTTTTATTTTTTATTTTTATTTTTTTTTAATTTTATTTTATTTTTAAACTTTACAATATTGTATTAATTTTGCCAAATAAAAGGTAGGCTCCTAATCCAACAGTAGTCATCCTCTGATGCCATCATTGTCGACCAGCTCTCCACCAACTCCTTGTGTCTTTTCAAGGTGGGAGGCTCCCCAATCTGGATCTGTTTCCTGTCCTGTGTATGCTACACAATGGCTGTTGTGAGAATCAGCCCCCTCTGTGATGTGTCCTGCACTTACTACTTCTATGAAACATGTATTTCTTTCTGACCCTGCTAGCTTTCATGGTGGGGAGACCCTCTTACTCTCACCTGATCTGAGATGCTGTCCATTTTATTGGTTCTAAACACATAAAATCAACTACTGTAACTGCTTCTGCTCCAACAGGTCTGCTTTATCCATACTCTGTCAGTCAGGGTTGGCCATGTGCCATCTGGTACTGGATGTCTCCATATGCTTCCTACTCCACCATTTCATCATATTCCAGTAATTGGCAGTCAAGCTGGGAACAGCTGTAATAACAAAAGCATTGTAGGAGTGAACCCCCTTTGCTCCATGTTCTCCTGAATGATATTTTACCTCAACCAAATCATCCCTTAGACCTACTGTAAGCATATGGCTATGCTGAAACTGATGTATGTTGATGCCAGACCATATGTATGATCTTCTCTGTGATTGAATTTGGTGTATATGTCATTACAACACCATACGCTATGATATTCCAGGCTACTCTCTAGCTACCCATTGGAGAAGCCCTGCCCAAGGCATGTGGCCTGTGCCCCTAATACTCATGTCATCCTGTTGCTGTATGTCTCAGGGACTCTACTTCTTCCTTTGCTTTAGCTACCATAATTACTCTAATGCAGTTACTATTATACATATAATTACTATAATATGATTGATTCCTTCTTAAAAGGGAGATACACTTTAATTTTAATACTTGTGTACCCATCTATTTAAATACCCAGTTAGATTCTTTAAACATTTAAATATGATAAGTTGATTGTTATGCTATACATATAACCTTCTCAAATGTTTCTCTACATTGAGTGTAGCTACAAATCTGTCTGGTCCACAGTAGACACTTAATAAATATTATTTATATTGGTCAATATGAATATATCCAGTGTGAATATATTTTATCAATATAAAATCTATGATAAAATCTATGATAATCTAGCATGTGTAACTCAATTCTGGATCCAAGCATTTAAAAAATAGTTAAAATTTGACATTAGCATTTTTTCAGAGATACTTACTTTAAGAATATACTAGCAGAAAAAAAAAGAATATACTAGCAGACACCCAGAAACACTTTATTTCCCAGGTAGGAAAATTAGAGAATTAGTCTTTTTTGAAAATTCATTCTAATGAAATATAAAGCAAGAGAGAAGGCTTCAGAAATGTACCTGCATCCATGAATCTAAATTCCTGATCAGAAATTTTTCAGAAAGGCCCACAGATGCATAATATTTCTTCTCAGTTATATACATTCAACATCACATTTCCCTCATTCACACTAGCAGGCATTGTTCTTTATCAGACTTCTGACGCAATAGCTGTTTCACGGGAATTCAGAAAAGCCCTTTACTTTCACAGATGCACTAATAGAAAAGTATTTTTAAATCACAACAAGGAATACCTCTGCCTTGCAGCTTGATGGCCAACTTATGCATTAGGTAAGACCAGAGCAAATACAGAGACACAGTTAAAAGCACACAGCTGTGGTCTGGTCTCCTGTCTGTATTCAATCATCTACTCAGTCAACAATTGCTCACAGTATTGAATCCTTGCGCTTCCCAGATGGCACAGTGGTAAATAATCCATCCGCCTGCCAAGCCGGAAACATGGATTCGATCTTTAGGTCGGGAAGATCCCCTAGAGAAGAAATGACCCCCAACTCCAGTATTCTTGCCTGAGAAATCCATGAACAGAGGAGCCTAGCAGTCCATGGGGTTGCAAAGAGACTTAGCAACACGCACACATTGAATTCCTTGCTTACTTAATGGGGGGGGGGGGGGGGGGCGCGCTGCTGCTGCTGCTGCTAAGTGGCTTCAGTCATGGCCAACTCTGTGCGACCCCAGAGACAGCAGCCCACCAGGCTCTTCTGTCCCTGGGATTCTCCAGGCAAGAACACTGGAGTGGGTTGCCATTTCCTTCTCCAATCATGGAGGTGAAAAGTGAAAGTGAAGTCGCTCAGTTGTGTCCGACCCTTCAAGACCCCATGGACTGTAGCCTACCAGGCTTCTCCCTCCATGGGATTTTCCAGGCAAGAGTACTGGAGTGTGTTGCAATTAATGGGGGCAGGGGTCAACAAAATAATCACTTTATTGAATTAAATCACATTGAACTTATGGAGAAAGTATTTACTATTATCCTGATATTAAGCACGACTCATCTTTTTTTTTTAATTTATTTTATTTTTAAACTTTACAATATTGTATTGGTTCTGCCATATATCGAAATGAATCCACCACAGGCATACATGTGTTCCCCATCCTGAACCCTCCTCCCTCCTCCCTCCCCATACCATCCCTCTGGGTTGTCCCAGTGCACCAGCCCCAAGCATCCAGTATCGTGCATCGAATCTGAACTGGCGACTAGTTTCATATATGATATTATACATATTTCAATGCTACTCATCTTCTTAACCCTTCAAAATTCTTAAGCCCAGACTGGCCCCTTATCCAAAGGGCATGATAAATTTACGCTGCTATTCTCTTTGGCGTTCCAACTGTGCTGTGAATGCTGGTTCTGTAGTTGACTCTGCCAAGTGTTGAAAGCAGTACTAACGAGGGGAATGAGGTGACTGATGCCACTTTGGACATATATACACATATCTTTTCCTCTACACCCGTTATCCATCAAGTCACACATAGAAAGAGAAGCAGATGAATTGGGAAGACAATGCCACTACTGATGAATTCTGTGTGGCTGAGCCTCAGCCTCCTAGAAGCCTCTCTCCCTACTTAAATAGTGCACATAATTGCATCTCAAAACTCTAGTCACTAAAACCCTGGATTCCTTTCAAAAATCAATGAAAGATTACCCCACAGAGGGAGCACATCAAGGTCTTGTAACCTTTCTTGTTATAGCCTGTTCCACTAAAAAAGTAAGCATTGTTAGCACACCTGTTTGGAGAAAGCAGAGGGAATAAAGAAGATTGAGAAAGGATAGGATCACAGTGTCTTTTCTTCAGGAATTGTCTGCAGTGTGCCTGTGAAGTATTCTAGGGGAAGAACTTTATGTCCAGCCCTACTTGGACTGTGACATGAATTGTGTCTTCTTCATTTACTTGCAACATGATATCCAGGAAGAGCACCAACCCAAGTCCTCAATTTTATTCTACCTGGCTCAATAATTAGAATGAGTAGATTCTTAAAATGAATAAGTCCCTTGTAACAGTGAACTTGGGCAAGTAGATATAGGATGAACAAACACTTTCTTACTCATTCTGACAATTCCTCATGGCATAAGTGTGTGCATATTGCATTTTTTAAAAGTTCCTTTCTACCATGAGAGGGAGATAAAAGAATTGGGTGAAGAAACCAAACAAATCAGCTGTTGTCATTTTCAAACTAGCGATAAGAACAATTAACATTTTCCATAGTTTTATTCTGTATCAGATCAGATCAGTCGCTCAGTCGTATCCGGCTCTTTGCGACCCCATGAATTGCAGCACACCAGGCCTCCCTGTCCATCACCAACTCCCAGAGTTCACTGAGACTCATGTCCATCGAGTCAGTGATACCATCCAACCATCTCATCCTCTGTCGTCCCCTTTTCCTCTTGCCCCCAATCCCTCCCAGCATCAGAGTCTTTTGCAATGAGTCAACTCTTCCCATGAGGTGGCCAAAGTACTGGAGTTTCAGCTTTAGCATCATTCCTTCCAAAGAAATCCCAGGGCTGATCTCCTTCAGAATGGAATGGTTGGATCTCCTTGCAGTCCAAGGGGCTCTCAACAGTCTTCTCCAACACCACAGTTCAAAAGCATCAATTCTTTGGCACTCAGCTTTCTTCACAGTCCAACTCTCACATCCATACATGACCACAGGAAAAACCATAGCCTTGACTAGACGAATCTTTGTTGGCAACGTAATGTCTCTGCTTTTGAATATGCTATCTAGATTGGTCATAAATTTCCTTCCAAGGAGTAAGCGTCTTTTAATTTCATGGCTGCAGTCACCACCTGTAGTGATTTTGGAGCCCAGAAAAATAAAGTCTGCCACTGTTTCCACTGTTTCCCCACCTATTTCCCATGAAGTGGTGGGACCGGATGCCATGATCTTCGTTTTCTGAATGTTGAGCTTTAAGCCAACTTTTTCACTCTCCACTTTCACTTTCGTCAAGAGAATTTTGAGTTCCTCTTCACTTTCTGCCATAAGGGTGGTGTCATCTATATACTATATATAATATACATAGAGTATACAGAAACTTTTATTTAATCCACAACTAGAATATTGTAAATACTCCAAATGTAATTTCAAAAATATCAGTTTTTGCCAAGTTCTATCCAAATGAGTCTCCCATTCATTGAGCATCATCCATGTGACAAACACTATGTTGTGTTGTACAGACTTTGTCTCAAGTCATTTTCACAATATTATTATATTATTATCCACATTTTATCAATGAGACAAGCACATACCCAATGTCACAAACTAGTGATGACAGAGTTAAGATTTAAACACCAATCAGTCAGATTCCAAAATGGTTATACTTTCAGTATGAACTCATGTAGAAAGTGATAGCAAAAAGGAAAATTTTATTATTTATATTTGTTGTTATACCTCTGAAGTATGCACTCCTTCAAACATGATGAGGAGCAGTAATTGAGCGGAAACATATTTAATGTTAGGGTTACATGCCACAATTTACCAGCTGTATAAATTTGAATAAATTGCTTTAACACACTGGGACTTCAGTTTCCTTTTCTGTTAAATTAGAATGATAATTATAAATAAATTATATAGTGTTATTTTGTGGATTAAATTATATAATTAAACATGAAATAGCCTTTCTAAACTATGTATTTATTAGCAAGTATTAAATTTTAAATAATTCATATAATTGATTTTGGGGGCATTTTTAGCCTCATCTCCAAATAGAACCCTCCAAGTGGAATGAATAAGAAAGCTGTGGTACATATACACAATGGTTTACTCAGTCATTAAAAATAATACATTTGAATCAATTCTAATGAGGTGGATGTAACTGGAGCCTATTATACAGAGTGCAGTAAGCCAGAAAGAAAAACACCAATACAGTATACTAACGCATATATATGGAATTTAGAAAGATGATAACAATAACCCTGTATGAGGGACAACAAAAGAGACACAGATGTATAGAACAGTCTTTTGGACTCTGTGGGAGAGGGCTAGGGTGGGATGATATAGGAGAATGGCATTGAAACGTGTAAATTATCACATGTGAAGTAAATCGCCAGTCCAAGTTGGATGCATGATACTGGGTGCTCGGGGCTGGTGCACTGGAATGACCCAGAGGGATGGGATGGGGAGGAGGAAGGAGGGGGGTTCACGATGGGGAACACAAGTACACCCATGGTGGACTCATGTCAGTGTATGGCAAAACCAATACAATATTGTAAAGCAAAATAAATAAATAAATAAAACTGAGATTTTAAAAAAGGAGATGATTAAAAAGGAGAGATCTTAGCTTTAGGTGCCAAAAGCAGTGTAGCTATTTGCCAACAGCAGAAAAGGCATTTGGACACCAGTGGAGTAACCTTTACTCACACTGCCTTGTGGGTGAGTTCTGAATTAGCATTTTCATACTGCTTAACAAATTACCATAAATTAGTATAAATTCAGTGGCTTAAAATACCACAAATGTATTATCTTACAGTTTGGAGGTCAAGGTCTAAAATAAAAGTTGTGGGGCTAAAAAGCAAGGTTTCAGCAGAGTTGTATTCTTTCTGGAGGCTCTAGCTGAAAATCTGTTTCCTTGCCTTTTCCAGTTTCTAGAGCTTGTCTGCATTCCTTAGCTTATGTCCCTTTCCTTACAGATCTCCAATCTCTCCTTCCATAGTTCTGTGTCCTACTCCACCTCTGAGCTTTGTGCCTCCTTCTTATAAAAACCTTTGTTATTACATCAAGTCCACCTGGATAATCCAGGCTAGACTCCTCAGCTCAACATATTTAATCCAAAATAGTTTAAGTAGGGACTTCCCTGGTGGCTCAGACAGCAAAGAATCCCCATGCAATGAAGGAGACCTGGGTTTGATCCTGGGTCAGGAAGATCCCCTGGAGGAGGGCATGGCAACCCACTCCAGTATCCTTGCTTGGAGAATTCCATGGACAGAAGAGTCTGCTGGGCTACAGTCCATGGGGTTGCAAAGAATTGGACATGACTGAGTGACTACCACTTTTCACTCTCCCTGGTGGTCCAGTGGCTAAGACTCTACATTCCCAGTGTAGAGGCCCCAGGTTCAATCCCTGGTCAGGGAACTAGATCCCACCTGCTTCAACTAAAGATCCCACACAGGCAATGAGAAGATCCTGTGTGACACAAGGCAGATCGAAGATCCTGCATGCCACAACTAAGACCTAGCACAGCCAAATAAAAATAAGAAATTGGTTTAAGTAAATGTAATGTATCTGCTTCCCCCATTATTAGATGTCACTGTCAGAACAGGTCAGAACATAGTACATACTCACCATAATTATTTAAATGAATTTGTCAGTGAAAACAGCCACAAACGTGTGAATTAATTAAGCTATAAAATACAGCACATAGGAGCTGCTCAAAAATGATAGTTATCATTATTTCTGAACATGCCAAAAAATTCTATTTATTGAAGACTTGTTTTTGCAGTTTGTTTTGATCTTTTTTGTTCCTTTTAATCCTTCCTGACGTCTTTGAAATAATACTTACTAGTGCTTCTTTCTGTCAATGACTTTTTTTATATTTCTTTTTTTATATTTTATTTTATTTTTTAACTTTACAATGTTGTATTGGCTCCGCAACACATCAACATGAATCCGCCACAGGCACACACGTGCCCCGCATCCCAAACCCCCCCTCCCCCTTCCCTGCACCATCCCTCAGGTTCAATGCAGGATACTGGATGCTTGGGGATTTTTTTTCCTTTAAATGCAGAATGTAAGTAATGAGATGCTAAAGTAAGAATATCAGATGATATATGTAGTGAGACCTGCCTGTGCAGTCCTGTGTTGATCGTTACGTCACTTCCATCTCTTCCCCCTTCCAAGGGTGTAATTCACAGCAAGAAAGCTGTGCTTAATGTCTTTGCAAAAATATTACACTCAAGAGGTTTTCCTCAAGTGTATCAACTGCCTGAAAAAATTCATGCATTTTCTCTGGGGTGGGTTAGGAGGCCCCTCTGCAGCTAGGGATTCTGCTCTTGGCAGGGTTGTCATGCGGGAAAAGCTATTTAAATGGCTATTTGCTCCTGCTTGAAAAGGCTGAAATTGTAGATTTTCCCCAGCCAAGTGCCCCAGAAAGCAGTTCCATCAGTCAGGAGTTTTCACTTATCTCTTTGATGGGGTCTTGTAAAGGCAGGGAACTTTTTCCTCCAGTGAATAGCAGGTATGGAGATGACAAAAAGAGAAGATGTGGGGGAGAAGCACCAAGGTCACAGAGAGGTGGGGAAAGCTGGAGTAGAAATATGAAAGAGAAAGAAATATTTCTTTCCTTTCTCTTTCTAGGATTGGGGAAATAGTGGGGAAGGGGCTGGAAATGGGAGGGGAAAAAGAAACCCTCCAGCAGTGCTCTAAAAGTTTAAAATACAAGTTAAGTATTGAAACTTTTCCTGAAACTCAGAATCATTAAAATTCTTTTTAGCATCATTTAAGAGTCGGACACGACTGAGCGACTTCACTTTCTCTTTTCACTTTCATGCATTGGAGAAGGAATGGCAACCCACTCCATTGTTCTTGCCTGGAGAATCTGGGGTCACACAGAGTCAGACACGACTGAAGCAGCAGCAGCAGCAGCAGAGAAAGTTGGAATGAGAGGTCATCCAAGGATAGCAACTGCTAAAGGTCAGTACTACAGGGAGGGGAGTGAAAAACTTAAGGGGACACCAAAAAATTTAGCAATTATGATAAATAATGTTTTAATGCAGTATTTTAATCTAATCTAATCTAATTTTTTAGTCCATGATCAATAAAACGTCAAAGTTTTAAATAAAATTCTGTACCATGCCAAGTCATATTACAGTTTAGTGCAAAAGAAAAAAATGTGAACCCTTAGTTTTAATGAAAGCGAACTTATCAACAATATATTTTTAAACCTACTTTTTTGCTTACCTTATTTTCTTTCTTTTCTTTTTGGCCATACTGTGTGGCCTATGGGATCTTAGTTCCCCAGCCAGGGATTTAAGGATCAAACCCCAATCCCCCTGCATTGGAAACATGAAATCTTAACCATTGGACCACCAGGGAAGTCCCATTTATCTCATTTTCAGTTGAGAAAATTGCCATATTGGAGATTCGTGAGAATTATAAATAATTTATAATTAGCTGAAGTAAAATTATAATTCTATTATTATATAAATAAAATATTTAAATATAAAATAATAATGTGAGATTTAATACAATTACTTTTCATTTGTCAACATTTTCAAGTTATGTTAATGTTCTGCAAAACGTTAAGTATCAAAAAATGCATAAAAACATGTACATAGTGATGTACATTTTTCATTTTGCTTTGGACTCCAGTGTGGTTTGACACAGCTCTGGTTCAGAATTTTGATGTTCTGTTTGTCATGGATATTTTTGCATTGATTTTGACTTTTTTAAATATTGCATAAAAATGGTATCTATCCAATTGCTGTGAGTTGTTTTTTTTTAGCACCATCCTTATATTCCATTCCCAAGGCAAATGTCTTACTTGCCTCACCCTAGCTTCAGTCCTGCTGTTCATAGCATATGCTAAGTATGACAGTTAGGAAAAATGACAAGTTTGAGTCACACTGTCTTTTACTTGTTTAATGGGTTAATTTAATCTAGCTGAAATTTATCTGTAAAATAAAGATAATAGATAAAAGCTACTTCTAACTCTGTAGGGACTACATGAGGTATAATAATTAGAACAATTATCAGAATATCTGACAGACAGTAGTTTCGACTCAATGAAATGTATCATTGCAGGAACTAAGTGAAGAATACCATTTCACTTAGGCCACCATGCTGTCAATTGGTAATGCCACTTCCCCAACTTTCTTCTTGACTGGAGTTCCAGGGCTAGAAGATTTTCACATCTGGTTTTCTATCCCCTTTTGCTGCCTTTGTGTGATTGCCCTTTTGGGGAATACCACCGTCCTATATGTAGTGATCACAAACTCCAGCCTCCAGGAGCCCATGTACTACTTCCTGTCCATGCTCTCCACCACCGACATTGGCATAACTATTTCCTCTCTTCCCACAACACTTGGTGTCCTCTGGTTCAATGCCAGGGTCATCAGCCTGGATGCTTGCATTCTGCAGATGTTCTTTCTGCATGGATTCACCCTCATGGAATCTTCTGTGCTTTTGGCCATGGCTTTTGACCGCTTTGTTGCCATCCGCAACCCCCTAAGATATGCTATGATTCTAATCAACTCTAGAATCATCAAAGCTGGTGTGGTAATTTTTGTACGAATGCTGGTCAACCTGATGCCCTTGCTCCTGCTCCTTAAGAGGTTATCCTTCTGTGGTCCTAATGTGCTTTCTCACTCCTATTGCTACCACCCTGATGTGATTAAGTGTTCTTGCTCAAGTATCAAGGTCAACAGTATCTGTGGTTTAGTTGCTCTCATTCTGACCTCAGGTATAGATATTCCCTGCATTTTCCTCTCCTACATGCTGATCATCAAGTCCATCCTTAGCATCGCCTCCCCAGAGGAAAGGCGAAAGGCTTTTGGCACTTGCATCTCTCACATTGGGGCTGTTGCCATCTTCTACATCCCCTGGGTCATCTTGGCTTTGGTACATCGGTTTGGGCATAGTGCTCCTCCATATGTCCATACACTGATGTCAAATCTCCATTTTCTATTTCCCCCAGTGCTGAACCCTATTATATATAGTGTGAAGACCAAACAAATCCGTAAAGCTTTCTACCAACTATTTCCAAACACAAAGTAGCAAGTCTGATCATGCAATGTCCTAGATAGAAATAACCTTACTTTCTTCCTCCCTTCCTTCAACATTTTATTGTGAGTAACATTACACTTTTCCTTAGTGGTGGTAATACAAGTTTATATAAGAAACATCCTTGTCCTCTATAGTCTAGTTTATATAGTCTAGTGTCAGGGACATAAAGTTAAATATATATAATAATGGCAGTGAATAGGAGTGTTACCAAAGAATTATATCCAGAAGGCTATATGACACTGAAGAAAATATCTAGATCAAATTGCAGACTCAAAGAATTGTTTGAAGAGCTAACTACTTGAACTAAGAATAATATGTAACATGTGAAAACGTAAGGATCTTCCAGGCCCAGGGCACAGGTCTCTGAAGTCAATGAAATGTGACATAGCCTGATACACCAAGGATTGTACATGGTTACTATAGCTGGAGTAAGGGATGCGTGAGATGGTGAAAGGAGTAAGAGAGGTTATATGTGAGGTTATAAAATAACCTTTGTGCCTGGTAAAGTGACAGTATGAAAGCTTGAAGAACAATCAACTGGAATTGGAAGTTTTATTAGATTCTCTTTTTAAAAAATCCATGATTCCCTGGAAAAAAAAATTATCTCTTTATTCTTCTGATTTGAGGGAATCTAAGAAATGTTAACCTTCAATCCCTTAATGTCATATAAATGTATTTTTTGTCCTGGTTTATACATAGGGATTCTATAGTTCTGGCATTATGATCTACTATTGCTGAACTTGAATTCTAAACTTTCTAGCACCAGCTCTAATTCTTGGGTACTCAAGGGTAGATAATGAAGATTACAAGACTCTAAGAGGGAGGATCCCATGGAGAAGGAAATGGCAACTCACTCCAGTATTCTTGCTTGGGAAATCCCATGGGTTTTGGAGTCTGGAGCACTACACTCCAAGGGATCACAAAGAGTTGGACATGACTGAGCAACTGACACACAAGGGAAAAAACAGAAACGGTAGTAAAATTTAGTGCTTTCCTGTCTCTGCTGACAATATTATACATCACCTTTCAGTTCAGTTCAGTGGCTTAGTCATGTCCAACTCTTTGCGATCCCATGAACCACAGCACGCCAGGCCTCCCTGTCCATCACCAACTCCCGGAGTCCACCCAAACCCCATGTTCATTGTGTCGGTGATGCCATCCAACCATATCATCCTCTGTTGTCCCCTTCTCCTCTTGCCCTCAATCTTTCCCAGCATCAGGGTCTTTTCAAATGAGTCAGCTCTCTGCATCAGGTGGCCAAAGTATTGGAGTTTCAGCTTCAACATCAGTCCCTCCAATGAATACCCAGGACTGATCTCCTTTAGGATGGACAGGTTGGATCTCCTTGCAGTCCAAGGGACTCTCAAGAGTCTTCTCCAACACCACAGTTCAAAAGCACATACCTTTTATTCCCTCACAAAAATCTTCTGACATAAGATTAGCTTGCCAGGCTCCTCTGTCCATGGAATTCTCCAGGCAAGAATACTGGAGTGGGTAAGCATTCTCTTCTCCAGAGGAATTTTCCTGACCCAGGGATTGAACTCATCGCCTGAATTGCAGGCAGATTCTTTACCGTTTGAGACACCAGGCAAGCCTCAAGACATACGAAAGAAGGATTAGAATTGGGTAAAGAGTATGAAATAATGCACTGAAGGAAAGATATTGTGTGCCTTATTTCATATCTTGTAGAAATATTTACATCTTAAGGTGACTGGATTTAGGAGTTTAATAGCATTTGAGCTTTTTGTAAACAGTATTAATTGTTTCCTTTGTTATTTTCCCCTGAAAGTTAGTAAAACTGAACAATGGTAGAAAAATGATGTTAGTAAAGTTGTAATATTAATTATGTACATACAATTGTGCCTCTGTCACCACCTTGCAGCTTCTATTATGCCTTACCCTACTTCCACCCTCCACAAATAAAGTCTTACACTTTTGTTTGTTTTTCTTCTGTTATAAAGTCTTTATATATTTCCTCTTCTTGCCATTTTCTTCTCCAACAAATGAAAAATAGAGATAAAGCTAAAACTGGGCTTAGAGAGAAATTTTAGTAGAAAATGAATGTTTGTTACTTAGTCACTGTCATGTCTGACTATTTTGTAACCCCATGGCCTTTATAGCCCACTAGGCTCCTCTGTCCATGGGATTTCCCAGCCAAGAACACTGCAGTGGGTTGCCATTTCCTTCTCTAGGGGATTTTCCTGACCCAGAGATCAAACCTGCATCTCCTGCATTGGTAGACGGATGCTTTACCACTCAAATCAGATCAGATCAGTTGCTCAGTCGTATCCGATTGTTTGTGATCCCATAAATCGCAGCACGGCAGGCTTCCCTGTCCATCACCAACTCCCGGAGTTCACCCAGACTCACGTCCATTGAGTCAGTGATGCCATCCAGCCATCTCATCCTCTGTCCTCCCCTTCTCCTCCTGCCTCCATCCCTCCCAGCATCAGAGTCTTTTCCAATGAGTCAACTCTTCACATGAGGTGGCCAAAGTACTGGAATTTCAGCTTTAGCATCATTCCTTCCAAAGAAATCCCAGGGCTGATCTCCTTCAGAATGGAATGGTTGGATCTCCTTGCAGTCCAAGGGACTCTCTAGAGTCTTCTCCAACACCACAGTTCAAAAGCATCAATTCTTTGGTGCTCAGCCTTCTTCACAGTCCAACTCTCACATCCATACATGACCACAGGAAAAACCATAGCCTTGACTAGACGAACCTTTGTTGGCCAAGTAATGTCTCTGCTCTTGAATATGCTATCTAGGTTGGTCATAACTTTCTTTCCAAGGAGTAAGCATCTTTTAATTTCATGGCTGCAGTCACCATCTGCAGTGTTTTTGGAGCCCAGAAAAATAAAGTCTGCCACTGTTTCCACTGTTTCCCCATCTATTTCCCATGAAGTGATGGGACCAGATGCCATGATCTTCGTTTTCTGAATGTTGAGCTTTAAGCCAGCTTTTTCACTCTCCACTCTCACTTTCATCAAGAGGCTTTTGAGTTCCTCTTCACTTTCTGCCATAAGGGTGCTGTCATCTGCATATCTGAGGTTATTGATATTTCTCCCGGCAATCTTGATTCCAGCTTGTGTTTCTTCCAGTCCAGCGTTTCTCATGATGTACTCTGAAGAGAAGTTAAATAAGCAGGATGACAATATACAGCCTTGACGTACTCCTTTTCCTATTTGGAACCAGTCTGTTGTTCCATGTCCAGTTCTAACTGTTGCTTCCTGACCTGCATACAAATTTCTCAAGAGGCAGATCAGGTGGACTGGTAATCCCATCTCTTTCAGAATTTTCCACAGTTTATTGTGATCCACACAAAGGCTTTTGCATAGTCAATAAAGCAGAAATAGGTGTTTTTCTGGAACTCTCTTGGAAGCCCAAAAAATGAGTCTAATAGGAAATAAAAGAAACTCTGAAAACAAGTTAGTTAAGTATTTACCTCCAGAATTTAGAAAAATAAGTAAAGAACACATCTTCCCCTCCCCCAGGAAAAAAAAATGAGATAAAGTAATAAATGTTAGTGCAAAAAGATTTGTTTAAAAACTATTAACTAATAAATAAGATTAAAAAGACAAACGTTAACTCATTAGAAAGACTAGTAAACTTGACTTGAAAGAATTATCAATTATAGTTGAGGAAATGCATAAAAAATCAAAATTAGGAATGAAGAAATGACATCATTACTAATTCAGCAGACACTTTTGAAGATGTAAAAGAAAACAATTTTTAAAACCAGGGTACCAATTTTTTTGAAAATTCAGATAAGATGTGAAAATATCTAAAACTCACAGTTTTGAATAGTAATAAAAGAGAAAAAAGGCTCAATAATCCCATAATTATCAAATACATTATATTCATATGTACAAACCAACACAAAGACATAAAAGTAGAAGGGAAGAAAGATAGACAAAATGAAGAAAGGAACGCAGGGAGAGAGAAAAAGGAAGGAAGAGAAGGACAGTAGGAAGGGAGACGGACAGAAAGAAAGCACAGAACAATTTGCTTTAATTTCCAAACTATAGGCTCCAACTACACAAACTCTTTGAGAGAACAGGAAAATAAGGAACACTTCCTAATGAGTTTTATAAAACCAATTTTATTCAACACCGCAAAGAAGAACCCAGCCAATCCAGGCACCCAAAGGGAAGTAACACACACAGAGAGAATAAATGGAAAGGAAAGAAGAAAAGTAAATACTATTATTTATTGAAAGCCTTATAGATTAAGTAGAAGACTGAAATGAATCAACAAATAAGATTTATGGTATGTCACCACAGAAAGAATATTTTTCATCTTTTCCACCAACAACCGTAAGAGTAGATTTAAAGGATTACTGTTTAAAATACATGAAAAACCACATATTTAAGAATAAATTTCACAAAGGTATAAAATGCTTCTACTCTGAAAACTATAAAACAGCATTGAAACTAAAGAAACCAAGTAAATGGAGGTATAAATCATATTCATGGACTGAATAATTCAGTAAAGTCTTGTGAAACATTCTCCCCGGGATTGTCCAGTGTAATCCCACTGAAACCTCAGAATTCCTGTGTAGATTGGTGTGTGTGTGTGTGTGTGTATTAACTAGTTATTCTAATGTCACAATAATTTTTTAGAAATAAAGTTGTTTTACTCTATTCAATAACAGAACTGTTACAAAGCTACAATAATTATGACAATGTGATTTTTTCCCAGAATTAGACAAATGTAGTATTAAAGCAGAAAAGAATCCAAAACTTATACACTACATATATGGACACTCTATATGGAGCCATATAACAGTGGAGAAAAGATGGGTCTCTTCAATGAAAGTTGCTAGGTTAATTTTATATTCCTATAAAGAAAATAAGCATCACCTCCACCTCATACCTTAAACAAAAATCTCTTCCAAATAAATTATAGATGTAAATGCAAACAGTAAAATAATAAAGTTCCTATAGATAACACTGTGAAGTATATTTAAGTTGTTGGAATAGAAACCACTATTTCTTTAACATATAAGGCACTAAATATAAAGCAAAAAAGTTTGCTCTAAATTAAAATGGGAAATTCCATCCATCAAAACATACTTTCAAGAAAATGAATATTAAGAAGAGGATATATAAATAACTCTATAAAATTGATAAGAAAAATCAAACAAGCCAATAGAAAAATGGAAAAAAGTTTGGAATGAACACTTCATAAGAAACTAGATGAAAAGTGCTTTGGGGGAGGGTTTACATTTTATTTTATTGGAGTATAATTGCTTTACAATGTTGTACTACTTTCTGCTGTTCAATGAAGTGAATCAGTTATATGTCTACATATATCCCTTCCCTCTTGGACCTCCCTCCCAGCACCCCTCCCCCATTCCACCCATCTGGGTCATCAGAGAGCACCAAGCTGAGCCCCTTGTGCTGTACAGGAGCTTCACACTTGCTATCTATTTTACACACGGTAGTGTATGTCGATCCATCTCTCCCAATTCCTCTCACTCTCTGTCCCTTGTTGTGTCCACATGTCCATTCTCTATGTCTGTGTCTCTATCCCTGTGTCCTGCAAACAGGCTTATCTGTAGCAAAGTGCTTAAACACATGAAAAGATATCTGACGTAGCTAAACAATAGATACTGGAGAGAGTGTGATGAAAAGGGAACACTCTTACACTGTTGGTGGGAATGCAAACTAGTACAGCCACTATGGAGAACAGTGTGGAGATTCCTTAAAAAACTGGAAATAGAACTGCCGTATGGCCCAGCAATCCCCTTGCTGGACATACACACCAAGGAATCCAGAATTGAAAGAGACACATGTACCCCAATGTTCATTGCAGCACTGTTTACATAGCTAGGACATGGAAGCAACCTACATGTCCATCAGCAGATGAATGGATAAGAATGGTACATATGCACGATGGAATATTACTCAGCTATTAAAAAGAACACATTTGAGTCAGTTCTAATGAGGTGGATAAAACTGAAGCCTAATTTTACAGCGTGAAGTAAGTCAGAAAGAAAAACACCAATACAGTATATTGCACACACACACATATATATGGAATTTAGAAAGATGGTGATGACAGCCCTATGTGCAAGACAGTTAATGAGACACAGTTATAAAAACAGATTTTTGGACTATGTGGGAGAAAGTGAGGATGGGATGATTTGAGAGAACAGCATTGAAACATGTATATTATGATATGTGGAATAGATGACCAGTCCAAGTTTGATGCATGAAACAGGGCACTCAAAGCTGGTGCACTGGGACGACCCAGAGAGATGGCATGGGGATGGAGGTGGGAGGGGAGTTTGGAATGGGGGGACACATGTACACCTGTGGCTGATTCAATGTCAATGTATGATACAATTTGTCAATGTATGGCAAAAACCACCACAATATTATAAAGTAATTAGCCTCCAAGTAAAATAAGTTAATTAAAAAAAAAAAAGGTAGCATCTCAAAGTGACCTAGAAATTATACTTGTAGAATATAACCAACAAAAATGTATATAAGCATGCTTGAAAGACATAATAGTCTTCATAGCAGCATCGTTTTTATAACCAAAACCTGAACACAATGAAAGTGTCCAGTGAAATAAAAACTGATAATTTTGAGTATGTTCATACAATTATAAGAATTGAAAAGAATGAACAATTCCAACACTGTGAGCAGGAATCCCCTGGAAGAAATGGAGTAGCCTTCATGGTCAACAAAAGAGCCTGAAATGCAGTACTTGGATGCAATCTCAAAAAATGACAGAATGATCTCTGTTCATTTCCAAGGCAAACCATTCAATATCACAGTAATCCAAGTCTATGCCCCAACCAGTAACGCTGAAGAAGCTGATGTTGAATGGTTCTATGAAGACCTATAAGACCTTTTAGAACTAACATCCAAAAAAGATGTCCTTTTCATTATAGGGGACTGGAATGCAAAAGTAGGACGTCAAGAAACACCTAGAGTAACAGGCAAATTTGGCCTTGGAATACGGAATGAAGCATGGCAAAGGCTAATAGAGTTTTGCCAAGAGAATGCACTGGTCATAGCAAACACCATCTTCCAATAACACAAGAGAAAACTCTACACATGGACATCACCAGATGGTCAACACCAAAATCAGATTGATTATATTTTTTGCAGTCAAAGATGGAGAAGCTCTATACAGTCAGCAAAAACAAGACCAGGAGCTGACTGTAGCTCAGATCATGAACTCCTTATTGCCAAGTTCAGACTGAAATTGAACAAAGTAGGGAAAACCACTAGACCATTCAGGTATGACCTAAATCAAATTCCTTATGATTATACAGTGGAAGTGAGAAATAGATTTAAGGGACTAGATCTGATAGAGTGCCTGATGAACTATGGACGGAGGTTCATGACATTGTACAGGAAACAGGGATGAAGACCATCCCCATGGAAAAGAAATGCAAACAAGCAAAATGGCTGTCTGAGAAGGCCTTACAAATAGCTGTGAAAAGAAGAGAAGCGAAAAGCAAAGGAGAAAAGGAAAGATATAAGCATCTGAATGCAGAGTTCCAAAGAATAGCAAGGAGAGATAAGAAAGCCTTGCTCAGCCATCAATGCAAAGAAATAGAGGAAAACAACAGAATGGGAAAGACTAGAGATCTCTTCAAGAAAATTAGAGATACCAAGGGAACATTTCATGCAAAGATGGACACAATAAAGGACAGAAATGGTATGGACCTAAAGAAGCAGAAGATATTAAGAAGAGGTGGCAAGAATACACAGAAGAACTGTACAAAAAAGAGCCTCACAAGCAAGATAATCACGATGGTGTGATCACTGACCTAGAGCCAGACATCCTGGAATGTGAAGTCAAGTGGGCTTTAGAAAGCATGTTGATGTATGGAAAAAGCAATACAATATTGTAAATTAAGTAACCTCCAATTAAAATAAATAAATTCATATTTTTAAAAAATAAATAAAAATAAAATGTTTTCACTGCTATGATCAGAATGAATTAAGAAGTAAAACAAAACAAAAGAAAGCATCACTACAAACAAAGCTCTTAGAGGTGATGGAATTCCAGTTGAGCTATTTCAAATCCTGAAAGATGATGCTGTGAAAGGGCTGCACTCAATATGCCAGCAAATTTGGAAAACTCAACAGTGGCCACAGGACTGGAAAAGGTCAGTTTTCATTCCAATCCCAAAAAAAGGAAATGCAAAAGAGTGCTCAAACTACTGCACAATTGCACTCATCTCACACACTAGTGTAAAGTAATGCTCAAAATTCTCCAAGCAAGGCTTCAGCAATATGTGAACCATGAACTTCCAGATGTTCAAGCAGGTTTTAGAAAAGGCAGAGGAACCAGAGATCAAATTGCCAACATCTGCTGGATCATCTATAAAGCAAGACAGTTCCAGAAAAAACATCTATTTCTGCTTTATTGACTATGCCAAAGCCTTTGACTGTGTGGATCACAATGAACTGTGGGAATTCTGAAAGAGATGGGAATACCAGACCACCTGACTGCCTCTTGAGAAACCTATATGCAAGTGAGGAAGCAACAGTTAGAACTGGACATGGAACAACAGACTGGTTTCAAATAGGAAAAGAAGTACATCAAGGCTGTATATTGTCACCTTGCTTATTTAACTTCTATGCAGAGTACGTCATGAGAAATGCTGGGCTGGAAGAAACACAAGCTGGAATCAAGATTGCCGGGAGAAATATCAATAACCTCAGATATGCAGATGACACCACCCTTATGGCAGAAAGTGAAGAGGAACTAAAAAAACCTCTTGATGAAAGTGAAAGAGGAGAGTGAAAAAGTTGGCTTAAAGCTCAACATTCAGAAAATGATCATGGCATCCTGTCCCATCACTTCATGGGAAATAGATGGGGAAACAGTGGAAACAGTGTCAGACTTTATTTCTGGGGGCTCCAAAATCACTGCAGATGGTGACTGCAGCCATGAGATTAAAAGATGCTTACTCCTTGGAAGAAAAGTTATGACCAACCTAGATAGCATACTCAAAAGCAGAGACATTACTTTGCCAACAAAGGTTTGTCTAGTCAAGGCTATGGTTTTTCCAGTAGTCATGTATGGATGAGAAATTTGGACTGTGAAGAAAGCTGAGCACTAAAGAATTGATGCTTTTGAACTGTGGTGTTGGAGAAGACTCTTGAGAGTCCTTTGGACTGCAAGGAGATCCAACCAGTCCATTCTAAAGGAGATAAGCCCTGGGTGTTCTTTGGAAGGACTGATGCTAAAGCTGAAACTCCAATACTTTGGCCATCTCATACAAAGAGTTGACTCATTGGAAAAGACTCTGATGCTGGGAGGGATTGGGGGCAGGAGGAGAAGGGGATGACAGAGGATGAGATGGCTAGATGGCATCAACAACTCGATGGATATGAGTTTGGGTGAACTCTGGGAGTTGGTGATGGACAGGGAGGCCTGGCATGCTGCAATTCATGGCATTGCAAAGAGTCGCTCATGACTGAGTGACTGAACTGAACTGAATGTTGAAAAATCTCTTAAAGATAATGTGAAATGAGCCAGAAATAAAAGTATGCTGCTGCTGCTGCTAAGTCACTTCAGTTGTGTCTGATTCTGTGCGACCCCATAGACAGCAGCCACCAGGCTTCTTTGTCCCTGGGATTCTCCAGGCAAGAAAACTGGAGTGGGTTGCCATTTCCTTCTCCAATGCATGCATGCATGCTAAGTGGCTTCAGTCGTGTCTGACACTGTGCGACCCTATGGACAGCAGCCTACCAGGCTCCTCTGTCCACGGAATTCTCTAGGCAAGAATCCTGGAGTGGGCTGCCATTTCCTTCTCCAAAATAAAAGCATACATACTGTATTATTCAATGTATATATTTATATTTCATTATATTATAGATGAAAATTATGAGCAAAACTAATCTAGGATGTTGAAAGTCAAGATAGTAGTTACTTTTGGTATAAGGGGATAGTTAATGGGGTGGGCTGGAGCTGGAGTACTAGAGGTTATCCAGTAAGGCTGTATATCAGGATTGGCAAAGTATGACTTGCCTGTCTAATCTGCCTGCCATTTGATTTACGAATAAAGTTTGATTTGAAAACCGCCATGCCCATTCAGTATGTTCAATGGCTGGATCATACAACATCAAAATTAAGTAGTTACTACAGAAAACTGTATGACCAGTAAAAGCCTAAAATATTTACTATGCAGTCTTTACAGAAAAGAAAAAAACTCCGTAGCCTCTATTCCATATTATTGGCTGGGTGTCAGTTGCATGTGATAGATCAATGAGCAAGCAGTATGCTCATGAAATGCATAATTTGCTGAATGAATATTATCTTTCTATTAAAATATTATTTATGATTCAGTGTATTGTTACTTTCTTCCTATGGTTATGCAGTTGTGTTCAGCTTGCTTTAGATGATTCACAAAGGATAAAATGCACAATCTTTGTTTTCAATAACATCAAAGCCTCAATAAAGACTCGTGGCATATCACTCAGGGCAGAAGTAAATGTCACCCTGTGTTTTAGTGTTTTTACATTCACTGGCAATCAGAGATAGTAAAACAAAGAACAACCAAAGCAGATTTTATTTTTAGCTTTTAAATAGAAGTTATTTATCACTTCATAACAATTTACCACAAATGCAGTAGCTTAGAAGTGTTTATCTCATAGTTTCTGTAAGTCCACAGTCTGGGCACAGCAGAGCTGAGTCCTCTGCAAGGCTGTAAGCAAGAGGTTGTCAGGGCCAGGGTCTCTTTTGAGGATCCACTGGAGAAAAATATTCTTTCAAGATCATGTAGCTGTTGGCAGAATTCAGTTAGTTCCTCACAGTCTGTTGGATTGAGGAACTGTGTTTCTTGCTAGCTGTTGGCTAGAGAAGGCAGCACTGAGTTTCTAGTTGGTTGCTGGCTGGAGACAACCCTCAGTTCTTTGAGTGTGGGCCTGCACAACTTGGCAGCTTATTTTATTAAAGCTAGATCCTATGTGACATCAGCACAGGAGTCATGCCCCACTATCTCTGCCACATTCTACTGGCTAAAAGAAAGTATAAATCCTACCCACAGTCAAAATCAGATAATTACACAAAGGCTCAAGAAAGAAGGGGCAATCAGAGACTATTTTATTATTTCATAATCTGTCTTCACAAAAGGATGTAGATGGAGAACCTAGTTAGATTCTAAACTATTGGAATTCAATAGTGGTGGACTTTTCATTCTTAACACTGACATTAGATTTCAAACATTAATTTGGTTCATTTCTGTTGTTGAAGTATCAGTCCAGACACTTGGGGTATGGAGTGGGGGTGGTAGTTCCAGGAAGAATTACAGTGCTTGAATTAAATCCCCCTCACAGTTTCTGCCATTAAAAGTTCTTACACAAGGAATAATAGCCAAATATGCATTAAAGAAAAATAGCTACATGAGAACACATTATTGGATTTATTGCTATCTAGGCAAACAAGCAGAGAAGCCGATGGCACCCCACTCCAGTACTCTTGCCTGGAAAAACCCATGGATGGAGGAGCCTGGAGGGCTGCAGTCCATGGGATCATGAAGAGTCAGACACGACTGAGCAACTTCACTTTCACTTTTCACTTTCATGCATTGGAGAAGGAAATGGCAACCCACTCAGTGTTCTTGCCTGGAGAATTCCAGGGATGGGGGAGCCATTTCAGGGGTCACATACAGTTGGACACAACTGAAGCAACTTAGCAGCAGCAGCAGCAGGCAAACAAGATGCCCTCTATTGTTGTGAGGCTTCTCTATAAATGAGATACATGATATCTGGGTGTGAATTTTCACCTTTCCTATGGATCTAGAATTTCTAGGTCCATACAGTAGTCTGTGTCCATTGCTCAACTGGCCACAGTGACAAGGATGACAAATTCTCTCCAGAGTCTAGATCCTTACACTGAGTACCACAGGAAAATGGCAAGTAAGACAGCAAGAACACATACACATGAAGACTAATCATTTACCCAAAGTGACCTCAGCCACTAGCAAAATTGGACCCAATTAACATAAAATACAAAATTCTCCAAGTCAGACTTCAACAGTATGTGAACTGTGAACTTCCAGATGTTCAAGCTGGATTTAGAAAAGACAGAGGAACCAGAGATCAAACTGCCAACATCCGTTGGATCATCAAAAAAGTAAGAGTCTCACAAAAACATCTACTTCTGCTTTGACTATGCCAAAGTCTTCGACTGTGTGGATCACCACAAACTCTGGAAAATCCTTAAAGAGATGGGAATACCAGACCATCTGACCTTCTTCTTGAGAAATCTGTATGCAGGTCAGGAAGCAACAGTTAGAACTGGACATGGAACAACAGACAGGTTCCAAATAGGGAAAGGAGTATGTCAAGGCTGTATATTGTCACCCTGCTTATTTAACTTATATGCAGATGAAGCACAAACTGGAATCAAGATTGCTGGGAGAAATATCAATAACCTCAGATATGCAGATGACATTACCCTTATGGCAGAAAGCAAAGAAAAACTAAAGAGCCTCTTGATGAAAGTGAAAGAGAAGAGTGAGAAAGTTGGCTTAAAACTCACATTCAGAAAACTAAGATCATGGAATCTGGTCCCATCACTTCATGGCAAATAGATGGGGAAACAGTGGCAGGCTTTATTTGTGGAAGCCTCAAAATTACTGCAGATGGTGACCACAACCATGAAATTAAAAGATGCTTACTACTTGGAAGAAAAGAAATGACCAACATAGACAGCATATTAAAAAGCAGAGACATTACTTTGCCAACAAAGGTCCATCTAGTCAAGTTTTTCCAGTAGTCATGTATGGATGTGAGAGTTGGACTATAAGGAAGGCTGAGCACCAAAGAATTGATGCTTTTGAACTGTGGTGTTGGAGAAGACTCTTGAGAGTCCCTTGGACTGCAAGGAGATCCAACCAGTCCATCCTAAAGGAAATCAGTCCTGAATATTCATTGGAAGGACTGATGTTGAAGCTGAAACTCCAATACTTTGGCCACCTGAAGCGAAGAGCTGACTCATTTGAAGAGATCGTGATGTTGGCAAAGTTTGAGGGCAGGAGGAGAAGGGGATGACAGAGGATGAGATGGTTGGATGGCATCACCCACTCAAAGAACGTGAGTTTGAGAAAACTCCGAGAGTTGGTGATGGACAGAGGCCTGTCATGCTGCAGTCTATGGCGTCACAAAGAGTCGGACATGACTGACTGAACTGAACATACCAGAAAGTAACCCATTTATTGGGCAAAAGCAAGTGAGTAGCTTGAGAGAGATGGATTTGAGAACGGATATATCATCATCCCTATGGATCAATATGGTAGTGAAAAGACAGAGGCTTGGAGACTGAAGTACATGTTTTCTTCTCTCTTCATTGTCTTCATAATTGTTCCAGTGAAAATCGATTTGCTTTCTTATTTTTCTAGCATACTGATAATCTAGACATAGTAACGTGTATCTCTCTATTCCCCAGTGCCTAGAACAATGCCTAAGCTTTCCTTTTATATGGATGATTTCGTTTATTTTGCTTTGCAATATTGTCTCTGTGGACCACTGGTCACTCAACTTAGTAGCTAAAACCCTTCTGAGATTACACAGCACTATATTATATTAATAGATGGAGATAGAAGGATTTCTGCTTTTCTATATATGCAGCCCCAGGGATATTCACATTTTACCAATGGCTCCACAATTAAATTCCACTTTACTATAAAATCAATGGCTCCAGAGCTGTAACTTGTTCACTCTCTGCTGATAAAGACAGAGAAGGCTTGTTTTTCCCCATAAAGCTGGTAAGAAGCTAGAGAAAGGTGTTTGTTGTATTGATTTTATGCTTTGTCACTCTGTGTTCTATTTACAATTGTTCAAATGAGCCTACAAAAAAGTCAGATAACATTAGGTTTTACCCTGTCCTCAGAAATCCATATAACACAGACAATTGAGATTTTTCTACTTTATAGTCAAATATTATGATGATGATTTTCTCAGATTGAATGCTATCTTGAGAACTGGCAATTAAAGGAAACTATAGAAAACTAGCATAAAGGGAATAGCAACACATATACTTGTTGCAGGGAATTCACTTTTAGGAAGTAAGTTTTATCTAATAATTTTTAATGCTTGATTGAGAAATATTAATGTTATAATAACTAATATTGTTATTCTTTGATTTTAAGTTTTCCTAGAATTTATTTTGACAGTGGAAATTTATTACTTTAAACTTATTTTTTAAATTACAATTGAACAAAAATTCATAACATTTTTAAGTTGCCCTTTCTATTTCTTGAGTGTCTATTGAAAAAGTCTATTGGTGGCTCAGACGGTAAAAGCATCTGTCTACAATGCTGGAGACCTGGGTCAGGAAAATCCACTGGAGAAGAAAATGGCAATCCACTCCAGTTCTATTGCCTGGAAAATCCCATGGACAGAGGAGCCTGGTAGGCTACGGTCCATGGGGTCACAAAGACTTGGACACGACTGAGTGGACACGACACGATTGTATACTCAAACCAATATTCATTACCTAATACTCCCTGAAGAGTAGTAATTTCCTCCTGATAAGTCAGGTAAGAAAAAAAAAATAAGCACTGGTTAATAAGAAACAAAATTCTAACATATGCTGAAACATGGATGAAACTTGAGGACATTATTTCTAGTGAAGATAAGCCAGTCACAAAAGAAAAAATATTGTATGATTCCCTTATATGAGACACTTAAAGCAATCAAAATCACAGAGACAGAAAATAGAATGGTGGTTGCCAGGGACTGGGAAAAGGGGAGACTGAGGAGTTATTGTTTAATGGATATAGAGTTTCAGTTTTACAAGATGAAACAGTTATGGAGATGGATGATAGTGATGGTTGCACGGCATTATGAATGCATTTAAGTCCACTGAAATGCACACTTTAAAACCATTAGAATGGTACATTTTATGTTAGTTGTTCAGTTCAGTTCATCCCGTCAGTCGTGACTGACTATTTGCAAACCCATGAACCGCAGCATGCCAAGTCTCCCTGTCCATCACCAACTCCAAGAGTTTACCCAAACTCATGTCCATTGAGTCGGTGATGCCATCCAACCATCTCATCCTCTGTCATCCCCTTCTCCTGCTGCCCTCAATCTTTCCCAACATCAGGGTCTTTTCAAATGAGTCATCTCTTCACATCAGGGGGCCAAAGTATTGGAGTTTCAGCTTCAACATCAGTCCTTCCAATGAACACCCAGGACTGATCTCCTTTAGGATGGACTAGTTGGATCTCCTTGCAGTCCAAGGGACTCTCAAGAGTCTTCTCCAACACCACAGTTCAAAAGCATCAATTCTTCAGCGCTCAGCTTTCTTTATAGTCCAACTCTCAGTCCATACATGACTACTGAAAAAACCATAGTCTTGACTAGACGGACCTTCGTTGACAAAGTAATGTCTCTGCTTTTTAATATGCTGTCTAGGTTGGTCATAACTTTTCTCCCAAGGAGCAAGTGTTTTTTAATTTCATGGCTGCAATTACCATCTGCAGTGAAATTTAGTTGTATTTGACCACAATTTTAAAAATTGTGGAACAAAACAAAAACTAGTAGCACTGGATGATATATGTCCCCCAGAGCCTTACACCAACGTATCCACTTGCACCTACCCTCTAGTGTCAGTGGATGTGCTGATCCTCATCTTTGTGAGGGCTAATTATTTGGTTGGCAAAAAAATTAATTCCGTGTTTTTTCCATAACAGCTTACAGAAGACCCAAAGGAACTTTTTGGCCAACCCAATACTGTCATGCTTTATATTCAATCTCCACAGTTATAAAGAATCTACCTGCCGATTCAGGAGATGCAGGCATTGTGGGTTCGATCCCTGAGTCAGGAAGATCCGCTGGAGTAGGAACTAGCAACCCACTCCAGCATTCTTGCCTGGAAAATTCTATGGACAGAGGAGTCTGGCGGGCTACAGTCCACAGAATCGCAAATAGACACACACTGTTTCCTTAGGGAATTTTCTATGCCAATTAACTCCTGTCATTCTATAGTTTTAATCTCTCACTATGTAACATTTTTAACTTTAGTTTATACATATGCTCAGTTCTTTTTCCTATATTACAAATATCCTCCACCCACCTTATGGTCACCCTTAGTCATGGCTTATTTTTCTCCTTGCTTTTACTGACAAGTTTCCAAAAGTAATGTATACCATGACTCCAGGACTTTTCCATTTATTCCCCAAGCCACTGTGGCAGATTCTCAGCTTTTATTGCTGGATTTCAGCTAGTTTTTTTTGTTGTTGTGGTTGTTTTTTTCTTAGAGTCATTCATGTGTTCTCAGCAGCACTTGACATTTTTGATCCTTAGAAGACCCACTCAAGCAGTTCAGTACTATTGTTCATGTAACACCCAGACATGACACTAGACTCTCTTGGTTTTAGTGGTTCCAGGAAGGCTATCCAGCCTCATCTTGCTTTAGCCTATATAGTCCTTTCCAATAACTTCTATCAAATTCCATCTTTATTGGTTTTCTCTCATAGAAATCTCCTCCCTGAAGGTATCATCCACACTACTGAACTAACATGACACTGGATTAACAGGCACTCCTGTGCTTCCAAACATGTATTACTAGCAAAAACCTGGAAATGTTTGCCTGGAAAGTCATGCCTACTTGGGCACAGCAGACTCAACATCTTTAGCTGAATTTCTCTTTGTCATTTCTTACATAAGATATTCAAAATTGAATGTATTCAATGTATTGATTTTTCTTAACTCTCTATCCATTTAATCTTATAATATGATGGAGCTAAAAATTCTATCAATATAGAAAATAATTATTATCAAAATGTATGGAATTGTTTGGATGTATTTTCTTAAATTTAAGAATAAATATGTTTTATATATATCTACAGTGAAAGCTATAAATCAAACTCTGTTATATATATATATATATATATATATATATATATATATAATATAAATAATCACTTACACATGACCTTAGATAACTCTCCTAACCAAGAGAACATTTATCTAGATATCTTCATGTAACAATATAATGTATTATTTCTATAGGATGTGTGCATTGTGAAGATAAATGCTACCAGTCCAGGAAAACATGGAAATCTTAGGTAATTCAACATCTAAATTTCCAACTTTCTTGTTGACTGGAATTCCTGGCCTAGAGTTTGCCCATGCTTGGATCTCCATTCCCTTCTGCTGTCTTTATGCCACTGCCCTTTCTGGGAACAGCATGATCCTGTTTGTCATCATCACCCAGCAGAGTCTCCACAAGCCCATGTACTATTTCCTGTCCATGCTGTCAGCTGCTGACTTGGGTTTGACTGTTTCTACAATGTCAACCACATTAGGTATCCTCTGGTTTGATGCAAACGAAATCAGTCTAGATATGTGCATTATCCAGATGTTTTTTCTTCATGGGTTTACCTGCACAGAATCTGGGGTGCTGGTGGCTATGGCCTTTGACCGCTGTGTGGCCATCTGTGATCCTCTGAGGTACACTAGCATTCTCACTAATTATAGAATCATTCAGATGGGTCTCTTGATGGTTATACGCACTGTAGTATTAACTGTACTACTACTTTTGCTTCTTAAGCCCCTCAATTTTTGTGGCGGGAATGTGCTTTCCCACTCCTACTGCTATCATCCAGATGTGATTAAATTAGCATGTTCAGATACTCAGGCCAATAGCATCTGTGGATTAATTGATCTCATCCTGACCACAGGAGTAGATACGCCATGCATTGTCCTGTCTTATATCTTGATCATTCACTCTGTTCTCAGTATTTCCTCCCCTCAAGAACAACACATAGTTTTTAGCACCTGTGTCTCCCACCTTGGAGCAGTTTCTATTTTCTACATCCCCATGATTAGCTTGTCATTGGTGCATCGTTATGGGCGATCAGCCCCCAAAGTGGTCCATTCAATGATGGCCAATATGTACCTGCTTTTTCCTCCTGTGCTCAACCCCATCATCTACAGTGTAAAAACAAAGCAGATTCGCAAGGCTATACTCAGTCTTCTTCTTATGAAATAGACAGAGATAATTAAGTTTGAGAAAATCATGATAGAAGTGGCTTTCACTGTAGAAAAGCAGTTCTGGTAGGTTACTGTCTTTTGGACATTTTTTTTTCTAATCTTTCCCTTTGTTCCACAAATATTTGGTAAGCATTTTTGAGTTTTCAGTCATAAAATACATATATAATATACCTTAAGGGATTTACAGTCCAATAATAGAAGCAGAAAAATAATAATAATGACATAATTTAAGTAATGCCTATAGTAACTAACATTTATTGTCCATTTTATACTAGGCATTCTATTAACTACATTTAATATATACTACTTATTCTTCAAAACTGCTCATTGAAATGATTAATTAGATTTTAGAGGTGAAGAAATAGACAAAGACATTTAGGCCATCAAAGGCAAGACATCTAACAGAGCAGGACTGAGGCTTGAATTCATGCTTTTTGTATCTTAGATACTGTGTTCTTCACACACGTATTGTGTACTCTTCCCAAAGCAACGACAAAAATGTCACAAGATCAGAAGAAGGAACTGGGTCTTCACATCTGTGTGTCATGCATTTAAAATACTTTAATGAATTTCTAGCAGTATATTTTAGCTTTTAGTCTTTATTCATAATTAATAGTACAAAAAGTAGAAATAGATATGCCATGGCATGCAAGCCACAGGTCATTATCTAGTACTGAACAACCAATAGAAAATCTGCAAGGATTAGGGACATTAGCTAATTCATTACAGCAATTTAGAGAACTGGAGACATCATGAAGTGGCATGTAAGGACCTTTGAGGTAGAATTTGTTAACTTTCTTGTGTTCAAAGGTCCTTTTGAAACCTAAGGAAATCCGTCAACCTTTTTGCAGAGAACAGTCACATATAAAAGAACTCATATTATTTTCCATAGAATGTCAGAGGATTCACAAAATGCCATGAAGGGCCTACATGACTCTCTTAGTCAAAGAACCAAAGTAAAGAATTCATAATTTTTTGGATATAAATGGTGATACACAGCTGGACTTAAAAAGTTTGGTTCCTGAAAAGAGATGCATGATGACAATATCAATTTAAGAGATGGAGAGAAACTTAAAACTCAGTTGCACAAAATGGTTGAAAAATACGGAGGAAAAGGGAGATGGAAACCTGATGGGAGACCCATCAATATAATTGCTGTTGAAAAAGTGGTCCAAGATAGGAGGGATGAGCCATGAATCCCAGAAACACTGGGGGAAGCTGTGAGCTGGAGCCAACTCACACTAGTTTGCCCGAAGCCATAGTGTGCATCTCTTCTCAACTCCGCATTAATGATGCCACATTGACAGCTAGAATCACCATTGATACTACGGCATTGGTAAGTACTGAAAATGAGTTTCGTTTCTTTTTTCCTAGGATTTCAGTTTGCCAGCACACCAGAGACTGGGGTCTGTCTTACATTTGGCTTTGTGAAAAGCAATAGAAATTAAAAGACAATGCCCTTAAAATCTAATGTGTGAAATAATTATAGAGACAAAAAAGTTATAAAATAATGTATGAAGTGTTGCAATAGTTGCTAATACAAAATTATACCCCTTATTTGTGCTGCCTTCTAAGCTGAAAATGTTTCCAAAGGTAAATGGAGAAGAGTATTCTGGAAGCAATTCTGTGGAACAATGTAAGAGGTATTGTGTCACCATTTCACTCTTCATGGAAGAATACTCTCCTGAATTTTAAATTCATAGGTCCTATCTAGGCACAGCATCAAAGAATATGAAAACACAAAATATTTCCTTCTCTTTCCTTCTGATTTTTTCCCTCAATCAGATTCTTCCAAGTGAATTTAGGTTACAAGATTTTCATTAGTTGCTTAAAGAACATCTTTTGCTTAAACAATATTATTTTAAGAAGAATTGATTTACAGATTTGGTTTAGAAATTCCATTGTTCTTCCTGAATTGTATACATAGGGGATTTTTGTTCTGAGAGTTCTACATGCCTGTTTCCTGCATAGAACTTCAAAAATATAGAACACACAAAAATGTTAAAGTTGAGGAACTTTCACTTTGAGATGCCCAAAGGACTACAGCATTATAAAGTGTAATCCTAGCTAAACCTGCTAAAGAAAAGATTTTATATCTCTTTGGGATACTTCTGGCTGGACCTGAACGTGTGCGCACACACACACACACACACACACACACAAGATGATGGGAAGGGAGAAATATATTGGGAGATTTTATGAGGTGCAAGCAGAAACTTGGATAATTTTATTTAGCTTGAGTGTATTGATCTACAAATTATCTAAGATACTACATATACATGCTGCTGCTGCTGCTGCTGCTGCTAAGTCACTTCAGTCGTGTCCAACTCTGTGCGACCCCATAGATGGCAGCCCACAAGTTTCCTCTGTCCCTGGGATTCTCCAAGCAAGAATACTGGAGTGAGTTGCCATTTCCTTCTCCAATGCATGCATGCATGCTAACTCACTTCAGTCGTGTCTGACTCTGTGCAACCCTATGGACAGCAGCCCACCAGGCTCCTCTGTCCATGGGATTCTCTAGGCAAGAATACTGGAGTGGGTTGCCATTTCCGTCTCACATATACATGCTATTTACTGTAAATCAGTAAAGGAGGTTGGCTTGTGCTTTGCTTAGATGCAGAGTGGACTTGAGGTAAATTTACTAAATTAGCATTCTAATAAAATTCAGTACTTCAAGGAGGCTGCTTTTAAAAGATACTGAGGAGAATCTTGTAGATCAGAGTAGCTCATTCCCTAGGTCACAGGTAGAAAGAAAATAAGCTGACAAGGGAAAAAAAAAGAGAGCTATGTGAATGTGAAGGCATAACATTGTTTCATTGTGTTTTTCTGTACCTTACGTATGCCCTGATTCTTTCATTTATGTACATCTGTTGTGTTCTCTGTCTTTCCCTTTTTCCAATTCTGTCCAGTAATTCCAATTTGATCAATTTATGGAAAAAATTAAAATTTTTCCTGCAGAAGGATGGATCTAGTTGACATCCCTCAGCCTCGAAATAAGTTGCTTGTTTATCTACTTCATTGGCCAGGATTCTAAATAGCTTGAATTCGAATTCTCACCATTCTGCTGATGTAAGAGGTTAACTCCACATTGAATCTTACTACTTCCCACTCTACAATATCACATTCATTCCTCTTTGGTTTTTATCTACATTGTATTCAAATTCTACCTCTTTTATGAAGCATTCTTTTTTTATTTTATTTTATTTATTTAACTTTACAATATTATATTGGTTTTGCCATATATCAAAATGAATCTGCCACAGGTATACATATGTTCCCCATCCTGAATCCTCCTCCCTCCCCATACCATCCCTCTGGGTCGTCCCAGTACACCAGCCCCAAGCATCCAGTATCGTGCATCAAACCTGGACTGGCGACTCATTCCATATATGATATTATATGTATTTCAATGCCATTCTCCCAAATCATCCCACCCTCTCCCTCTCCCACAGACTCCAAAAGACTGTTCTATACATCAGTGTCTATTTTGCTGTCTCATATACAGGGTTACTGTTACCATCTTTTTAAATTCCATATATATGCGTTAATATACTGTATTGGTGTTTTTCTTTCTGGCTTACTTCACTCTGTATAATAGGCTCCAGTTTCATCCACCTCATTAGAACTGCTGACAAAAGTGGGCAAACTGCTATGAGTAGATTACATAAAGCCATAAGACCCACCCTTGAGTGTGTCCTTGAAGAGGGTCTAGAGGACATGTCGTTCAAAGGCTATTAAGGAATGACATGTGAAAATGATAGCATCACTAAGAAGTTGAGAAGTGGCTGTCCTCTGCTGACCAGGAGTGACCACTGGAGATGCAGTCATAGAGCCAGGCTCATTAATATCCATGCACATGTTAAGGCCTTGACATAACAGAGGCCACAGATAGCAGTGATTAATCAGAAAAAAACAGGAGGCTGCAATTATAAGAACCCCCAACGTCTGAAGGGTAGACAAGAGAGATTAATGTCCAAGCAGTAGTGGGACATTCCTGGGACAAAATAAACAAACAACCAACAAGGGGTGAGCTAGGTAACATCTATAACAAAAACAAGACAAGAATGGATGACAAAGGGGCTAGAAGAATTGTCATACTTTGCAAGCTTGACCTTGAGTTTGGGAGAGAAGGATGGAAGAAAGTTTTGGTAGAAAAAAGCATCTTAGATGATTTGTTGCTGTTTAGATGCTAAGTCGTGCCCAACTCTTTTGCAACCACATGGACCATAGCCTGCCAGGCTCCTCTGTCCCTGGGATTTCCCAGGCAAGAATACTGGAGTGGGTAGCCATTCCCTTCTCCAGGGGATCTTCCCAACCCAGGAATTGAACTCGTGCCTCTTGCATTACAGGCAAATTCTTTACCATCTGAGCCACCAGGGCACCAGGTTGCCAAATTTTTCTTCTTGTATGAAAAGGGCTACATTCATGGAGCCACTTGACTTTGTAATTCTGTTTTACTGCTTACTTCTGAATTATAGGAATGTATTTGCTCATTTTAACATTTAATGCATATCCACTATGACCCTGCTACTACGTTATTACCTGGAGATACTTTCAAAGCAACTATTATTTCACTTAGTTGTGCACGAAAAGCTGCGTGATAGATTCTTTAAGAGAAACACAAAGAATGAAAATTAAGGGTTACTGGATCCTCATTAAATGACATACCCATGCTCAAATAATGATTCAATTTCATTTTTAATTAAAGCATGTAAACACAGATTTGCTGTGTCGATATTCATTCTTCTGGGTTCTTTTGTGTCTGTCCTAGCATCACATTTCCTGGTGCCAGCAAGATAACCTGGGGGCAGGGAGGTAAAGCACAACAGAAGGGCACAGAAATTCCCCTGGGGTGTATTTATTCCCACTGAGTAAATTCCTGTATCAGCAAGTTTGCTTATAAAATTCTCCATTCTTAGAGGTAAATGGGTAGCCTTCATATACTCACCCCAAATAAGAGTAAGAGAAGTCTTTCCTCTTGTCTAAAGGCCAATTCAAGCAGCTGCTTTCAGATCAGAAACAGTACTTGGTTGTGTCTACAATAAAATACATCTGATGAAATAAGGCTGACTCATGAGTGATTTAGCTTAAATAAAAGGAAGACTTTTTTCAGAAGTGAAAACAACAATTTATCTAGTCTTCTGGCATTGCTACTTCAACATCTTTCTTTGTGTGCCTTCTAATTTTCCACATCTTGAAAGGTAAGGCATTCTTCCACTTACCATGGTACCTGATCTCTAGGCCCTCGGAGCTCCTGGTTATTTTTACTTCCACTGTTTTGTTGACTTCTATGGCTCTTATATCTACTCAGAAATCCCAAACCCCATATAGATGTTTTGTTCTTATCTGTTTAGTTAATCATGGCAAAAAAAAAAAAAAAAGTGCTTCTTTTATGTGTGTATTTCATGACACATATAATAACAAAACCTCAAAATACAATCTTTAAACTATTTTTATTTTTTTTTTAAAGTACTTTCAGTCTTTATTGAGCAAATGTTTTTTTGTAGAAAGGACTAACACATTTTGATATCTTACTTCAGGAATTAACCTCAGTTCTGATTTGAATTACATCTAATATTTGCTGTAATTCTTTATGTTAATAGTATCTCATTATTTTGGCCTTTCTTTTCCCATTTTTTTTTCTTTCATAATGCTTTATGGTCTATTACCTGAATTACCTTAGGATATTTTCTTCTTCATTCTACAGGGGTTTTAACAGCTTTGATACTGATGACTGAGATGCTATTCTCTTTTTATTTTTATGCAATATTTTAAAGATTTTATACTAGCATTTTTTTTTTTCTGTAGTGCAAAGAAAGATCTTTTCACACCTTTTTACCCCCAATAAACTACTCATGCAACTTGCTTCTGGATGCTGTCTCACAAATTGTGATCATGTAGAGTGCAGGTTCTGACCCATTTTCCAGTTTCTAGAACCTACAGTCCCACTAACACCCATGCTACCAACACTTCTAGCTCTTTGCCACTTTGGAAAGAGAGGCAATTAAAACCTACATTCCAGAATTATGCTGTTGCCAAATTTTCTTCTGTTTTCACTTCTGCTGACAAAGATGTACTTTAGTGGATATGTCAAAATTCAACATGTCTCTACTAATGACACCCCTCACATCATCATCTTTGCCTGTTTTTCTTGAGATGAGATGTCTGGGGAAGCAAAACTCCCTATGTCACCTTATGGTTAAATATCCTTTAAAAAGAGGTGATTTTTTTTTTTTTTTTTTTTGGATACAGACTCTGGATTCCTGAATGTAGTCTGTCAAAACGGCATTAAGTGCTGTCCTATGTTTTGACTCAATTCCTGTCTATATTCCTTAGTTAGGAGCAGTTAATCACCTTCAAAAAATTCTGGATGAAGACTATCTGTCTTTAACTTTCGTGTTTCTTTAGTCTATTTGTCTTCCCCTTCATCTTTTTTTGAAAACTTAATAGAAAATTGGGAGAGACTGGTTTCAGTTAGTACTGGCTAAAAATACTTTAAAATGGAAGTCTATTCTATTCTATTTTTAAAAACAATTTATTGAAATATAGTTGTTTTACAATGTTGTGTTAGTTCCAAGTGGAGAGCAAAGTGATTTAGTTATACCTATATACATACATATATGTGTGTGTGTGTGTATATATATATATATATGTATATATTATCTACATTTATATTCATATTCTTTTTTAGATTCTTTTCCATTATAGGTTATTACAAGATATTGAGTATAGTTCCCTGTGCCATACAGTAGGTCCTCTTTGGTTGTCTATTTTATGTATAGTAGTGTGTATGTTTTAATCCCAAAGTCTATTTTAAATCTTAGAAAACTCTGAAAGCAATATGCTATACAAATTAGAAAGAGTTGCAACATAGATAGATATTAATGATCTACAGATGGGAGGTGAGAGTACATTCAGATTTCTGAATTAGGCAACCTGATATATTAAGTTACCATAGACCTATAGATTGACAATAGATGTATAGCTGTTAATCAAAATGGGAAGAAATAGAATATACAAGTTGTGGGAAATAATTCAGATGCCATCATTTGGTGCTTGAGTTGACTTTGAGATACTTTAAGGGAGAAATCCATGAGTTAGGGAGATGGATCTAATACTTAAGAGATTTGTTGTTGTCTAGTAGCTAAGTTGTGTCCAACTCTTTTTGGACCCCATGGACTGTATAGCCCACCAGGTTCCTCTGTCCATGGGATTTACCAGGCGAGAATACTGGAGTGAGTTGCCATTTCTTTCTCCTGGGAATATTCCTGACCCAGGAGTGGAGCCCATGACTCTTGCATTGGCAGGCAGATTCTTTACCACTAAGCTACTAGGGAAGTATTTAGGAGATTAGCTTCAGATTAAATAAATATTTTAAAGTTGGAAAATAAATGAATAAAATAACATTATCCATGAAATGCCTATGGAATTGAAAGTATGTATAAATAGATAACAACATATTGGAGAAATAGTCAAACTAAACTTTGACTACATCCATAAGTAAGTTATGTAGTTAATTTCATGATAAAATTGTGCAAAAATGGATATACTTTATGGAAATTATCTTGGATGGCTTTTAAAGAAAAACAGAAGTCTTAAATGAGCTCAAAATATATTTTGGACAATAGCTTTATTTTTACAATAAATTTATGTCCACTATAGATTAATTTGAATTAATGTATCCCATATTATGCTTAAGAGTTTCCTGTTTGCTAAATTGTTTGCTAAATTGTTTGAATAAATTATCTACATGTCCTCCAAAACATATGCAATTCAGAAATACAGTTGCGTCATCTCTGAACCATAAAAATATTATATAGGAGATTTGAAAACATAGATATCTCTAACATGGTTGCCATATTTATTAATAGAGAATTATATTACTGTTGAAATATAAGTAATTATCATTATTATTATTAAAATTATTATTTTCATAGGAAGTATAGTGTAGTTTTTAATAGCACAAGTTCTAAAGTCTTATTTTCTGATTCTCAGTGTAATCGCTTCCAGATTTTATGACCTTTAGTAATTTATAATAACTTCTGAACTTCTCTTTGTTTTATCTGTAATAAAAATATCTCTCTCAAGTTTATCATAGGTTCAAATAAAATAATCTTTGTAAAATACCTATAACATTATATAGAACACTGTCTTAGATTCACACAATATTGTATACCTGAACAACCCTATAAGAGCTCAAAGACTAGATTAAGGACCAGGGAATATGCGACACAAAAGAAGATTTTTCCCTATTGATTTTTAGCACAACAAAGATAGACTCTATAATGGTAAACAAGGCAGTATTTTAATGTTACAAATTAAAAACAGTATCAAGCTTCAGATTCACAGGACCTGAAGCATCTTCCCTCTAGTTCACTTTAGTAAATAAATGTAATGAGGCAGGATAAACTGATGTTATCTGGGATAGAGTCTTTGGTATATGTGGAACCTGACAAAGAGAGGTTTCCCTGCTAAGTCAAAATGACTTTTCATTTATAATCTGAGTTTAATAATTCTAAAATTCCAAAGCAAAATTAGTCAAGTGTTTTCTTAGACCAAGTTCTGCTCATGGTTAAATAGAGTATTTCAGGAAGGCAAATAAAATATAAATCAATTACCAGAAACATATTGAATATCTACTATGAGCAATGAATTCTATGAAGCAAAGATTAGCTAAAATTCACTCCTATTCTCACATAGCAGAATTAAGATTAACTCTCATTCTCAAGTAGAAGTTTACAATCCAGTTGAAGAATAAAATATGTAATAAAAATGTTGGTTAGAGTATAGGATAATAAGTGATAAACATCAAATAGATTTAGCTAAGTAAATTGAAATTAAATTGAACTCAATATCTTATTTCAGTGATGAACTTCACAGACATAATATTGGTGAAAGAAGCAAGATGCAATTAGAATATACTACATGATTCTATTATATCAAGATCAAGAACAGAGAGAAGTAATTGTAGTACTAGAAGTCAGAACAATGGTTACTGCAGGAGAAGACATTGTTAAGGATGAAGCATTAGGAAGCCTTCTGGGTTGGTGGTAAGGATGTATCAGTTGATCATGGAAGTGGTTACTTAGGTATACATAGATGCCAGACTTAGCTGTACTCTGAAGTTTTGTGAACTTTACTACATTTATAGTAAACTTAAGCTAAAAATAAATTTTAAATTTAGAAAGTCAAGATCAAACAAGAGAATTCCACTCCTGCATACATTAATGCCAATCCTCCATAACTCCACTTTGCCAACTTTCCTCTTGACTGGCATCCCTGGACTTGAATGGGCCCACACCTGGATCTCCATCCCATTCTGCTGCCTTTATTTGACTGCCCTTTCTGGAAATACTTTGATCCTGTTCATAGTCCTCACTGAGCCAAGCCTCCACGAGCCCATGTACTACTTCCTGTCCATGTTGTCCACCACCGACATTGGCTTATGCATCTCAACACTGGTGACAGTACTGGGAATCTTCTGGGTCAATGCCCGGGAAATCAGCTTCAATGCTTGCTTATCACAGATGTTCTTCATTCACCTCTTCACTTTCATGGAATCTTCGGTGCTCCTGGCTATGGCCTTTGACCGTTTTGTGGCCATTTCTAACCCCCTGAGATATGCTACCATTCTAACACACACGAGGATTGCACAGATTGGTCTAGCGGTCATCACCAAGGGGACAGTCATTCTGACACCACTAGTCCTGCTTCTTAAACATCTATCGTTCTGCCATAGTCATGTGCTCCATCACTCCTACTGCTTCCACCCTGATGTGATGAAGCTCTCGTGTTCAGATACAAAGATCAATAGTGTATTTGGACTAACTGCAATTATCTCTACTGCTGGGGTGGACTCTGTCTTTATCCTGCTTTCCTATGTCTTGATCATTCGCTCGGTTCTCAACATTGCATCCCCAGAGGAGAGGAAGAAGGTCTTCAGCACCTGCATTTCTCATATCACTGCTGTGGCCATATTCTACATCCCTTTGATCAGCCTGTCTTTTGTTCACAGATTTGGAAAACACGCTCCATCTTATGTGCCCACACTCATTGCTAATGTATACTTGCTCATCCCTCCTGTGATGAATCCCATCATCTATAGTATAAAAACAAAGCCAATTCAAAAAGCTATGTTCAAACTTTTATGTTTCAAGGGAACTCATCTTTAACAATTCTGCTATCATAAATATCTATTTCAAAATCAGTGAAGATTTATCACAAATTGGAGTTGTCAGTTCAGTTCACTTCAGTTGCTCAGTCATGTCCGACTCTTTGCGACCCCTTGAATTGCAGCACACCATGCATCCCTGTCCATCACTAACTCCCGGAGTTCACCCAGACTCATGTTCATCAAGTTGGTAACGCCAGCCAGCCATCTCATCCTCTGTCATCCCCTTCTCTTCCTGCCCCCAATCCCTCCCAGCATCAGAGTCTTTCCCAATGAGTCAACCTGTCCAATGAGGTGGCCAAAGTATTGGAGTTTCAGCCCCAGAATCAGTCTTTCCAATGAACACCCAGGACTGGTCTCCTTTAGGATGGACTGGTTGAATCGCTTTGTAATCCAAGAGACTCCCAAGAGTCTTCTCCAGCACCACAGTTCAAAAGCACCAATTCTTCAGCACTCAATCATCTTCACAGTCCAACTCTCACATCCATACATGACCACTGGAAAAACCATAGCCTTGACCAGATGGACCTTTGTTGGCAAAGTAATGTCTCTGCTTTTGAATATGCTATCTAGGTTGGTCATAACTTTCCTTCCAAGGAGCAAGCGTCTTTTAATTTCATGGCTGCAGTCACCATCTGCAGTGATTTTGGAGCCCCCAAAAATAAAGTCTGACACTGTTTCCACTGTTTCCCCATCTATTTCCCATGAAGTGATGGGACCAGATGTCATATTCTTCGTTTTCTGAATATTGAGCTTTAAGCCAACTTTTTCACTCTCCTCTTTCACTTTCATCAAGAGGCTCTTTATTCCTCTTCACTTTCTGCCATAAGGGTGGTATCATCTGCATATCTGAGGTTATTGATATTTCTCCTGGCAATCTTGATTCCAGCTTGTGCTTATTCCAGCCCAGCGTTTCTCATGATGTACTCTGAATAGAAGTTAAATAAGCAGGGTGACAATATACAGCCTTGAAGTACCCCTTTTCCTATTTGGAACCCATCTGTTGTTCCATGTCCAGTTCTAACTGTTGCTTCCTGACCTGCATACAGGTTTCTCAAGAGGCAGGTCAGGTGGTCTGGTATTCCCATCTCTTTCAGAATTTTCCACTAAACATGTGCAATTTTATAGTCCAGTAGAATTAAATATTATCCAATTCAGTTATCTCCATGATTTAGTTAATCCCATCTAAGGCAATCTTACCTTTTACACCACTAAAATATGAATTCAGAATCTCACTATCTCTCAGCCTAATTTTACAGATGACTAACGAAATCCCTTTCTCTAATCATATTTTGGCCCCAAAACACCCATCATTCATTTTGAGATACTTTTCCAAATAGCTGAATCAATGTGTATTAAAATTTAAAAACAAACCAACAAGCATCTCTTTCATGGTTGTTCCTCATACACCAACTAAATGAAGAAGAAATTCCAGTCTGTGATGAATTTCTCCACAATTCTGGTTCAACTTTGCTATAAAGTTTAATCTGTCTTTTTATCTCTTCACATATTCTGCAATTCTTACAAAATCAGTATGCTAAATGTACACACAACTTTCCTAATGGTGTGTTTTACTGTTGACTCCACTTCAATCCTGACAACTCCAACTCCAACTTGAAACTCTACTGGTATCTCAAGGCTCCTCTTTAAAAATCTTCATTAAGTTTTTCATGATTATTTCGGTGACATCTGATCTCTCCTTCCCATAGTTTACCTTTTAAGTGCTTTATCTGTACACTTTTTGCCTTTAAATGTTTTGACTATACATTTGTATATAAATATGATACTTTCCACAAGGCTATAAATTCCTTAAATTAAAAAAAAAAAGCTTTGATTTTCTTTAAAACTTCTACAACACATAGCAAAATGTCTCTCACAGAGCAGACATAGTGATAGTTGTTGAGTTGAACTGAACATAATAGACTATCAAATTGTCCTTCTGAACAATTCCAGCGATAAGTTTTCAATTCAGTGTTTGGCATGTATAACATAAGAAATCGCTCTTATAACTTATCCCAGTTTTTCTGCCTGTGTTATCTAGTAATTGATCAGTTCTGAATTTCTCCATCATATAGAGAAAGGGTTGCTTTGGAACTTGAGATTGCACTCTCAGGAACTTATCCCAGTTTCCATAAAGCTCAATTTGACTAAGAATAATTTAAGCCATTTTTAAAAAATTGAATATGTTTTCCAGAACTGCTGCTCTTAGGTAAGTTTGGAAATTTTTTCCAATGCCAGAGACAAAAACTTATGAACCATCTTCAAATGCACACTTTCCTTTTGCTTCTGCAGGCAATGAATCTGTATTTCTTGACTGTTGTAACACCAAAATATCTCTTTCATCTCCAACACTTAACTTTCTACACTAAATCTTGGCTTCCTTTTAAGTTTATAGACCTCTAACATTGTCCCTTTTCCTCCTGTTTGCTGTCAAGTAGTCAGAAAAAACTTTGCAAATGGCTTTTGAATTAAATTTTAGTTACACAAGAAATAATAATAAATATATTCCCACAAATAGAAGATTTTATAGAAAAAAACAAAGTCCTCCTTGATATAGTCCCTCAAGTTCAATCATTCCACCTTCCCCATAGGTAACCACTGTATGAATTTTATTTTTATCCTTTGTCATTTATGTATGTGTACTCGTAAACTTAGAAAAAATAAAATGTAAAGCAATTTGTTTCATTTGTATTTCAGACAGTACTTTCCTAGGGATGTTCTGCCTGTTATTTCAAGAACTACATAAAACCAAGTAGAGAAATTTGCCATTGCCCAAAATTCCTCTCTCTCACTCTTCCTACATATCTCCTATTCAACACATTCCTAGGTAATAGCCCAGTGTGGTTTCAAACCTCATTGTCTATTTATGTATATGTCTGTGATATCTATTTGGTAAGTTAGCACTGGGCTGCTACTTTGTATAGACATAGAAATGCTTCGAAATGCTATCTCGAAGATTTATTTCCCCAGACTCAATTAAATACCCTCCCTCAATTATTCTAGTTCATTACCAAACAATGCCCTGGATTTGCTAGTCTGATTGGTCCCACTCTACTTCACTCTCTCGCTTCTTCACTGATGGTGATAAGACAGTGGCACACTACGCCATCTGAGATATCACCAGCTCAGAGTATTGCAGCCACAAAAGTAGAACAAATAAAACTAAGGACATGGCCATCCCAAATTACATTCTTATTCATTTTCCAGTAGTAACATGCATCTAGTATCTCTAATAAAACAGACTTTAGGATGTCTATTGAGACTATAAACGTGAACAAGATTAGCTTCTTACTTTAAGTGAGCTATTTCTTAGTAAGGAATATAATTTGCAAAGATGTAATTGCATTAAAATTCTTATTATAGATGTTCCTGGTTTCCGGGATACTTAGTAAAAGACATAAACATTGACTAATTCAATTTAAAAAGATCTTTAAATAGCAATTCTACTTTATTATAACCATGGTATGAAATCACAAGCCATGATACAGAATTTGATAGGAACAAGCAAAACAAAAATGATAGGAGCAAGATAAAATGAGAAGTAATAATGTGGCATATTAATTGAATTAATAATTCAATGGGAATGTTGTATCCACTATATACAATTTTAACTGACATTCAAATTTTAAAGAAAATCCCTCTTATCTGTAATATACTCCCCAAAGGCCTTTCCATAGGATTATAATACAGGATAGATACATATTGATGGGCATAATACAGGATAGATAAATATTGATGGGCATAATACAGGATAGATACATATTGATGGGCATCTTATTAAAAATACAGATCCCTGGTTCATCCACACAGTGGTTGCTAAGAAGAGCTATCAAGCCACAAAAGACATTGATGAACCTTAAATGGATACTGTAAAGTGAAAGCAATCAATCTGAAAAGGCTACATATTATATAATTCCAACTATATGACATTTTGGCAAAAGGTAAAACCACTGAGACAAGAACTTAGGGAGAGGGAAGGATGAATAGATGGAGCAGAGAGAACTTTTAGGGCAATTAGATACTATGATGGTGAATACATGTCATTATACATTTGTCAAAATATGTACCATGAACCACACCAAGAATGAATCCTAATGTAAACTATGAACATTGAATGATAATGGTATGTCAGTGTTGGTTTATTGATTGCAACAAATATATCACTTTGGCGAGGGATGTTGAGGGTGGGGGAGGCTGTGCATGTGTTGGAGTGGGTTGTATATGGCACTGAGTAATTTCCAGTTAATTTTTAAAACTAATTGTTGAAACTTCTTTTCAGCTGTGCTGGATCTTCCTTGCTGTGTGGGCTTTTCTCTAGTTGGAGCAAGCAGAGGCTACTCTCTCCTTGTGGTTCCTGGGCTTCCCACTGTGGTGGCTTCTCTTGTTGAGCGGCACAGTCTCTACATTGAGTGGGCTTCAGTAGTTGTGGTTCCTGGGCTCCAGAGCACAGACTCAGTAGTTGTGGTGCATGGGCTTAGTTGCTCTGCAGCTTGTGGGATCTTCCCGGACCACAGATGGAACCTCCATCTCCTGCATTGGTGGAAGGATTCTTTACCACCGAGCCACCATGGAGGTCCTTCACTTAATTTTGATATGAAACTAAATCCGCTCCAAAATAATCAAAATCTAAGGATTTATCTGGCTCTAGTGGTTAAGATTTTGCCTTCCAATGCAGGGGATCTGTGTTTGATCCCTTGTTAGGGAGCTAAACTGCCACCTGCCTCATGGACAGAAAACTGAAAACATAAAACAGAAGCAATGTTGCAACAAATTCAATAAAGACTTCAAAAAAATTTTTTTTTAATCTACAAAAATTCACCCTCCTTCAACCCCCCTCCAGAATATATTATTTTATCAGTTCTGGCTTAAGAATCTATATCTATAATAAGATTCCTCAGGTATATCTAAAAGTTAGCCAGTTTGAAGAGCCACTGAGACATAACAGGATACAACAAGGTGTTGTACAATATCTGTGGTATATTTATTATCTCCAATTTAAATTTATTTGTTTTGATGTCTACCTGTGAAGGAAAATTTAAATCTTCCTCTATGTGAAATGTGTGCTATGTGATAAGTCGCTTAAGTCATGTCTGACTCTCTGCAACCCTATAGACAGTAGCCAACCAGGCTCCTCCATCCTTGGGATTCTCCAGGCAAGAATACTGGAGCAGGTTGCCATGCCCTCCTCCAGGGGATCATCCGACCTAGGGATCAAACCCGAGTCTCCTGAGTATCCTGCATTCCAGGCTGATTCTTTACCACGGAGCCACTGCGGAAGGCCTGTCTGTGGAATAATTGGATCTAAAATCCTAGTATAGGAGGATGGTATTTTTTCTTCTCCAAACATGCATGGAAACTGTATTTGCAGACTTTTCATGTTTATTCAATATTTATATTTTCCTGTCATATAATTTCAATATGAACCATCGTAAGTCAAAAAGAAAACAACCTCAGCAATCGTAATACACTAAACACTGTGGGAAAGCAAGCCAATTTAGGCACGCAGAGTGACTCTGAAGAACAAAGGCAGCAAAACAAGCAGATACAACTGGCCAGAGAGATCCCTTAGGAATAGGGTTTTATGATGGGTAAATGAGTCTCCCCAGAATGGGTTCTTTATAGAGAACCTCTACTCTGGGAACTGAAGGAGATCACATAGCCCTGTCTCTTCCTCACCCTCTTCACTTGATGTAAGTACAAGGGCATCAGAGAGACATGGATGTGTATTAATGTTGGAAAGTTTATATGGACTCATTTTGCTGTAAGAGATTTGGCTTCTTCAGGGGAAGTACTTTTTTTAAAATTTTATTTTATTTTTAAACTTTACAATATTGTATTGGTTTTGCCAAATATCAACATGAATCCGCCACAGGTATACATGTGTTCCCCATCCTGAACCCTCCTCCCTCCTCCCTCCCCATACCATCCCTCTGGGTAGTCCCAGTGCACCAGCCCCAAGCATCCAGTATCGTGCATCAAACCTGGACTGGCGACTCATTCCATATATGATATTATATGTATTTCAATGCCATTCTCCCAAATCATCCCACTCTCTCCCTCTCCCACAGAGTCCAAAAGACTGTTCTATACATCAGTGTCTCTTTTGCTGTCTCGTACACAGGGTTATTGTTACCATCTTTTTAAATTCCATATATATGCGTTAGTATACTGTATTGGTGTTTTTCTTTCTGGCTTACTTCACTCTGTATAATTGGCTCCAGTTTCATCCACCTCATTAGAACTGATTCAAATGTATTGGGGAAGTACTTTTAAGAGGAAATTATAATAGCCATGCAAACAAAAGATATTGTAGAATTGCCTTTGATTTAAGAATTTACCATACGATGTGCTCCTGAAACTATCACAACATTGTTAATCGGCTATATTCCATTACCTGAGAACAATAAAACGCTATTTTATTGTTTTAAATGACATTTTATTGTTTTCAGTGCAGCTTAGAAATAAAGAACAGATATTCTTTCCAATGTACTGAATCTCCATTCTAAAATATTTATAAACAATAAAATTCTGAAAATCAAAAAGTAATCCAGGTTATGTGGTCAATTTGAAAACTGACTAGGAGTCCTTAGAAAAGATATCTAAAATATATTATTCATGGTACTGAACACGGAGAGTTCAAAGAGCCCAAAGAGCTGAATTTCAGTCATCAATATATAATTTTGCCATGAAAAAGTGAGATTTGATTTCTTTAAGGGAAAATATTGCCTATGGGATATCTGGGGTCATATGCTCAAATCCTAGTGTTGAGCTTCAAAGATATAAATAATTTATCAAAAACTAATAGTAATTTATTAGTAGTAGAGCATGACAGTTTCATTAGTATCTTCCTTGTAACAATATTGTTCCATTCAGAATAACAGACTATAATACTCTTCAAGAGATCAAGATATTCAAGCCAGACTGATATCAAAGAGATGCATTTGAAGTCACTTAACTTAGGTTAAATATGCCAGCAGTGACTATGGAAATGAATAGGACTAATTTTTATTATTTTAGCTCAAATCTATGATTCCAGCAGGTCTCATTATACAATGTTAATCTTACCAGTCATCTTAATAATTTAGCATGTGAGCAAATAATGCTTTTTCATCTCCCTTGAATGTTGATAAGGAATTAAGTTTTACATAGAACAATAGAAATCAGAACACACACCAAAAAAGCTATAAAAGCACCAAGTGTTTGAAATGCTAATGTCTATGCATTTACACAATTATTTAGAGACAAAGAAAGATGACAGCATATGGCTGCTAAAGAAAAAAATCACATGAATAATTGACATTTTAGTAATCCGCATATATATGTAACATAAAAGTTAATTTATTTAATGTTATTCTACCAATTTTACCCCCATCGAGAAGCATTGGTATGTACCATGGTGGACTTTAACAAATTTTGAATCTACCAAGATGGAATTCAAAGCCTAACTTTTCCATTGTATGAAATATTACAAAATTTATTTCTCTAATTTTTACTTTTCTGGATGAAAAGCCTGAGTCTTAAAAACAATATGATTTTCAAATTAAATAAGATTCTTCACTTAAAGAGCTAAATAACAGGCCTGATATACTGTGGAATTCTATGAATGATAGGTCTTAACTTCCTTTCAAAACAACTCTAACTATTAACATCTCCAGTTTACCAATGTTATCAAGATTATTATGTCCTCTGATTTCAGAATTTTTGCATATTAATTTTTCATGATGCCAGAAAACTGAGTGAGAAATTGATTTAATTTTACTTAATGTACCTTTCCATCAAATAATTATAAAATTAATAGAACATTAATCATTTTATATCATGACAGTAGCCATTCCATAATCAATAAAACATGCACTTGAATCTTTCTGTATGTGGAGCCCTTTAGAATCTCTCATATATTTAAGATACTAAGTAGTGTCCATAACCATGTACCAGTGAAGTCTTTTTAAATTGCAACTGCATAGAATAAGAAAAGAATCACAGAGATGACTAATTCAATCACCTTAATATATTAACACCAAATGACAAGACCAAAGACGTGGCTATTCTGAACAAAAACTGAGCAGCCTCAGATGTAAGATATGTTAGGGTCTCAGTAGCCTATAAGAACAGGAATAAAATTTGAGACTGGATAGCAATAATAGCTGGGGATTAAAAATAAAAATAGTCACAAGAGGCACCTCAAACTAAGATTTGGAGCCAAAAATATTTCAATCACTAAGGAAGTAAAATTGTGTAGGCATAACACAGCTATAGGAGTATATTCTCCAAATTAAATGGTTTGAGAATCATGTTTCCAATATTCATGAGTGATCAATGGAATTCCAGTCAATGACTGGGACTATGAGGAAGTCATCCAATCTTCAAGAGGCAAAGAGAAGAAAATTAAGAATATATACAGCACCACCAGATGGGCTTAGTGAGGATCTTAGCAAGAGTTTGCAGTACATAAGGGGACTAGATCAGAGTTAAGTCAATATGAGAAAGGAAAAAAAAAAACATTCAGGACATAACTTACCTAACAAAAAAATCTACTGGTGGAACTGGAAGTTCAAATATGTTATTTACTTTGAGGAAGCCAGGCTCTGTAAGGGTATTGTTCTGAGACTGTAGGCAAGTAAAGGGTGGCGATAATTGCAACAAGACTAGGCTGAAGAGGGAGTATCTAATACCAGGTATCTGCACACCTTACTCTTAACCCTGATATTTAATACAGTTGTCTCTGAAAGAAGTAATTGCTAAAGGCAATATTACAGAGTTATCTTTACTAGGTACGTTTCAACACAACTACAATGATAACAGACATAAAAGGAAAAAAATCAAGACCAGAAATGTAACTCTAGATTAGAAATGACCCAATCAAGTCAGGGGTAAGATCCACTGATCAAAAAATAATAAATTAGGACATTTCAACATGTATAAAATTATTTCCTTAAAAAATTGCTTCCTAGAAAGACTATATATTTTTAAATGTATGATAAAGTTCCACAATAATGCACTAGAATTAATACAAATATTCTAGCATATGATGTATTTTTATTAAGTAATACATCTTTCTTTTATAACCTATTATTACTTTGAGGTCTCCATTAACTTCTTGGTATTTTCAGATTATCTTGATCCAATTCTCCTTTATGTGGGGAGTATAAAGAAAGGGGGAAAAAACGCTTAGGGTCAAAGTGGAAGATGACAAAAAGTACCTTGAGATATTATTAAAAATGCCCTCTTCTCTATTACAAATCAGGAGACAAGAGAAGTTCAGCACAGCAAAGAAAGCCTAAAGACTAGGGAGCATAAAAGTGGAGATAAGGTCCTAAGGAAAATCTCCAATTTGATTTATCTAACTGTAGTTAATAAAAATCATAATTAATTTACTGTATGGTGTTTTCTTTTATCATTATAAGACATTTTATTTCAACACTATTATTCATCCATAGTATAAATGTCACCTTTTCCTAACATTGCTTCCTCTCCTCTGATCATTTTACTGACGGGAGTTCCAGGACTAGAAGCTGCCCATGCCTGGTTTTCCATCCCTTTCTCCTGTCTCTACATAACTGCCTTATCTGGGAATGGTGTAATTCTATTTGTCATCATCCCTGAGTCAAGTCTCCCACCGACCTGGGACTGTGTATTTCAACACAAGTAACCATGCTGGGCATATTCTGATTCAACGCAAGACAGATCAGTTTCAATGCCTGCGTTGCCCAGACATTCTTCTTTCAAACTTTTACTGTCATGGAGCCTTCAGTGCTCCTGGCAATGGCCTTTGATCACTTCATTGCTATTTGTAACCCTCTGAGATATGCTGCCATTCTGATTGATTCCAGAATTATCAAAGCATGGTTTGCCATCCTAGTCAGAGGCACAGTGATCCTAATGCCTATGGCCCTACTTCTTAAATATCTATCCTTCTGAAAAATCCATGTGCTCCATCATTCTTATTGCTTCCATCCTGATATAATCCAGCTCCCATGTTCTGACAATAAGATCAACAGTGTTTAAGGACTTACTGTCCTCATAGTTACTGCAGGAGTGAACTCCATCTTTATTTTTCTCTCCTATGTTTTGATTATTAAGGCCAAGCTGAGCATTACTTCCCCAGAGGAGAAGCATAAGGCCTTTAAGACATGTATCTACCTCATAGGGGCCATTGCCATCTTCTACATCCCTCTCATTAGCTTGTGCTTTGTCCATAGATTTGGGGAAAAGGTACCTCGTTATGCACACACTCTTATGGCCAATGTGTATTTGCTTATTCCACCAGTGATGAATCCCATTATCTACAGTGTGAAAACCAAACAGATCATTAGGACAATTAAAAAAGTCCTTTTTCCCAAGAGATTTGAGTTTGACTCTAACAACTCTGCAATAAAAGCTACTCCTTAGCTATGACTCCTAAAACCTAGTTTAGTTAATATCATCTCTTCTATCTGTAACTCGAAAGCAAAAAAAGCAGAAGGTTGGGTGGGTGGGGGGGATGTAGTTTGGTGGAAATTTACATTTTTTAGTGTTTAAATTTTATTTATTTATTTATTTTAATTGAAGTATAGTTTACAATATTATAAAAGTTACAGGTGTGTGATACAGTGATTTACAATTTTTAAAGCTTATACTCCATTTATCGTTGTTATAAAATATTGACTATATTCCCCATGTTGCACAGTATATTCTTGTACCTTATTTCATATATACTAGCTTGTACCTTTTACTCCCCTAACCTTATATTGCCCCTCATCCCTTCCCTTTGCCCACTGGTGAACACTAGTTTGTTCTCTATATGTGTAAGTCTGTTTCTTTTTTTTATCATATTCACTAACTTGTATTTTTAGATTCTACATTTAAGTGATATCATACAGTGTTTGTCCTTTTCTCTCTGACTTATTTCATTTAACATAACCCTTGAAGTCCATCCACATTGTTGCATATGATCTGATATTTTAAGAAATCTATTCTAAAACTTATTAAAACTAATAAATCACATCAATAAAGTTCAATAAAACAAGATCAATATGTTAAAAATCCATTGTATTTCTATACACTAACAAAGAACAATTCAAATTTGAAATTAAGGAGTAATTTCATTTGCAATAGAATCAAAAAGAATAAAAATACTTGGAAATAATTTTAGCCAAGGAGGTGCAAAACTTATATACTGAAACATTGTAGACAAAGGCACTGCTCAAAGAAATTAAAGAAGTGGGAAATAAAAAGATATACAATGGTTATGAATTTAGAGACTTAATATGGCTATATTTCCGAAATTGATTCTTAAGTTGTAATGAAATCCTTACTAAAATTCAAGTTTGCTTCTTTACATAAATTGACAAACTGGTCTCAAAATACATATGAAATTTTAAGGCATCCAGAATAACAAAAACCATAAAAAGGCAGCAAAGTTGGAAGAGTCACACTAAACAATTTCACAATGTGCTATACGGTTACAGTAATCAAGGTGGTCTAATACTGGCATAGGATAGACATATAATTTAATGAAATAGAATTGGGAATATAGAAACAAAAGCTCACATTTCTTTTCAATTGCTTTTTGACTCATATATGCATAAAGTTCAATGAGGAACAGTGTTAACAAATGTTTCTGCCACTCAAATGTCCCTCAACTGAAAAATGCTTATATATAACACAATAGATTTATACAATGGAACATTCTTTGACCACTAGGAAGAGTGAAGCACTTGCACTTACCACAAGATAGATGAATCTTGAAAATATTATGCTAATTGAAAAAAGCCAGTACCAAAAGACTACCCAGTGTGTGATTCAATTTATATGAAGTGTCTAAAGTAGGCAAACCTACAGAGACACAAAGCATTGGGTTTGACAAAAGGTTCCTTTGTTTTTCCCGTAAGATGGTTCCAGTAGTGCTTAGTTGTCTTTGACCTCATCCACAATTCTGTTAGATTGTACTGTGACAGCTATCATACCAGCATGCATTAAAAAACACTTCTCAAAATTGAGAACTTTTGTGAACACATTTTATTATTGAAGCTGGAAGAAAAAAGGCAACATTTTTGGCACACTATGTTTTATTATTTCAGAAAATGTAAGAATACAACTGAAAAGCAAAAAAAAAAAAATAAAAAATTTGTGCAGCATATGAAGAAGGTACTGTGACTGATCAAACACATCAAAAGTGGTTTGCATGGACTCAGTTCTATCCCCTGCATTACCAGCGCAAAACCTGGGTATGTGATAGATACTTAAAGTGCTTTATGAAATAATTAATGACATTTTAAGAAGAAATGTAAAGTTTTCTTAGAAATGTACAAAATCCATGCACTTGATATTGGAGGCTGATAGATTTCGCAGCTGGGTGCGGGGTTGTGTGGGGATCACGAATGAGCCTGGGCATAGAACAGGTGGTTTGTTTTGGATGTTCTACTCACAAATTTACTTTTAACAAACTTTTACAAGGATACAGAAAGTCAAGGAACTATCATACCACTCCTTGCATAGAAATGAAAAAAACAAGTGTAACAAATCTTTGTACAGACATAGGTTTTCAATCCTTCTGGGTATATACTAAGGCGTACAACTGCTGGATTGCATGGTATGAGTATGTTTGTTTAGTTTTGTAAGAAACCACCAAGGTGTCTTCTAAAGGGGCTGTACCATCCTGCATTCCCATCAGAGTGAGAGTTCCTGTGGCTTCAAATCCTCACAAGGATTTGAGGGTTAAGGAATTTGGCATTTCTAACAGATGTGTAGTGGTATCTTATTACTGTCTTATTTTCATTTCCCTGATGACATATGATGTGGATCATGTTTTCAAAAGCTTGTTAGCTGAGTTACTGTCTTGTAAATTGTACAGGGGTAATATTGGTTTTGAATGAGAACTACAATCATAATCCATTTAGGATTCTCTTTGGAGGAAGGAAAAAAAGTTAGACTGAAATGAATTGCCCTCCACAGTCAGTTGTTTGGGGCAAAAGTGTTAGAAGGACACAGCTGGATGGAGTTCTCTCTTAGGAACGGATGGTTTTTCTGCTAGGTAAATGGCTTTCCCAGGAAGCTCCTGGACTCCTGATAAACTCTTTCTCGGATCTGAGAGTTCTCTCATTCCTGAAAAATGCCTGTGAGTTCTAACAAAAGAGAACTTTGGAGATGGATTAAGGAGGCAGGACTGCTCAGGAACTGTTTCCTAAGCCTTAGGGCAGAGACATTTTTGCCAGTAGGTTTCTGAGTTTGAGATTTTCTCTCTCTCTAAGAGACTGCTGCTGCCTGGGATGGCTTTCAAAGGGTCAAATGATCTCCCTTTCCACATTCAAGAAGTCTTCTTTGCATGAGGTCAATGTTTCAGTGCACTGAAGTCTTTTCTAAATATATGAGGAACTATGTAATTTTCAGATAGTTTATAAAGCCAAAGTTCAAAAGAAATTGGTGCATTTGGTAGTACATATTCAAGAGATTAGTATATTATATTCATATATATCAATTTAAAAACAGTTGCTGTGTTGTTCAACATAGTTATTAAAATAGTGACTGAAGTCATGAACATGTGTTCATTATTCCACATGTTTCATTAAGTTCTTTTTAAAATAAGAAGTGAAGAGAACAGAGTGAAATCAGAGAGAACACAGTTCAACTCCTGGATTTTCCATGTGGATAAATGTGAGAAAGTAACATGATTTTGCTGAGCCTTGGTTTTGTAATCTTAGCCTCAATGTTTTCATCTGTAAAAAGGAGCTGATAATATACTATGCATTTGTGACTGTGCTGGATGTGAAGCTTTGTGATAGGGCAATCTATTTACAGGGTCTTGGTGGTCTGGTTACAAGGATGCTTAGGTTATAAGGATTCTTTAAGAATTTAATAATTCTTAAAGATTCACCATGGGGAAGAAAGAGACATAAATGTATTTTTCCAAGATGAGTGATTTATCATTTGCTCATTAGTTTTAGTGCAAGAACAACTAAGGGTAGTTTAAGAACCACAGAATTAAGAAAGGGAAAGCCATTCCTGCCCACATTTTTTACTAACAGAGTTCCCCAAATTAGAATAGCCCTACTATGTTTCCCTTTCATTATACCAGTGGAAAAAAAAGACATCATAAGCTTAGAGAATAGTGGAAAGAAGGATTCAAAGAGGTAAAATGATATAACTTGTTTGGCCCATAGGAGACAACGAAACATTATCACTATTGTTAAGAAGACTAGCTTTGACACTTGGACAATCCATGAGGTCACTTAATTTATGTACTATAATTAAAGGAGCTATAGCTTGAGAGCCTGCTTCTGCTATGGAACCAAACTTAGGTCCCCTTGTCTTTGAGCAGTACAGCCCACTCACTGGGTGTGGTGAAGAAAGTGCAGCATTTAGTTCAGGGCGCTAAGCAAGGGGTTCTGGACAGCTTGTGTTCAAACAAGCAAACTCCCATATCTGATGGATTTCAGGAAAGCACCTTTAAGGCAAGGTGAGGGAGGGGTGTCCCGGGTTCTGTGATCAGCTGGTGCACACTACTCTAGTTGGTTGGTAGTGAGGAAAGAGTTTGGTGTCAGAATTGTTAACATCAATCCTCCAGCTCCAATATATCTGGGGTCAATGTGTTCATCATAATTAAGTAGTTAAGTTCTTCCATATGGTGGGGGTTTAGCATCTGTAAAAAGAAAAGAAAAACAATTCTGGAAATGTGCATTAGGTACTGTTATCTCTCAGGGTTACTTCAGATGCCACCTCTCTGGCTTGATGTCCTAACAATATCCACTGAGTAAAACAAAACTCTCAACTTTTCAGTTGTGAATATTTTTTAAGTTGACATTGGGAATGTAGAGATTAAGTACATGTTCTAAAGTCAAATGTGAAAAAGTGTGCCTTCTCTTTCAAATGAGGTCAATGGATTTTACTTTTTTATGCATTGCCTATTAATTCAAAATTTCCACCCATTTTTAAAAAGTAAGTCCTCAAAGGGATGCCTTTATTGAACATATTTCTCTTTTTTTTCTCAAATGCTCTCTTTAGTACAAGTCCTGTAACTAGTTATTCCCACTCAGTTTGAAGCTATGCCAATGTTCTTTAAGGAGCTGGCATGGAACTCATCAAACTAACTTAAACTGAGATTTTTTTTTTCCCCATGTAACACAAACTATCTTTATGCACTAGGCCTAATTTTAATTCTGTTCATTGCACTTTGGCATTTTGTCAGTCATTTACATATTTCTTGAAAGGGTGCATACATGAATGAGAGAAGGAATATATACATACTTTAAAATCCAGGCATTCTTTCTACAGATAAAAATAGGGTGTCAGAAAACTTAGGGAAAAACCAATATAAAGGAACTTATTTGATCCTAGAGATTTCTTGATCTGGGTTGAGTATATGCTCATAACCTCAAACAGAGAAGGTGGTTCAGAGTCATCAAACACCATCCAAACGGAAATGCATCCAAATTTAATAAGACTTTCTGATGGACCATACATGCACCTCAAAACCCCTCAATTCATTTTCAATGTCCTTTTGTTTTAAAGGAATATTCTTACTAGATGATTCTGCTCCAATTATTATCTCTTAGTTTGCAATGACTTCCTTTGTTCTCACTAAAGTTAACTTAAGCCCTATTTCTTTAAGGAGAATTTCTCTTAAACAATATCAGATTCATAACTACTACTTGAACAAATGCTTTCCGAACTATATACACTATAGTCCATATGTACTGATTGAATTACGTCTTTCTTAATATTTAATTTTTATCAGTGTTGTTGTTCAGTTTCTCAGTCATGTCTCTTTGCAGCCCCATGGACTGCAGCATGCCAGGCTTCTCTGTCCTTCACCATTGCCCAGAGTTTGCTCAAACTCATGTCCATTCAGTTGGTGATGCTGTCTAAGCATCTCATCCTCTGCTATCTCCTTCTCCTCCTGCCCTCAATCTTTCCCAGCATAAGAGTCTTTTCCAATGAGTCCGCTCTTCACATCTGGTAACCAAAGTATTTGAGCTTCAACTTCAGCATCAGTCCTTCCAATGAATATTCAGGATTGATTTCCTTAAGGATTGACTGATTTGATCTTGCTGTCCAAACCCTTATATATTTAAACAAGTAGTTTTTTGTAAAATATTTTAAAATATCTTAACTATACTGCTTTTATTGGGTATGCAAACTCTTAATGGTCCTCTTAAGGAATATTTTCCTTGAAAAGTGAGAAGTAAAGAAACAGGATGGATTGGCTTTGTGTTATCCTATATATGTGTGCAAATGCCCTATCTTCCCATGAACATAGAATCATAGACATGGGAAATATATTACCATTATCTAATCTAACTTATCTAGTCTAACATCCTCTTTTATATGTGTGTACCTGATGCGAAGAGCTGATTCATTGGAAAAGACCCTGATGCTGAGAAAGATTGAGGGCAGGAGGAGAAGGGGACGACAGAGGATGAGGTGATTGGATAGCATCACCGACTCAATGGACATGGGTTTGGGTGGACTCTGGGAGTTGGTGATGGAAAGGGAGGGCCTGGGGTGCTGTGGCTCATGGGGTCGCAAAGAGTCGGACATGACTGAGTGACTGAACTGAACTGAACTGAATGAATATATTTAGGGCTTCCCAGATGACACTATTGGTAAAGATACTGTCTGTCAATGCAGGAGATGCATTTCAATCCCTGGGTCCAATCCCATGCTGAAGGAAATGGCAACCCACTCCAGTATTCTTTCCTGGAGAATCCCATGAACAGAGGAGCCTGGTAGGCTACAGTCCATAAGGTCACAAGAGTCGGGTACAGCTGAAGCAACAGCATGCACACAAGCATGGATATATTTAATATACTGAAGCCTAGAGGTAACAAATGAGAATCTTGCTAAAACCCATGTGCTCTGGATTTAGTCCTCTCTCTCTTCCACTAAGTCATCAATACAACTCTGAATCTAATAAAAGAATAAATAGTAAGGCACTTGCATTTAAAAACAAGACAAGGTTCATTAGTGATTCAAAATTGTAAGATTTGTAGAAGAAAATAAAACATTTCTCTTCCCTGTTTTTGCAGGACATGCTCCTTTTCCTCAGGGAACTCTGCCTCCTGCACTCATCATGCCATCGTTCAATCAGAGCACTTTCCACCCTACAGTCTTCTTTCTTACTGGCATCCCTGGTTTTGAAACCTACCATGCCTGGATTTTCATCCCATTCTGTTGTCTCTATGTCATTGCTATCTCAGGGAATGGCATGATCTTGTTCATAATCATCACTGAGTCAAGCCTTCATGAGCCCATGTACTATTTCCTCTCCATGCTATCCTTCTCAGACCTAGGATTATGCCTTTCCACATTGGTCACCATGGTGGGTATTTTCTGGTTCAACACTCGAGAAATCAGCTTTGATGCCTGTATTGGCCAAATGTTCTTCATCCATGGTTTTACCTTAATGGAGTCCTCGGTACTCCTTGCAATGGCCTTTGATCGATACATTGCCATCTGTAATCCACTGAGATATGCCACAATCTTAACCAATTCAACGATCATCAAAGTGGGCTTTGCCATTGTTGTTCGGGTGACAACAGTTGTAGTGCCTTTACTCCTGCTCCTTAAGCGTCTGTCCTTCTGTGGAAGTCATGTTCTGCACCATTCATATTGCTTCCACCCTGATGTGATGAAGCTTTCATGCACAGACACCAGGATCAACAGTGCATTTGGTCTGGCCATCGTCATCTCTACCGCTGCCTTGGACTCTGTCTTGATCCTCCTCTCCTATGTCCTGATCATCCGCTCCGTGCTCAACATTGCCTCCCCAGAAGAGCGGAAAAAGGCCTTTGGAACATGTGTATCCCACACAAGTGCCGTTGCCATCTTCTACATCCCCACGATCAGCTTGTCACTGGTGCATAGATTTGGGAAGCACGCCCCTCCCCTTGTGCATACTCTCATTGCCAACATGTATCTGCTCATCCCTCCTGTAATGAATCCCATAATCTACAGTGTGAAGACAAAGCAAATTCGCAAGGCCATGGTCAAAATATTCCTTTCCAAGCTAATTTAGGACATTTTTCGCTGTGTTCTTTCTTTACATTGTCCTGATTACTTTGATCATTCACTAATGTGTTACCACTATACATTGAAGTATAGTTACACATGCTTTTATTCTTCTGATGAGCCAGTAAAATACAATTTGAAGAGTTCTAGACTGAATTCTTTAAGAACAGGGAGTATGTCTTATGTTATGTAAGCCTATCACAAATACTGTACCTGACACAGAATAGGATGATAGTTAAAGTATGTCTGCAAAAGGACAAATTAACTCATAAATTGCAGTCCAAATAGTCTCACCACTTCTACTGCATGCAGTTATCAAGACATGTATGATATAATTTTGATCAGTAGCAAAGTCTAGGTTTCAGTGATTCTTAGTTATTGGAAATTCTTACTATTTCCCCAAATAGATTATTCATGGCTGAGAATCATGAATAAGCACAATAAACTAGAAGAAATGTGAATTAAAGTGTACTTTTTTTATTCTTAACGGAGTTCCTCAGAACTTTTGGTAAATTTTTTAACATTTTGAGTATCTAATGTCTAGTGATTCATCTTCTAAATGTGTGTCTAATGGGGGCAAGTGGCAAGAATGCAATGATGTGTTGTCATGTTCAACACATCATTATATATTCAAAGATAATTTAGAAACTACTTAAATGTTTATTTGAGAATATTGGTAAAATATTATATGAACTATCATCCAACAAGTTAAATACTAATATAGATATGAATGATTTATTAAGAGAAACGGTAATTGGTATACAGTGTACTTATCACTGTTGTGTGTATATTTCTTGTGAATATACACAAAAATGTCACATACATGTACATAACACATTTGATATGGAAATATATGTTCAAAATGTCAATTAATTACATTTGATTTATATTTTTCCTTTTTTGTAACTTAAAAATGCTCATTAACTAGGTTTTTGTCATTGCTGTTTTTTAACGTCAGACAACAAAATAATATCCGTTTAAACAGCTATCTAAAAATACAACTCGTTTGCTCTTCATCTTCCATAGGCTCTTCGTTCCTGTGTGTCCTCACAATCAGTCTTCATACTCCTGCTGGATACATTTAGAACATGACATCCACTTTCCTTTAGCCTCCTTCACTGTTCTCAGTGTGGTCCAGCACCAGGTCATCAAAACCACTTGAAATTCTTTTAGAAGTGCAGATTCCTCAACTCCACCCCAGAACTGCTTAATCAGACACCCATAAGCACAAGAATTTGCATTTTAACAAGCTACCTTATACAATATCACATACATTGGTGTAACACTCTTGTAAGACATTTTTACTTCTGGATAACACCATGAATAACCCTAACTCTGGTCCATCATCTTTGATCATTTTGCTCTCTCTGTCTACATTATCCACATGCTGTTACTGATTTTTGAAATTTTAAAAATATATTTATTTTATTTCTTGCTGGTATCGCTTTCTTTCCTTCATCCAGGTGCTATTAAGGAATCTTTTTGTATATAGGTCTTTAGTTTCTTTAGGTAGATATATTCCTAAGTATTTTATTCTTTTTGTTGGAATGGTGAATGGAATTATTTCCTTTATTTCTCTTTATATTTTCTCATTATTAGTGTATAGGAATGCAAGGGATTTCTGTATGTTGATTTTATATCCTGAAACTTTACTATATTCATTGATTAGCTCTAGTAATTTTCTGGTGGAGTCTTTAGGGTTTTCTATGTAGAGGATCATGTCATCTGCAAACAGTGAGAGTTTTACTTCTTCTTTTTTAATTTGGATTCCTTTTATTTCTTTTTCTGCTCTGATTGCTGTGGCCAAAACTTCCAAAACTATGTTGAATAGTAATGGTGAAAGTGGGCACCCTTGTCTTGTTCCTGACTTTAGAGGAAATGCTTTCAATTTTTCACCATTGAGGATAATGTTTGCTGTGGGTTTGTCATATATAGCTTTTATTATGTTGAGGTATGTTCCTTCTATTCCTGCTTTCTGGAGAGTTTTTATCCCTTTTCAAGTCCTGTGGCCACCGCTGAGTTTTCCAAATTTGCTGGCATATTGAGTGCAACACTTTCACAGCATCATCTTTCAGGATTAGAAACAGCTCCACTGGAATTCCATCACCTCCACTAGCTTTGTTGGTAGTGATGCTTTCTAAGGCCCACTTGACTTCACAGTCCAGGTTGTCTGGCTCTAGGTGAGTGATCACACCATCGTGATTATCTTGGTCATGAAGATCTTTTTTGTACAGTTCTTCTGTGTATTCTGGCCACCTCTTCTTAATATCTTCTGCTTCTGTTAGGTCCATACCATTTCTGTCCTTTATCAAGCCCATCTTTGCATGAAATGTTCCCTTGGTATCTCTAATTTTCTTGAAGAGATCTCTAGTCTTTCCCATTCTGTTGTTTTCCTCTATTTCGTTGCATTGGTCGCTGAGGAAGGCTTTCTTATCTCTTCTTGCTATTCTTTGGAACTCTGCATTCAGATGCTTATATCTTTCCTTTTCTCCTTTGCTTTTCACTTCTCTTCTTTTCACAGCTATTTGTAAGGCCTCCCCAGACAGCCATTTTGCTTTTTTGCATTTCTTTTCCATGGGGATGGTCCTGATCCCTGTCTCCTATACTCTCTTGTTCTTTATATTCTTTTCCTCTTCTTTCCCTTTCATTACATTCTTTTCCCTTCTCCTAGGCCCTTTTTCCATCCATCCTTCCTTCCTCCTTTTCTTCTTCTTTTCTTCCTTCCTTCCTTCTTTCCAGGTATGCTAGTGGGTATATATTTGTATATCATTGTAGTAATATTTGAATTGAGAAGAATGAAATTTGATTTGAATGTTCATTCTTGGGTCCATTTTCACTTTTTTCTTGAGGACGCAGATGTGGAAATTTCTGCACTTCTTGTTTTCCCAAAAATCCTGTCAGACTTTATCAAGCCGAATAACATAAATCTTGTTTGCAATTCCTCTGCATTTTCTCTACACTCATATCATAAGTATCAGATTTTTTTTTGTTTCTCATTAAATTGTTCCCATTATCATGCATGCTCCATAAACCTAGTTCAGTAGCTGCTAGAAAGACAATATTTATTATTTTTCATTAACTTGATAGAGCTTTATTTCAATGACAGAATGGGTGAAAATCGAATTTTGTGGCCCAAAGTATACCTCTTATAAATATTTACAGAAACAGAGTGAAGCTCCATATAAAGTCAACTTGATAAATTTTTTGCTTTCTAAGTCTTAGTTTTCATGTCTATGAATTTAACTTTTTAAATTCATAGATAAAATTTAATTCATAGGTTTAAACTGTAAGATACATTACACAAGATCAGACTAAAATATTTATGCATAAATGAGACTGGGACTATATTTCTAGAGGGAATGGATGGATGAAGGAAATGAAGCTAAGAGATAAGAACAGGGAGAGTAGAGTTTCTGAGTCTAGTCACACTGGATCAGCCAATCACAGATGAAGGGCACTGAGCAACAAGAGTTCATCTTACATTCCCCCAAACCAATGAACTTGTATTATGCCCTGGACTAATCTACTCTCAGAAGCAGGGAGGGCAGGAGGCTGGGTGGGGCTCACAAGGAAGACCAGGACCCCTGCTGCTTACACCTGCTTTTGACACAACTTGCAGCTACACAAACACACATCATGGTGTATCTGACTCTTGAGAAGAAGGCTACTGTCATTGACTTGTGGAGCAAGATGAGGGTGGCTGAAGTTGGTCCGGATACTGTAGGCAGGCAGGTATTCAGTTTACAAGGCAGGCTGAAAGAGAATGAATGTCAGTTGGGTGTGTGGGGACAGAGCCATTGCCTGAGATTCTGGCAGGCACTGACTCCCTCTGACCTTGTGCTGTTTTCACCCCCTAGGCTGCTGGTTGTCTACCCCTCCACTCAGAGGTTCTTTGACTATTTTGGGGACTTGTCCTTTGCTGATTTATGGGCAATGTTTTACCTTCTTTGTTTCCAGGCATCATTTCCTCTTATTGATTCTTGTTTTTCTCTGATCTCTGCAGTATCTTCTTTATATTTAAACATTTTGACTGTTTAAGTGTTTGAGTATTAAGACTTTCTTCTTTTATGTCACTTAAAAATTTTGTCTCATGATTTTCCCTTATCTCTTCCTTTCTAAGCTAGGAAGACAAAATGATGTATTGCTTCTTGAAACAGTTAAAAAAAATAAAAAATGATAACAAGTTCAGAATTAAGACAGAAAGAGAGAAACATCTCTAAGTATAAAATCAGTCTGATATGGGTGGCTTCACATCAGTAGTAACATCTACACTTCAGCCATCTTTCTGCTTATATTCTAGGGGCACAGCTTGAGATGAGACTGAAATACTAAGTCCAAATTGGGTGCCTCTGCTAACATTGTCCTTGTTTTTTATCTCTGCCACACAGCTCCTGGGCAATATACTGGTGAGTACACTGGCTTAAAACTTTGGCAAGGAATTCACCTCAGAATTTCAGGCTGCCTGTCAGAAGGTGGTGGCTGGTATGGTTAACGCTCTCACCTACAAATACCATTGAGATCCTGTCCTATTTTTTTTTTTTTTTCAAAATGAATGTTTATTTCTAATTGATTGATGATTGGTTTACAATATTGGTTTGATTACTATCATACATTAATATGAATTAACCATAGGTGTATGTATTTCCCCTCCCAGCTGAATCTCCCTCTCACCTCTGGCCCATTCCCACCCCTCTAGGTTATTACAGAGTTCCCATTCGAATTCCTTGAGTTGATGACCATTGTGATAGCTTATGTTGAATGGTGTCAGATTTTTGGCTTCCAGAGCAGACAGTTTCGATCCGGGGCCAGAGACAAAATTTGATCACTCAGAGCTTTTGCGTGGCAGTTTTATTACAGTGAAAAGGGGACAGAGAAAGCTTCTGATATAGACATCAGAAGGGGAACAGGAGACTGTCCCACTAGCTAGTCTCATCAAGACCTTATATAATTTTTCAGTTGGTTACTAACAATGGAAAGGTCTTATCAAACCCTCTCCCTAAATCCTAAAATAACAGGATTAGTCAGAAGTTCTTAAGAAGGAGAACCATGTCCTCAAGCAACATCCATTGTTTTTATATAATCATTAGTGGACTTCCCTGATGGCTCAGAAGGTAAAGCCTCTGTCTACAATGCGAGAGACTGGGGTTTGATCCCTGGGTTGGGAAGATTCCCTGGAGAAGGAAATGGCAACCCACTCCAGTACTCTTACCTTGAAAATCCCGTGGATGGAGGAGCTTGGTGCAGGCTACTGTCCACGGAGTTGCAAAGAGTCCGGAACGATTGAGCGACTTCATTTTCACTTTCACTTTCTTTCAATCATTAGTGCAAAGTTTAAAGAAAAACATATTCTTTTTTTTTTTTAATTTTATTTTATTTTTAAACTTTACATAATTGTATTAGTTTTGCCAAATATCAAAATGAATCCATCACAGGAAAAACATATTCTTGAGCAAGATGAATTGTTTTGTTGTTTAATCATTCAGTTCAGTTCAGTTCAGTCACTCAGTCATGTCTGACTCTTTGAAACCCCATGAATTGCAGCACGCCAGGCCTCCCTGTCCATCACCAACTCCCGGAGTTCACTCAAACTCACGTCCATCGAGTTGGTGATGCCATCCAGCCATCTCATCCTCTGTCGTCCCCTTTTCCTCCTGCCCCCAATCCCTCCCAGCATCAGGGTCTTTTCCAGTGAGTCAACTCTTCACATGAGGTGGCCAAAGTACTGGAGTTTCAGTTTTAGCATCATTCCTTCCAAAGAAATCCCAGGGCTGCTCTCCTTCAGAATGGACTGGTTGGATCTCCCTGCAGTCCAAGGAACTCTCAAGAGTCTTCTCCAATACCACAGTTCAAAAGCATCAATTCTTCGGCGCTCAGCTTTCTTCACAGTCCAACTCTCACATCCATACATGACCACTGGAAAAAACATAGCCTTGACTAGACAGACCTTTGTTGGCAAAGTAATGTCTCTGCTTTTCAATGTGCTGTCTAGGTTGGTCATAGCTTTCCTTCCAAGGAGTAAGCATCATTTAATCATTAGCTCTGGGCTTAAAGAAAGTTAATCTTCAGACTGTTGTCAAAACAACTCAAAGTTTAAGAAAAAATTTCTTATGTGACTAAGACAATGTAATGTAGAAAAAAATAGTTTGTCCTTTTCTCCTCCTTGAGAGCTCCAGACCCCTTGATGGCCCTGGACTCCTTATCAATCTACCTAAGAGTTAACTCTCTCAACTGGAAGATTCTATTTCCCTACATTCTTCTATTGTTTAACAATTCAAAAAATTTAAAGTCATTTTTGAGTTACAATATTGTTCCTGTTGTTTTTATGTTCTTGTTTTTTAGGCCACAAGACATGTCAGATCTTAGCTCCCTGAACAGAAATAGAACTCTCACCCCCTACATTAGACCAAGCCTTAAACACTAGACTGTCACGGAAGTCCCAGTATTTCCCCAGATTTTATCTTCTGAACTTGGCGAAATAATGTCCACCCTCAATGATATGACTTCTTCCAAATAAAGAACTTTCAGCTCAATTTCCTGATTCATTTTACTCATTTTTTTGGTTTGTTTGTTTCTGCTAAGGATATGGGAAAGTCCCTGAGGTCTACAGATAGAAAGGCTTTGTGTCTTATACAGAGAGAACAAGGGAAATGAGAAAAGTAAGGGGACCACACAGTCAATAACGGATGACATTCCTGTCTCAAAGCATAAGAACTATAAGAAGGTTTAAAATATAGTGAGGATACTAGCATTACAGGGGCTCATGGGAAACTTCAAATTTAGACAGAAACTTCAGGATAACACTGTGATCCATATCCACTAAGTATCAAGAAATAATGTGCTCAGAGACAAAATGATTGCTCAAGAAACTGTTATTAATGATTGCTTTTTTCCTACTTCCCTTGCCTGCACATTTAGGCAACAATGCTATGTTAAATCAGGTGTTCCTATTCTAATGTATAATCTCCCTCTCCCACTTGCCCCAAAACACCTCTAAAATTAACCCCAACCTCCGATTTCAGGTAAAGCTCAGTGCTCACATAACACTTGCTTGAATCTTTTGACCTTGGCATCAGTGAAATTTCCAGTATTGCCTAAGGAAATTCTTCCAAACTCTCCCACTCCAAACTTTTCACATTTCTTCCTGTCTAGCACACCCTGTGTCCTGTATAAGTGTTTCTGCCTTTTGTACTATCCTACATGATTACCATGTCTTACATAGCAGATCCTCCATAGACAGTAAGTGTATGTTTACTAAGTGTAGTAATCAATGAATGAACAATTATTTCTTGTCCCAAAACTCCTGGGAGTAGAGGACAATCTGAAAAATATGCTATTGCGTAGTGTTTCTTTGGTGCTAGTTCTACAATATACAATGAGGAAGCACACAGGAAAGTAAATCACTGATTAGATATTTGCTGTCTGATTATAGGTAGTACTTTTAAAAATTTTTAACTATTTAATATGGAGTATATCCAATTAAAACAGTTGTGATAGTTTCAAGTGCACAGCAAAGTGACTAAACCATTTATATCCATGTTTCTGTTCTTCCCCAAACTCCCTCGCATCCAGGCTGGCACATATCATTGATTGACTTTCCTGTGCTATTCAGTAAGACCTTGTTGGTTATCCATTTTAAAGATAGCAGTGTGTACTTGTCCATCCCAAACTCCCTAACTAACTATCCCTTGTGAAATTATTTTTGTCATATATAAAATTGGAAGGACTTCAGGAACCTTCTAACTTGCATGCATTTCTTTAAATCTATATCATGCTCCTGTTGATTAAATTTAGACTTGACTACCTGAAACAGAACATGTTGCTTCCTTCTATAAAATGTGCATTCAGAATAATTTTATCTTACTGCCAGGTTATAGGCAGTGCATTAAAGTTTACTGTTTCACCACTGTATTTTGAACTGTCTGAAGGCAAATGAGCTTTTAAATATTTATTTGTTTCTTCTCATGTTTTTATACATAGTAGGCAATGAGAATCCTTTACACCCCAACACTATGTTTAATAACCACAGGGTCACATCCCAGAATCAGAGACATCTCAGGAAAATCTTAGCAAGTTTCCTTTCACACTCCTGAGCACAGAAAAGTCATCATAAGAATTAGACATTTTCAAAAGATTTTAAAGAGGGTAAGAGAGACTGTGTGTTTCACAATTTGGAATGAGAAAGCAAAGTACCCTTCTTCCTTCTAAATGTTCATTAAAAAATGAAAGAATATCTGAGGAACTTACTGTACTGTCTTTTGTTCCTTCACCTTTGGAACTGACCAATGAATCTAGATAAAAAGTTGGGACTGAAAATCCCAATGCTGGAGAATTCAAGAGAACATCACTGGGGTGGGATTTGGATCAAGTTCAAACAGTTGCTGTATTGTTGGTGTTGGTTTCTCTGTTAGGAGTGAGGGAGTCAAAGGATGGAAAGAGACTTGGCAGCTTGTTATATGTTTTGATTCTTTGTTAAAGCGGAGCTTCTGTAAAAGTCTAAAAGTAAAATTAATTCCTTAATATTTCATTTTATTTGATAATTTACCCAATAGTTACTTCTAGTTCCATCCTATCACGTTGCTTCATAGATCATGTTCAGTATGTGTTAATGCAGATGGTATATATATATATATAGAAGAAAGAAAGATGGAAAGAGACCAGAGGCAAGGAGAGAAGGACAATGACAGGGAGGCAGACACAGAGAGTCAAAGAGAGAGAAAGGGGGAGGGGGGAGGGGGAAGGAGAGGAGAGAGAGGGAGAAGTAAGTAATGTTGTGCATTGATTTCCATAATCATTTTAAAATCAGCCAGTTGAATGTCATGGGAATTTAGAATGCTATTCTAGATTTTCCATCTCTTAAGCCTCAGAGCAGTGCTCTGAAAGTTGGCTTTGGGAGTTAATGCCTTATATATTTGTCAAGGGTGCCCAGTCTGAAGTCACGATTCTGCCTTTCCAGAGATACAGCTTCAAATTTCACTTGAGAAAGACTGCCCCTTTGTTCTTGATAAATCAATATCATAGCCCACTTTTGAGGTAAATAAAAGCTAATTCTGAATGAATTAAAACCTGAGGCCAGTGCAGGAAATATTAATATGCAATTGATAAACTGAGACATTAACTGTCCTGTAATAATTAGGATATATTTTATCAAAGTTATTACTATATTGACTTTACTGGTTTTAGAAAAAAAAAATATGACCTTTTAAAAATGAGTTAAATCGCACCATTTCTAAACTATTCTGTTTATAACCTCTGTTTCTATGAGTTCTGCTCTTCAAGAAGAATTTACTTCATTTCATTTTTTGTTTTATTTTATTCTGCTTTATTTTTGAAACAATGCTAAAACTGAGGTAACTAAGATATTGTACATCTGAGGAAGAAGAGTAAATGATAACCACTTTATCTTGTAATAAACTTTAATGGAAAATAATCAAATAAATAGCTACTTTACCCAGAAAAATACAGATGGGTTTGGTGAAATATTTTACTTGGGTAATTAAAAATTGAACATCCGATGTATAGAACAGTCTTATGGACTCTGTGGGAGAGGGAGAGGGTGGGAAGATTTGGGAGAATGGCATTGAAACATGTAAAATATCATGTAAGAAACGAGTTGCCAGTCCAGGTTCGATGCAGGATACTGGATGCTTGGGGCTAGTGCACTGGGACAACCCAGAGGGATGGTATGGGGAGGGAGGAGGGAGGAGGGTTCAGGATGGGGAACACATGTATACCTGTGGTGGATTCATTTTGATATTTGGCAAAACTAATACAATTATGTAAAGTTTAAAAATAAAATAAAATTAGAAAAAAAAAATTGAACATCAAAGCATGTACAAAAGAATTCTAGTTGAGTGAAATTTTTGAACCAAATGATGAAACCACACATCTCTGGATGAATCTCATGATTCTCTTGAAGAAAGTCAATATTCACCCACTTAATAATACTCAGATTAGGTCCATCCTGGTATAGAACATTAGGAATTAGGTCACCTTGCCAGACTGCAATAAAGGGAAAAAAAAAAAATAAAACAACAAAAAACTGTCTATTTCTCTCTGTGTGGACTTGTATGAGTGTGTGCTTGTGTGTGTGTGTTCAGTGCTCAGTGGGGCTGGAATCAAAGTAGAGTAGACATGCTGTGGATCCCTTCACAGAGTACAAGAAAGCTCATGATGGTGAAGATGGTAGTGGGCCTAAGAAGCATTCCAAAACCTTTTTAGTGGTGACCTGGATTTGCACTTTAGGCTCTGAACATAACCCTACTTATATAACTATTCACGCTTCCTTTTTTTTGCCTGAACTTTTGATTGTCTTATAACAACTTGCAGCCTTATCCCTACAGAGTTATGGTAATAGAAAGAAAAACCTGTTTCACTCTTTAATCATACCAAGTAGACTGAAGCAACTTAGGCAGAAGCAGCAGCATCAATGGTGAAAGACAACAACTCTTGCCCTGACACTTGCATGATGGTGGCTGCAGCAGTCAGTACAAAAGAGGGGCTCATAGACCATTCATGGCAAAGAAAGACATAAAAAAGAAGACACAGTAGAATTATTTGTAAATATATATGTGTGTGTGTGTGTGTGTATACACACACATATATATACTGTAATACTACTCAGGTATAAAAAAGAATGAAATTTTGCCAGTTGCAACAACTTGGATGAACCTATAGTATATTATGCTTGGTGAAATCTCAGACAAAGAAAGACAAAATCCTGTTTATTGTGACTTATATGTGGAACATAAAAAGCAAAACAAACTAATATAACAAAGCAGAAATAAACTCAGAGATATAGAGAACAAACTACTTGTTACCCATGGGGAGAGAGGGGAGGGGAGGGTCAGGATAGGGGTAGGGGATTAAAAGATACAAATTACCGTGTACAAAATAGATTAGCAACAAGGATATATTGTACAGAACAGAAAATACAGTCAATAATTTATTGCAACTTTAAATGGTGCATAGTCCTTAAAAATACTGAATCACTATGTTGTATATCTGAAACTAATATAATATTATAGATCAAATATTTTAAAATAATTAATTCAAATCAAATGAATTAGGGAAATCATTTTTGAAAACAGAAAAGGATAGGGGAAGTCTTTAAGTACATGCTAATTTCTGTCAGTCAAGACAGCAAAATTGTAGCCCTGACAATTTGGCTCCTTTACAAGAAAATATAGAAATGGACTATACTATTAGTTAGTAAGTTCTGTGAGTTTTCCATAACACAGAGTTCCTGAAAAGATATGTCCAAAGTTTTCCAGAAGAAGTCCTTTAACTCACGTATGCCTGACCTCTGATATCAGAGATATAAAATAGGTCTTTTAAAGAGTACAAATATAAAACAATGATAAAGCTAATGGAGATTTCAGTTTAATCAATTGAAACTCAAAACTCAAGGTCAAATCAAATGTAGTTTTTTGTTTGTTTTTTGTTTTTAACATTTAAAATATTTGAAAGATTTCTTTTCCCAGAAGTCAACATGTGGAAATTTTTTTCTAAGTGTAGACCAATAGTTAGAGCTTCTTTCTCTGAAGGTTGCAGAAAAGAGTGATATAAATTGAAAATGTTTAAACTCTATATTTTTTCCCCTATAATCTTGTGGGCATATAATCCTACCCTAACTTCCAGACAGCCAGGCAAGAGCCAACACTTTTCTACATGTCTGAAAATATCAGAATGAATTTGTTCACAAGTACTTGAATGGGAATGGGCCAGATCAAAGGGGTGAGGAATCTTCATTTACCTAGCAATGATGGAAAAAAATATTTTGGAGGCTGGAGTAATTAAAACTGGACATTTATGAATTTCTTTGTAACAACTAGAAATGCAGACGTCCTTTCCTTCTAGTTCCCCTAAAAATATATTAGTTGGAGTTACAGAGACATAGAGCTGAAAGAATGAGAGATTTTTTAAAAACATGTTTTGCCGGTGATGGCAAAGGTGAGAGAAAGGTGATTCTAGACATCAAGTTGTCTGAATCAGGAGAAGGTTCTAAGGTGAGAGAAGGGAAGTAAATATATATGCTGCTATCCTTACTGAAAGGAAGTGGAAATTCAAGAAGAAGGGAAGATGCAGAAAGTAGAGATCATAGAAAGTAGGGGAACCTCAGGGAACTCTGAGATCTAATGCTGAGCTCAGAAATGCTTTCTGCTTTTGCGTTTTCATTAAATCTTCTAGTAGTAAGAAGCAGACCTCTACACTTCAGAAGTTCTTCTTCCGTAAGAAGGTTAAGAGGATTTATTACATGGGTTGGAGGAGGTGCAAAGAGAGAAGAAATATTTGAAAAGCTGTAGATAAAGAAGGATAAATTTTAGTAAAAGAAGGTATAAACAAAGTATATAGAGAAAACAGAATTAAAGATGAACTGAAATAGAAGAAATTTTTATGCACACAGTACTCTTAGAGGTTTAGAGAAGAAAACCAGATAATCTGATTCAAACTGGAATGTCTTTCCACAATTTTATCCCTCTTAAATCACAGAGAAGCTTCTCTGTTCTTGAAGACACTTTCCCAGGTCAGTTTATGAGGAAACAATTTATATGCCTTGATTTAGTCGTTGAACACATTGCCTCTCTCAGGGTTATTGAAACTTTGGGGGTTTGATTGATTTTTTACTTTGTATTTCTTACTACATGGAGAGGTCTCTATGTTTTCATCTATGGATTAATGGAGTAGCTATTTCATAGGAATTCTTGATCCATACTTATTCTATTTTTCTATCATTATTTATTTGGTCATAAATTAAATTAAGAAAACATTGAATGAGTAGATAAGCAAATGAATATTTGTTTTCATACCAGAACGACTTAATCCCAAACAAGCAAACAAAGGAGATGCATATTTAGAACAGGGGCAGAGGTTGTATCCATGCTGTCCTTGTAATTATTTGGCATATTCTGAAGGCACAGGAGATGATCCATCCACATCGTCTTAAGCTGAATCATAGTGGACAAATCCTTTCCACTTTCTGGAGCCCGGATTCTTCATTTGTATAATAAGAAAATTGAGGAGGTGGTTTCCAAGAGGTTACTTCGTTGTGATTCTAAAATCTCTACAGGCAAACTTGCTAAGGAAGATGATTTTAGTAGCAGTTTGTATTGCTGGAATGACTGAGACCTAGAAATGCCCAGAAAGAGGGCTGAAGGTCTAAAGTCAGTGCCAGGAAGACTAAGGAGAGGTATGACTGTCATCATTCAAGCCTCACCCTGTGGAACCACACCTTGGCCTGAGCCAAACTGCTCACAGAAGCAGGGAGGTCAGGAGGCAGGGCTAAGCATAAAAGGAAGAGCTGGGCCAGCTGCTGCTTACACTTGCATCTGACACAACCGTGTTCACCAGCAACTACACAAACAGACACCATGCTGAGTGCTGAGGAGAAGGCTGCCGTCACCTCCCTATTTGCCAAGGTGAAAGTGGATGAAGTTGGTGGTGAGGCCCTGGGCAGGTAGGTATCCTGCTTACAAGACAGGTTTGCTGCTGCTGCTGCTGCTAAGTTGCTTCAGTCGTGTCTGACTCTGTGCGACCCCATAGATGGCAGCCCACCAGGCTTCACCGTCCCTGGGATTCTCCAGGCAAGAACTTTGGAGTGGGTTGCCATTTCCTTCTCCAATGCATGAAAGTGAAAAGTGAAAGTGAAGTCGCTCAGTCATGTCCCCATGGACTGCAGCGACCCCATGGACTGCAGCCTTCCAGGCTCCTCCGTCCATGGGATTTTCCAGGCAAGAGTACCAGAGTGGGGTGCCATTGCCTTCTCCGACAAGACAGGTTTAAGGAGAGTGAAATGCACCTGGGCGTGTGAGGACAAAGCCATCCCTGAGATTCTGAAAGCTGCTGACTTCCTCTGACCTTGTGCTGTTTTCTCCCCCTAGGCTGCTGGTTGTCTACCCCTGGACTCAGAGGTTCTTTGAGTCCTTTGGGGACTTGTCCTCTGCCGATGCCATTTTGGGAAACCCTAAGGTGAAGGCCCATGGCAAGAAGGTGCTGGACTCCTTCTGTGAGGGCCTGAAGCAACTTGATGACCTCAAGGGTGCCTTTGCTTCGCTGAGTGAGCTGCACTGTGATAAGCTGCACGTGGATCCTGAGAACTTCAGGGTGAGTTTGTGGAATCCTCAATATTCTCTTTTTATGGTCAAGCTTGTGTCATGGGGAGAGGGCTGACTGGCAGGACGTAGTTTAGAATGGAGAAGATGTATTCTGGTTAAAGTGCTAAGGACTCCTCAGAACCGTTTAGATTCTTTTAACCTCTTTGCTCACAATAATCATTTCTTCTGATTCATTCTTGTTCTCTGTTGTCTGCAATGTCTTCTCTTTTTAATTATACTCTTTGAGTGTTCAGTTTGAAAAAAAGATTTCTTCATCTACTTTAAAAATAATATCTAATATTTTCCCCTTATCTGTTCCTTTCAAGGGATAAAATGTTGTATTGCTTTTCAAAGTGATTCAAAATAATAAAAATGATAACAAGTTCTGGATTAAGATAGAAAGAGAGAAACATTTCTAAATATAAATTCAGCCTGCTATGGGTAGCTTCACATCAGCAGTAGCATCTATACTTCAGTCATCTTTGTGCTAATATCCTAGGGGCACAGCTTGGGATGAATCTAACCTGGGCACCTGCACTAACCCTGCCCTTGCTTAATGTCTTTTCCACACAGCTCCTGGGCAACGTGCTAGTGGTTGTGCTGGCTCGCTGCTTTGGCAGTGAATTCTCCCCGGAGCTGCAGGCTAGCTTTCAGAAGGTGGTGACTGGTGTGGCCAATGCCCTGGCCCACAGATATCACTAAGCTCCCCTTCCTGATTTCCAGGAAAGGCCTTTTCATCCTCAGAGCCCAAAAACTGAATATGGAAAAATTATGAAGCATTGTGTGCATCTGCCTAATAAAGACATTTATTTTCATTGCACTGGTGTATTTAAATTATTTCACTGTCTCTTACTCAGATGGGCACACGGGAGGGCAAAGCACTGAAGACATAAAGAAATGAAGGGCTAAGTTGAGACTTTGAGAAAATATATCAGTATCTTGGACCCCATGACAGGAGTGGTTGTAAACAGCTGATGTTATTGGAAAACAGGCTCTGTTCCTTACTCTTACTTTCCTTTAAAGAATTCAAGTTGCAGCTTAATTTGTGAGTTAGATCATTGCTAAGTTTTATTAAAATAAATTATGTTACTTAGCTTTTTTTTTTTTTTTTGTAAATGTCTTCTCTCTCTTTAATTGTCCAGAACCTCACCTAAATCCATTAGGTTCTTCTGCCTAAGGACACCACTGTTTAAAACTTTCTTTAGGCACTTTACTGTCCCATTGCTCTTTCTCCCCTGACTTCTTATTATCCTTGTTTTCTCTGCCATCTTACAAAGATCTACCTGAAGGGCAGAACCTTCTGTCCTGGATTCTGGAAATGACATATGAATTTTGAGTAATCCTTGTTCCCTCTTGCATCCTAATTCTGAATCTCAGTTCAGTTCACTTCAGTGGCTCAGTTGTGTATGATTCTTTGTGATCCCGGGACTTCAGGGGGAGGTAGTTTTGCTCTCACTTTGCTTGTACTATAATATTGTGATAAATATTGGATTGATGAGAATGTAAAAAGGGACTTTTGTGGCTTGATAGTCACTCCTGTCTTGCAATCCTTTCATGGGATTCCACTAAACAGAATTCCATTCTCCCCAGGATGCTTTAGCATCTACACACGGAAGTGACTAGAGGTCTGCCCTCTTTATCTGGTCTCTGATGGCTTCTCTGCCTTTGTAGTCATTAGCATAGTGTTACCAGAAGCAACATATGCCAATTTAATCCTCTCCTTCAATAACCACTTTATCCGGATACTTGATTCTGGAAATGATGTATGAATTTTTAGTAATCCTTGTTTTCTCTTGCATCCTAATTCTGAATCTCTGTTCAGTTCAGTCCAGTGGCTTAGTTGTGTACAATTCTTTGCAACCCCATGGACTGCAGCATGCCAGGCTTCCCTGTCCATTACCAACTCCTGGAGCTTGCTCAAATTCATGCCCATTGAGTTGGTGATGCCATTCAACCATTTCATCCTCTGTCATCCCCTTCTCTTGCCTTCAGTTTTTCCCAGCATCAGGGTCTTTTACAATGAATCAGTTCTTCATATCAGGTGGCCAAAGTGTTGAAGCTTCAGCTTCAGTATCAGTCCTTCCAGTGAATATTCAGGACTGATATCCTTCAGGTTTGATTGGTTTGATCTCCTTGCAGTCCAAGGGACTCTCATGAGTCTTCTCCAACATCACAGTTCAAAAGCATCAATTCTTCAGCGGTCACCTTTCTTCATTGTCCAACTCTCACATCCACACATGACTACTGGAAAAACCATAGCCTTGACTAGATGGACATTTGTTGGTAAAGTAGTGTCTCTGCTTTTTAATATGCTGTCTAGATTTGTCATAGCTTTTCTTCCAAGAAGCAAGCATCTTTGAATTTCATGGCTGCAGTCACCATCTTCAGTGCCTTTGGAGCCCCCCAAAATAAAGTCCTCACTGTTTCCATTGTTTCCCCATATATTTGCCATCAGATGATGAGACCAGATACCATGGTATTAGTTTTCTGAATGCTGACTTTTAAGCCAGCTCTTTCACTCTCCTCTTTCACTTTCATCAAGAGGCTCTTTAGCTCCTCTTTGCTTTCTTCCACGGGGTCACAAAAAGTCAGATACAACTGAGTGACTAACACTTCTTATGCCTTTAGGTTAAGCAAGGATTGTTGGTCATTACCTATTCCAAAAAAAGTCATGAAGTAATCACATAGGGAATCATTTCCAAAGGACAGAAAAAAAGTACCATAGGTGTCTGAACACATAAGTCAGTTTAAACTGTAGAATATAAAAAAAAGACTGCCCTGAAAAAAGGTTTCTGTTTAATCAGTCCCAAATATGCTTCCAAATCAGCATTCCAGACCAAGTGCACAGAGGAAGACCATGATCCTATCGTTACATTGGATGGAAACTAACCTATGCTTGTCCTCTCCAGTTGTTTATGTCAGACAGTATTCTGGTTGCCCAAAATTCAGAAAGAAGTATTCTGCACCCTGACTTTGTGGTGGTCACATAACACAGCATGATGTTTGGGGAAATATTGGGTCTCTTTTTTTCTTCTTGGTACAGGTGAAGCATCTGACATCTCTGAATACTTTCCCTGTGGAATCTTCATTTATCATTCTCATCAACACTGTACTTTCTTGGCTCCCATCCTACATCTGAAATAGAATTAAAAAAAAAATTCCAACATTTATTACTCTTCTGTTGCTATAATGTTGATATTCTTTTTGGCAGTAGCATTAACATTCATGGCTTGTCTGAAGAAGCTTGACAGAGAGTATGTTCTTTCAGTGTAGGCTTACATTCACAGAATAGTTGCAACTTTTGGCATCAATCCCAGGGTCGAGCCTATATGTCTGGATCACGCTGGGCACGATAGGAATCATATTCAAATTTTGTATTTTATGACCAAGATCAACAAGAATTTCTAGGATGGCATCTGTTTTATATATCATATAAGTCTTACATATGATGACCCAAGATTGAAAATGTGTAGCCAACAGGGATCAGATATGAGTACCTTAAGATATGAGTGGTTAGGTCTCATGGCAACTATTTGCAAACTTGTCTTGTTTTTAATACCTCTGGAAGGTACAGCTCTTATTTCATAGACAAAATTCATTAATAAAATATTTATTTGATAAATGCTCACTCTATTCTAAATCTCATTTTATATAGCAGTGAGCAGGAGGAAAAAAAAACCACATAACTCCTGGTCTTCTAGAACTTCCAGTAGATCTAAAGGACAATCAGCATATAGCAAATAGTATAAATATCAAGCAGGATTTTGCAATGAGAGTGACTTCTTTGAGAAAATGGAACCAATAATGACAAGGTTACAAAAATCACCCTAAAGAAGCAACATTGAACTGAAGCCTGAATTATTAAACGAGATTTTGCACAAAAAACTTGAATTAAATAATTCTAAGCAGATAAAAGATCAAGGTCAAAGATGAGGAAGGAATACTCTTAATTTGCTTTGAGGAAGAGAAAGATGCCTAGAGATTAGGGAGTGAAGCCAACAATGGTCCTTGATGTAGAAGTAGATGTGGATGGGCCAGGTCATGTAAAGTTTTCTGATCATGATACCATGATAAATAACTTGCATTTTATTTTAAGAGCATAAAAATCAACCAGAATATTTTTTAAACAAAGGCTTATGCTATCTAGTAGAGTTTTGTAGAAAAGCAGTCAGGATCCTCTGCTTTTTTAGAGACAAGTGCAAAAACAATTAAGCTGGCTAGCAAATTATTACAATAACCATGGAAAAGATGTTATAAACCAAGATACTGGGAATATACAGGTCTACTCGTGAAAAGTGAGCAGGTTCAGGGTATGTTTTAGAGTAGAAATGATAGAAACTAATAAAGGATTTGATGGAGAGGGGAGGAATAGCAAGAATGGTTCTAGAATTTTTGTAAGCAGTTGTGTGGTTGGTGGAGTCATTTTGTGATATTCGGAGGAAATAGGGAGATAATTACTTAGGGGGAGGATGAAGTACTTAATTGCCATAATTATAATTTTTAGATTAAATACCGAAGTGGAGACATCAAGGAGACAATTATATCCATGAGTCTAAAATCACAGAAGGGGTGAAAACTTAGCCTTGTAAATTTCAGGCTACTATAGTGAGTAAAAACTGACACTCTCTTCACTTTCAGGAAACTTACAGTTTACTGTTTAACAGAAACCTTAGTGAAATAAGTTATCTAATGAATATCAAATTATAAATTGAATGAGTTATATAAAGATTAATGTATATTACCAAAATAATAGGTATGTGGAGAAAATCTGTCCAAGTTAAGGGGCTTCCTGAAAAGTGATGTTTCAGATGAAGAGGAAAAATGCAAGATTGTTTGAAAAAGAGAATAAAGAGGTTGGGGAGAAGATGGAGAAACACATCCTGGCAGAGAGAACATCAAGAGAAAAATCTTGTGAAAAAAAAGCAGTGGTGGTTTTGAAAAATAAATGTGTTCAAAGAAAGTCCAGGCACTCAATGAAGAAAATGTACTAAAAATAGTGAACTAAGTTATCTAATGTTGAGAGGGGCTTGCTTGTGCTTATGCCTAGTTGCTCAGTCTTGTACAACTCTTTACAACCTTTTGGACTGTAGCCCACCAGGCTCCTGGGTCCATGGGATTTTTCAGGCAAGAATACTGGAGTGGGTTGCCATTTCCTTCTCCAGTGGATCTTCCCAATCCAGAGACTGAACCCACATCTCCTGTGTTTCCTGAACTGCAGGTGGATTCTTTACCCATTGAGCTGTGAGGGAAGCTCAGAACAAGAAATAAAAATGGATAGGCTCCTAAAAGAAGCTGCCTGATGAGACTGGTATGATAAAGATGAAGGATAGGCTATAAATGGAATCCGAAGCTACTTTAACATGTTGGAATAATCAACGTGTTTCATAATCAAATATGAAAGTCAATATAAAGTTTTAAGCACCTGCCTACATGATACGAGCCATTAAATCTTTGTAATGACTTCCAGGGCCAGAATTCAAATTAGGATAATAATGTAAAAAACAAGCCAATCAATTCTGCTGCAAAGAAGCCTTTAGATTTAGTTATTCAACATTGGCCTTCTGATCTTTAGAACAGCAGTTTCTAAGGAAGAGAAAATAATTGCTCATCCTTTCAATAAGTGTCTATTAAATAAATACTTAGCCAACTAATGACATGAATAAATCGTGGGTGGAGAACTCTGGGTTGATGTCAGAGGCAAAGTGTCTTCAACCTGAGTCTCCAAGTCACAGGAGCACACATGGATTGAACATCCCAGAGGGTAAGAGCTCCCATGGGAAATCACTTGCCACAGGTTTCATGCATAAATATTCCTCTTGGCTTATCACTAAGGTTGAAAAACTTTCTGGCTATGTCATTTAGAGTGGGAGAAAACAGAAACATTTCCACTATTTGGAGGAAAATATGCTTGGAAACAACACAAATGGAGAAGTATGGGTGCAGAGTGACTACTTTATAGTACTCTTCATTCTAAATGCTTTATGAGTTGGAAGGAGAAAACTAAGAATTCTTTTGAGAATCTTCTCTCTCAATTTTATAGGTATACCATCACACCAGCATCCCTGGGAAAATGTCCCAGAAAACATATCCTTTCTGAAAATTAGTTTCCTGCTCCAGTCTGTTCATCATTACAGGTGTCTTCTAAGGTCCGCCAGTGGATGAATAACGACACTTACGTGACATCAGGAGAGCACCATTCTCTTCCAGCCGACAGATACATATGCCTCTAAAGGACAGAGTTGCTTGACCACATTATGTAAAGTTAGTTAACTTTTAGCATAATTTTGTTTACTTAGAAATTCTACCTCATCTGAAATCGGAGCATTCTCTTTGAAAAATACTTTCTGGCTGCCTCGAAAAATTATCTCAGATCCAGAATGATAGCTTTAGTAAGCCCCAGCACTAATTCCTCCTTCTTCCTTCTCACTGGATTTTCTGGTCTGGAGCAGCAATATCCCTGGATTTCTGTTCCCTTCTCCACCATTTATGCTATTGTTCTTTTGGGTAACTGCCTGGTGCTGTATGTAATCTGGACTGAACCTAGCCTGCATCAACCCATGTTCTACTTCCTGGCCATGCTGGCTATCACTGATTTGTGCATGGGACTGTCCACAGTGAACACAGTGCTAGGGATCCTGTTGGGGTTGATTCAAGAGATCAGCCTGGATTCCTGCATTACCCAGGCCTATTTCATCCATGGTCTGTCCTTCATGGAATCCTCTGTTCTCTTAACTATGGCCTTTGACCGGTACATTGCAATTTGCAATCCACTGCGTTATTCCTCTAACCTGACTAATTCCAGAATTATCAAAATCGGACTCACCATTTCAGGTAGGAGTTTCTTCTTTATTACACCCCCTATTATCTGTTTGAAATACTTCCACTACTGCCGTCCCCACATCCTCTCTCACTCATTCTGCCTGCACCAAGACCTTCTCCGCCTAGCCTGCTCAGACATTCAATTCAATAGCTACTACGCCCTGATGCTGGTTATTTGCACACTATTGTTGGATGCTGTACTTATCCTCTTCTCCTATGTCCTGATTCTTAAGTCAGTTCTGGCAATTGCCTCTCCGGAGGAATGGCATAAGTCATTTCAGACGTGCATCTCCCACGTTTGTGCTGTCCTCGTGTTCTACATTCCTATCATTAGCCTTACAATGGTGCACCGATTTGGCAAGCATCTCTCCCCAGTGGTCCATGTCCTTATGGGCAACATCTACATCCTTTTTCCACCTTTGATGAACCCTATCATCTACAGTGTCAAGATCCAGCAGATTCATAGCAGAATGCTCAGACTCTTTTCTCTAAAAATATGTTGAGATATTACAGTGTTCAAAAACCAAAATAGCAACAATAAAAATAAACAAGCAAATATCAATACAAAAATACACTTTGTTGGAATTAAGACTTTAGCCTTGAACCCATGATCCTTGATTTTAAAACACACTTTAAATGTAGAGAATCACCTCAAACAAGTTCCATCCTAGCCTATGTCTTGGAAGTCAGCTGTTTTTAGGGATGGAGGTGGGAGATTGTATCTCAAGCATTCCATGGTTTCCTTCTAAATTTGTGTAAACAAGACAGACATAGGTAATGCCATAATTGTGACCATATTCAAAAATGTATAAACCTATTTAACATGCCCAGAATGGCTTTTTGAGCACTTTTTTGCACGGAAACAAAGTAAGATTCAAATACTTGGTCTTTTAGTTTCAAAAGTGGGCAACTTGAAACATTTTCAATTATCTGAGATTCAGTTACTTAATCTTTAAAATGGGGAAAATACCAACTGACAGAAATTTTGTAAAGATTGTCTGGACCAGAATTGTCCACTAGTATTTTTCATAGTGAATAGAGGGGGAGGAGATGGAAGCAGTGACAGATTTTCTCTTCTTGGGCCCTAAAATTACTGCAGATGGTGATGGCAGCCATGAAATTAGAAAACAGTTGCTTCTTGGCAGGAAAACTAAAACAAAATGTAGACAGTGTGTTAAAAAGCAAGGACATCACTTTGCCAACAAAGGTCTGCGTAGTCAAGGCTATGGTCTTTCCGGTAGCCATGTACGGCTGTGAGAGCTGGACCATAAAGAAGGCAGAGTACCAAAGAATCGATGCTTTCAAACTGTGGTGCTGGAGAAGACTCTTGAGACACCCTTGGAATGTAAGGGGATGAAACCAGTCAACCTAAAAGGAAATCAACTCTGAATACTCTTTGGAAGGACTGATGCTGAAGCTGAAGTTCCAATAATTTGACCACCTGCTTCGAACTGTTGACTCATTGGAAAAGACCCTGATGCCGGGAAAGATTGAAGGCAGGAGGAGAAGAGGGCAACAGAGGATGAAATGATTGGATAACATCACCGATGCAATGGACATAAACGTAGGCCAAATCTGGGAGATACTGAAGGACAGGGAAGTCGGGCATGCTACAGTTTATGCGGCAGTGAAGAGTCAGACATGACTTAGTAACTGAACAGCAACAATAATTTTTCTAAAATGATAAAGATGTTCTCTAAAATAGAGTAATAAATACAAACCTAGACTGCTAGCTGCATATGTCTACTGAACACTTGAAATGTAGGTAGTACAACTGGGCAACTACATTTTCAACTCTGTTTTATTGTGGTTAATGTGCTTAATCACTTAGTTGTGTCTGATTGTTCAGCCCTTAGGACTGTAGCCCACCAGGCTCCTCAGTCCATGGAATTCTCCAGGCAAGAATACTGGAATGGGTTGCTAGTCCCTCCTCCAGGAGATCTTCTTGACCCAGGGATTGAACCCATGTTTCTTGTGTCTCCTGGATTGCAGGTGGCTCTTTACCTGCTGAGCCATTGGGAAAGCCCCATTTTATTGTGTTTTATATATATTTAAATGTTAAAAGGCCATTACATTGCACAATGCAGTGGCTACTGCATTAAACAGTGTAGATCTAGGATGTAAAGAGGGCATATAACAAAATATGACTTTGGATTTAACTTGTACCATATCTAATTTAAATTGTTATATATATATTTTTATTATTTTATTTTATTTTTTAACTTTACAATATTGTATTGGTTTTGCCAAATATTAACATGAATCCGCCACAGGTATACACGTGTTCCCCATCCTGAACCCTCCTCCCTCCTCCGTCCCCATACCACCCCTCTGGGTCGTCCCAGTGCACCAGCCCCAAATATCTAGCATCATGCATTGAACCTGGACTGGCGACTCGTTTCATATATGATACTATACATGTTTCAATGCCATTCTCCCAAATCATCCCACCCTCTCCCTCTCCCACAGAGTCCAAAAGACTGTTCAATATACATCAGTGTCTCTTTTGCTGTCTCGTATACAGAGTTATTGTTACCATCTTTCTAAATTCCAAGCATATATGTGTTAGTATACTGTATTGGTGTTTTTCTTTCTGGCTCGCTTGTTATTTTTATATGCAGACTTACTTGTTACATTTTATATGCAGACTTCACTGCCTTTGGGCTAGAAACTGATTTTGCTTTGAATCTTTAAATCTAAAGAGGTGAATGTGAAACTGTCTGTTTACCACTGATTCTGAGTTCAAATGTAAATTAACACAGGTTCCCTTCTAAATAATTTAGTTCTGTTTTCAAAAGAAGGAACACAAGAATCACTTAGATATCTGTGCAGAGACAAAGAGGACAATTAGTTCAATAATTCTATAATCCCTTAGGAGGGATCAGAGCTATTATTCCATAGAATCTAGAAACCTAGCTTCCAAGGACTAAAAAACCTGTTATCTACCTCCCTGGGGCTGGTTTAAGTCTCGTGGCCTGAAGAGCCAATGAGAAACAATGACCTTTTAGGAGTTGACATGACTTTATTATAAAGCCTAAAAGATATAATCCAGCTTGGGTAAGAAATACTTCTAAAACAGTGAGTTAAAAAAAAAAATAGGTTCTCTTCTTTTTTCCTTTTGTTATAGGTAGCCTGCCATGTCATTGCACTGCTCCCTAAAGTGAAATCATAACAAATCATGAGAAAGCTAAAAGAGCTGGAGTGTGGTGACAGAAGTAGGGTGCAGGAAATTAGAAAGTCTCAGCTCAGCTGGTATTCATTTAGCTCTCCTATCAAAAAGTTAAGGTCCAGAATGGGAGAGATCAGTGATTCTTACAAGTGACAGAGCATGGCCAAGGATTCAAAATGTGATTTTAGTAAAAAATAATATGCTATAATAAATCCATAATCAGATACTCACTGTACACTATACCTCCTAATTTTCCTAAAATGATCTTATTGTTAAATATACAAAGGATTTTCTACAGGAGGCTATGTTTCTGTTCCCTGGGATCTTTGTGACCATTACTTGAAAAAGGAAAAAATCTGATAGAGTAATACATAGAGACTTCCAGAGGAGGAAAATGAAAATGCATCATTTTCTAGAATGTTTCTGATTAAAACTTAAAAAATAATACCAACTCAGCCAAGAGCTCTTTTACAGTGGGAATTTATATCTTAAAACTTTTCTACCAAAAGTGTGGTTTCTAATCCTGTAGCTTCAGCACCATCTGGGAGCTTGTAAAAAATGTGGAATCTTGGGCTCTAGTCTTCCTACTCAGAGAAGGCAATGGCACCCCACTCCAGTACTCTTGCCTGGAAAACCCCATGGACAGAGGAGCCTGGTGGGCTGCAGTCCGTGGGGTCACACAGAGTCGGACACGACTGAAGTGACTTAGCAGCAGCAATAGCAGTAGCAGTCTTCCTACTGAATCAGAATCTCTATGAGTGCTTGCTTTTGTCTATTAAAATATGGCTTTATTTGATGAGTTTGGATATATATCAGACACCAATGACACTATCACCACAGTCAAGGTAATAGACATGTCTGTCACCTCCAAAAGTTTCTTTGTATCTTTTGTGTGTTTATTTGTTCATTTTGTTATAAGAACACAATATGAGATTTACCTTCTTAGGCATAAAACAGCATGTTGTAAAACTGCAAACATTAAATATGTGCAGTTTTTGTACAGCAATTATACCTCAATAAAACTGTGAAAAAATGGATTTATTTAAATTTTAGCTGTCCCAACTTCCCCCAGAATCCTATAATGACTTTATTAATTTCTTTGGGAAATGTCCTCTGGTTCTTCTGGTATGCTGTCTTCCTCTTTTCAGTGGGTCGATAAACCTCATTATGTCAGATTACAGTTTGTTTCTGGTGTTTTTTACATTTTCATATATCATATCAAGCCATGTTTTGTTCAATCTTTAAGTTTTATGTATTTATTTCTACCAAATAACATACCAATTATTCCCCATGTTGTATGAACACACTACTATAAATTTGAAAAACTATTAATCAAATATATTTTATATGTGCATTACTTAATAAATGCATTTTTCTTTAGCTGTGATCTTCATTCTCCACCTATTACCATGTCAGTCTATCTTATCTTGCTACTGAAAAACAGCCACCAATGTATTTCATTACATTTTTCTCCCCTGATAACTTTCCCTCATTCAAATCTGAGTACTCAAGGAAAGACAAGTGAAGTGAAACTCACTCAGTCGTGTCTGACTCCTTGTGACCCCATGGACTATGTAGTCCATGGAAATCTCCAGGCTAGAATACCGGAGTGGGTAGCTGTTCCCTTTCCAGGGGACCTTCCCAGCCCAGGGATTGAACCCAGTTCTGCATTGCAGGCAGATTCTTTACCAGCTGAGCCACCAAGGAAGCCCTCATATTGCTTATATGTGAGCAGTTATGGAGGATCAAAGGCTCAGACTCTCCTCTAGCAGCTTCCTTTGCTTAAGCAAAAAAGAAAAAAGGGAAAGGAACATTCTCATACAGAGGTGGATGTCACCAGAGTGAACCCCACCATTCTCGATGTGAGGCCACTTGGAAATACAAGCAAGCCCAAGTGTCTCAGAGCCCTGCGTTGCTTGGGACAGGACACAGTTAGTTAACATCTAGGAGCAGTGTCAGGAAAACCTGCGTTCAAGGAAAGAGAAATAGTGCATAATTTATGTTTGACAATAAATTATCCATACATACATCTGCTTATTATTATGTAACTGTTACAAACAAGGATATAGATCAATATTCATTGATTTAGGGATTCTTAAATCCCTAAATGATTTCTTAATTTAAATCTATGATTTCTTCTGTGAAAAAATAAGATGCTAAATAAGACATGTAGTATCTCCCAACTGGGATAACATGCTTGGATAAAGTTTTCATGTCTCTAAGCACAGACAAAGGGGTAAAATGTCTCCATCCTGATCACATTGGATATCATCGGAAGGAGGAAAAACAGATGACTAACATTTGCTTTTTGATTTGTTATAATGAGCATGCATCACTCTTTTAATTAAACAAAATCTAACAAAACATACTAAATTAAAAAAAGACAAAATAAAGGATTGAAATTTGTTCTTTATAATATAGGCAATTGCACTGGCCCCTATGCTAGTTTGTCTATGTAAAGCCTACATTTTACAATGTATTTGAAAAAGCACAAACCTCCTTAAGCCTTACAGATAGTCCTTGTATATTTTTCCTCAGAACAAGTTACCTAATAACCTTAAGTTCCTTATCGTAGCAAATCTAAGAGATACTACATTAGTGATTCTTCCCAGATGAATATCCTCAGGAAAGTGATTTACAAAGAACAAGCCGACAGAATAGTTGCTGTCAGTAAACGTATTCTTCAATGTGTCAGAACAAATTACTTTGAGAAAAGTTCAAGACTTCTGAATTACTGCTCCCAATCACTGAGAAATGATACATCCTACTAAGGAAAAGGAAATAGTTATGCTTTTTTGTCTAATACAAACTCCCAGCAGCATTGTCTTAAGAATGAAAAGAAGGGAGGTATCCAGTTATGTCCAAATTAGCTGTCCCAAGTAAGGACTATCTGGGGTTCCTTTCTAACCGTTCCCTTTTTTAGGTCCTATAGGAAATTGAAAGCTTAATGAGAATTCTCTCACTTTCTAACTGAGGAACTAGCATTCAGGACTCTATTTTGCTTATCAAACAGCTCCCCAGAGTCAGTTTTGATAATCTTAAATGCTAAAACAGATTTAGAGCTAAAATCCCCATCAGTTCAATATCAACATAAAAGCTTAAGCCCAACGAATTTCTATCACTACCTTAGTTACAAAACCATGAACCCTTATCTGTCTCTTGAAATCCACAGAATTTTGATACTTGAAGCTTTTGGCTGCACGACTTGATCTAAAGTGATGGCAAAATCTGACGTGAACTGATGTAAGGATATTTATCATCTTTATTTATTCTGCATAGCTAAATATTCATAGGCTCTTTGAAATAATGTCAATCTATTGAATTATGAAGAAATCATCAAGATCCCAGTGATATGATTATGTAACATCAAGAATATGATCTTGTAACTTTTCTAAACTCTGGAAAATTATTTTCCTAAAACCCACGGCCCCAAGAGTTCAGGTAACAGACTATAGATACCTGCGTGTGAGTGCTCAGTCGCTCATCGTGTCCGACTCTTTGTGACTCCATGGACTTGAGCCCACCAGCCTCCTCTGTCCATGGGATTTTCTAGGCAAGAATATGGAATGCATTGCCATTTCCTTCTTCAGAGGATCTTCCTGACCCAGGGATCAAATCTGCTTCTTCACCTCTCCTGCATTGCAGGCGAATACTTTACCACTGAACCATCAGGGAAGCCCCATAGAAATCTATGAGAGATTGAACAACTGAAGGCCATGAATAATGATTAATTCATCTGTGTAGGATATTAGTAGAGCTGGATTTTAAACTAGTAAAGGCTCACTGCTATTTTGAGATTATATATCTCTGAAATCATTACTTAACAAAAGCTTTTGGTCAAAAAATGCATGATTTTTCAAGTAAATGGGACAACTAGATCTATATATTTCCAAAATTTGGAAATATTAAAATAAATTATCAGTAGAGCCTATAGCCTCCTCCTCTGGATTATATTCTTTATTCTTCTGATCACCACCAGATACTCAGATGCAGAGGCCAATTCTTATGGTCACCTAATTCCTCACTGTTCTTCCTCAATATCTTTTCCTTTAACATGCTTTGGTTCCCTTAATTGGTTTTCCAAGGGCAAGTGGGCAGATAAGTACTGTTCTTTTTTTACATCCAAACCGTCAAGGGGAAACCATTCCGTTAACCATCATTTATGGTTTCAAAACCTTTTTATGGAAAATATTTGAAATACTGGGAACATTGAGTGTCTGTCCTTCCAAACAGCATTTACACTTGTGTAATAAGATATTATTTTCAAGCACAAACTGGAATCAAGATTGCCAGGAAAAATATCAATAATCTCACATATGCAGATGGCACCACACTTATGCCAGAAAGTGAAGAACTAAAGTGCCTCTTGATGAAAGTGAGAGAAGAGCATGAAAAAGCTGGCTTAAAGCTCAACATTCAGAAAACTAAGATCATGGCATCTGGTCCCATCATTCCATGGCAAATAGATGGGGAAACAATGCAAACAGTGAGAAATTTTATTTTTGGGCAGCTCAAAATCACTGCAGATGGTGACTGCAGTCATGAAATTAAAAGACGCTTGCACTTTGGAAGAAAAGCTATTACCAACCCAGACAGCATACTAAAAAGCAGAGACATTACTTTGCCTACAAAGGTCCATCTAGTCAAAGCTATGGTTTTTCCAATAGTCATGTATGGGTGTGAGAGTTGGACTATAAAGAAAGCTGAGCACCGAAGAACTGATGCTTTTAAACTGTGGTGTTGGGGAAGACTCTTGAGAGACCCTTGGACTGAAAGGAGCTCAAACTAGTCAATCCTAAAGGAAATGAGTCCTGAATTTTCATTGGAAGGACAGACGCTGAAGTTAAAACTCCAATACTGTTGCCACCTAATGCAAAGAACTGACTCATTAGAAAAGACCCTGATGCTGGGAAAGATTGGAGGCAGGAGGAGAAAGGGATGACAGAGGATGAGATGGTTGGATGGCATTTCCAACTCAAAGGACGAGTTTGAGTAAGCTCTGGGAGTTAGTGATGGACAGGGAAGCCTGTCTTGCTGCAGTCCATTGGTTCTTAAAGAGCTGGACACAACTGAGTGACTGAACTGAATGACTGAATAAGATATAGCCTCTCTTAGCCAGTGAGTACAAAATGTCTAGGTAACTTATTAGATGATTCAGGTGCTAGCTTAGCATTGATTGTCCAATTAAAGTCAGCTAATGGTCAGGCATCATATCTATAGGAAATTTATACTTATATAGGTAAAAAAATTTTCCCGGAAGTCCTTGCTAAGTATCAGCATATAATGGTATTTGGAAAGATCCACTTGAAGAAGGTAATGAGAAAACATCTTCCTCCACAAATATCTTTTATCTGCATGGAGTCAGTTTTGAGTCCCATCTATCAAGGAATTGTTTTCACCTCTTCTTTCCTCCATCTGGATCCCTCAAAGGGTGAAAGGGATCTCTGCAGTAGCTGAATAGTATTTCTGGACCTGTGATGCTGGCAGATTCTCTGTGATGCTGACAAGTCCTACCATGCGACCAATGAAAGAGGGATGAAGCCAAAGAGCCTTCAATTTTCAAGGTAAACAAGATGACAAAATCCAATTTTAAATGCCTTCTCGAAAGTGTGTAGTTCTTCAATATGTGGCATTGACAACTCAAATTTTCAGATGCCTCCATGGAGACAAGATATCATTGCTGTGGTCTGAGTCTCTGATACATAAAGAAAACTTGGATATTTAACAGTATGTATTAACTAGGGTGTCCAGGAGTTCTTGCCAGAGCAAAAGCCACACAAATTGTAAAGCAAGAGAAAATAAGAGGGCTTCTCCCTGAGGGTTATGTACCAGAGCCAGCTCCAAATTATCTCTGTGAGAGGAGTTAAATTCAGTCCCCCGGGGGTGATGATCTTGGGTCTGAGATATGCTTAGAAGGAGATATAAATAGACAGTTCCAGATTTCCTATTTAGATTTGGGGCAACTCAACTAGTTAAATATCTTCAGGAGCTTAGAAAGTATAGGTAAGTAAACTGAGTAATGTTTAGTTAAAACATGTAGAAAAAGATAGCAGGAAAAAAAAAGCCAGCAAACTGCAAAAACAGCTCATTCTTTCCAGAACTTAAATATCTTGCATTTCTTTCAACTCTGACCTATGAAATATTAGACATTAATTGTATGTGACCTGCAATTGCAGTTTCTTTGTGTGTGTGTGTGTGTGTGTGTGTGTGTGTGTGTTTTATTAAATGGGCACTCTGCAAAGAGCAGAAATATATTTTTTTTTCTTTTAAAATCTGTTGATGTCATTTTTCTTTGATATGAAGATTTGAATGTTGTGTTTAGAAGATTAAGCTTATATTCCAAAAGTTAAAAACAAGGTTCACTAGTTAAACAAGCTTAGTAATTAAATATAATGTGTATATGCACATGCTTGTAAATATATGCATGGATTTTTCCATAGAATTTAGTAAATATGTAATATATGTCAGGTTCTGGACTAGGCAGATTAATAAACTGAAAGAGAGATTGTAACTGCCTTCTGTATGTAACAAAGATGTTGCATCAGCGATGCAACAAGAATAAGACTCCATTTCTAAGCCCAAGTGTTCATGACTATGCTGAACCACCTTCACCTTACAAAAGTAAAATGCCAGATTTGGAATTAAAATTATCAATTGAGACCATATGTCCAATAAGTCTTGGTCTTTCTGGGTACCTTAAACCAGTTCAGTAGCTGTTTAGTAGATCATAAGACTGAAGTCTAGAAAATTAAGCTTCTTCAAAGTAACAATTGTCTTGGTCTTAATGATGATCATTTTGCATGTGCCCTAGTTTCATATTTTGAGGATAAAAATATATCTGAGTTATATATCAACCACCATAAAATACTAACTACAGAATTTATTCACATTTTTAAAATTGAAGTATAGTTGACTTACAATGATGTATTCTTTTCAAATGGACTGTGAAGTGATTGAGTTTTATATACATATACATATACATATATATTTCATATTCTTTTCCATCATAGGTTATTACAAGATGTTCAGTATAGTTCCCTGTCCTACACAGTAGGTCTTTTTGGTTTATCTATTTTATATATAGTATTCTGTATATGTTATTCCCAAACAACTAATTTATCTCTCCCCACTCCCCCTCCCCCCACCCCTGCCCTTCAATCCCCTTAGGTAATCATAAATTTTCTGTCTGTGATTGACTCATATTTTAATTGATGTTTATTTGTAGACATCTTACTAAATTTCAAATTAAGTAACTTGTTTAATAGTCATGTAGTTAGAATATGACTTCACCAGTACTTGAATACAATTCTATGTGGCCCTAGAACTACACTGTTTCTATTAACCACATGCTGTCTGTGTGCACATGTTCAGGCCCACTCAGATTATGCCATCAGTAATATTACAGAGTAATACCGAGATCCCCAGACCTACAAATTAATAACTGCAGGTTATAAGACTACAGTTAAAGCAGGTCATGGATGTCCCCAAAGATCACCAGGGCAGTTAGAAGAAAGATAGGAAAATTTGTTTTCCTTCCTTCCCATCTTCATTTCTGTGTTTCCTTCAATCACATTCCTCTTCTCTCCCCCATCTCTAATGTCCTGATGAGGCCCAACTCTAAGTCCCCACCCTATAACTATACTTCACTCATATACAGGGCTCTGGCATAGATATGTGCCAGACACACTTCAAAATTAACCTTTACTCTCATTCTCTGAAATATAAAAATCTATCTTAAAAGATATTTCAAGCAGTTAATTTGGGCTATATGTTAAATGGTTGAATAATTGGTTTATTAAATTAAAAAGTAGATCAATAGACATAAGAATCTCAATTTTATTCCAGCATTTTTAAAGAATCACATATCAGTTAAGAAAAGGCCTAATGGGATGACTATTTGAGTATTTTATATCCTAAATTGTAACTCAAGAAACAGGGGTCTGAACATTCTAATCAGTCAGTCACAAAGTTGCTCAGTCATGTCCGACTCTTTGTGACCCTGTGGATTGTAGCCGGCTAGGCTCCTCTGTCCATGGGATTCTCCAGGCAAAAATACTGGAGTGGGTAGCCATTCCCTTCTCCAGGGGATCTTCCCAACCCAGGGACTGAACCGAGGTCTCCCACATTGCAGGTGGATTCTTTACTATCTGAGCCACCAGGGAAGTCCAATAGTTTAAATTGGAACATTCCAATAGTATAAAGCAATAGGTCAGGATATGCAACACTTAATGAAAAATAAACATAGTAAAGTATACTGTTCAATGATTAATATACTGAACTGCAGTAGAATCAAGGAGTGAAGAGGAATCTGTTTCTAAAGCTCACATGCCTTCTCGGAAAATAAGAAATTTAACTAACTTTGATTTGAGAATAGGGACTAGGGAAGAAAGTAATCCACTTGTTTTATACATGTGTCTATAACTGTACTTGCAGCTATAGGTTTATGTGTATACACACACAAACACACACACATACTGTGTCTCCCAGCCTGCCTTTTGACTCAGCATCTTCCTTGTTTCTATCCACCCTCCTTTGGAACTAAAGAAAATTTTGATGAACAAATAACATCCTTCTCTTTTTCTGAAGAACTGTGGACCCTTGCTTTATAATGTGAAATCATTGTGGTTTGCTGCTGTGGTGATATTTAGAAATACAAAATATATAGTCTAATTTTCAATCAGTGATAGAAGTGAGATAGAATATATTTTTTCCTTTACCAAATGCTGGGTAAGTCTGTCTAAGAAGCCAACTCAGTCTGGCATTGTACATAGTTTGAGTTTTCAATGTGCATCCTACAATTTTAAGAAATGTATTGAAGGATCAGGATCACTCTGATTCACTTGTGTATCCTCAGTGCCTGGCATAGGGCTTAGCATCAAGCTGGTGGTTCATTAATGTTGAAGAGGGCATATACCTTGAAACCTATTTTGTCAAACTCTAGTCCCTTCCCTCTTCCATAAGCTGTATACTTCAATTTAACATCTGTCTATTTTACTCAGGGACATGATCAGTGAACATTTTGATAACATGTTTTTGTAACTAATTTTATTTTGATAGATTGTGTTAGATGGTGGTTTAGTTCAAAGCTTTCAAATTCGCTTTGGGTGATTTTGAATCCAGTGGGACCTAGAGCAAGAGTCTAAAAGCTTTGGAAATTTTTTTTTTCCATCTTATAGGCATAACAACAGCCATGTTATGGATTATCATAAAGGTATTTTCAACAGGTTAAGGTGAAAACTTAATAAGTTAATATATGTAAAGTATTATGACACATATTACACTTTTACTAAATATTAGCTGATATCTTTTTCAAGATACAAGATTCAATTATTCCATGGAGGGAATCAAGAGTGCAATTTTAGGCTAGTTAATTATCTTTCATAATAACAGATGAGAAAAGAAATCTGATCAGACATCACAGGGACTAAGGTGGTGCACCTGAACCTGAGCTCAGCCCTATGGTCTTTCCCTGAAGGTCCTGGGTCTGGAATAAGCAGTCACAGATGGCTCCTTCCTCTTACAATTACACCAGTCCTCAGGATATGTGGTACTTCCTGATTGGAATCCCAGGACTAGAAGATGTGCATACCTGGATCTCCATCCCCATCTGTGTTATGTACATTGTTGCTCTTGCAGGTAACCTCTTCTTAATCTTCCTAATTGTGACCGAGCAGCATCTCCATGAGCCCATGTATCTCTTCCTTTCCATGTTGGCTTTAGCAGATGTCCTGCTCGCCACATCCACAGCCCCCAAGATGCTGGCCATCTTCTGGTTCCACTCCACGAGTATATCCTTTGGTAGCTGTGTATCCCAGATGTTCTTCATACATTTCATCTTTGTGGCAGAATCTGCTATTCTCCTGGCCATGGCATTTGACCGCTATGTGGCCATCTGTTATCCACTGAGATACACTGCGATCTTAACCTCCTCAGCCATTGGGAAGATTGGCATAGCAGCTGTGGTCAGGAGCTTTATTGTATGTTTTCCATTCGTCTTTCTGGTACATCGACTTTTATACTGTGGGAGAAACATCATTCCCCATTCCTACTGTGAGCACATGGGCATTGCCAGATTGGCTTGTGACAATATCAATATCAACGTCATTTATGGCTTGACTGTGGCCCTGCTGTCTACAGGACTGGATATAATGCTCATCATTATGTCCTACACAATGATCCTTTGCACAGTGTTTCAGATACCTTCCTGGACTGCGAGATTTAAGGCCCTTAGCACATGTGGTTCCCACTCCTGGACTGCGAGATTTAAGGCCCTTAGCACATGTGGTTCCCACATCTGTGTCATACTTATGTTCTATGCTCCAGCATTCTTTTCATTTACTGCCCATCGCTTTGGGGGTAAAACCATTCCTCATCACATCCATATCTTAGTAGCAAACCTCTACGTGGTGGTGCCCCCAATGCTCAACCCCATTATCTATGGAGTAAGGACCAGATTCAGGACCGAGTGATTTTATTTTTCTCCCCCATCAGCATATGTCGTTAAAAAAAAAAAAAAAAAAGGTTAAATATTGGGTATTTCTGAATAAAACACTCACTGCCTAAAAGTCTGTTTCAGTGAGGAATGGGAATAAACGAAATTCACAAAAACATTAAAACACATCAAAAACTGTTAGGATCTGCCCAAAAATGGCAATGCCAGTGCATTTTTCCTAAAGTTCTTAAAGAGTTTAAAAAACAATATTTTAAATTAATGTCATTTTCAATTCTCCAAGCTAAACATTCTATTATCATGTCTTTTAACTTATTCTTAAGGACACATAAAGATAACAGTGAACAAGAGAAACATATTTTAGGACTCAACCCAGACAGGATTTTCCTGTATAGATCGGGGGAGTAGGAGTGGTGAGAGGCTGTAAACTTTTTATAAACATTCTGCTGAAATTCTGATAAAATAAATTCAGCTGAAATACAAAACATTCCTGCTAAAGTCAGCAAATACTTGGATGAGTAGCATGAAGCCACCATATTATAGTTATTTTTGTCTGTACCCATTTCTTAAGCTAAAACATGAGTTCTGAAATCAGATATTTTCTAATTCACTAATATCCTATAAAGTCCATTATAAAAAGTAGGTACATGGTATATTTTGATTCAATTTTTCTACATATTGGGGATTTAGGCCCAAATCATCAATGAAGATTTCATGGAGGGACTAGAAGATTGGAAAGATTTATACCCAGGACAAAAAAAAAAAACAAAACACAAAGGCAATTAAAGATCAAAATATTTACCCAGAATCTTGTATAAAAAAGGCTTTAAACACACCAAATGTAATTATCTATAAATTGTGTCTGAGTGAGTGAGTGAAGTCACTCAGTTGTGTCTGACTCTTTGTGACCCTGTGGACTGTAGTCTACCAGGCTTCTCCGTCCATGGGATTCTCCAGGCAAGAATACTGGAGTGGGTTACCATTTCCTTCTCCAGGGGATCTTCCCAACCCAGGGATTGAACCCAGGTCTCCCACATTGGAGGCAGACACTTGTGTCTAGATTTCACCTAATTCTTTCTTTTTTATTAAACATTTTTATAGTCTCTGCTTTTTCAAGACCTAATATCCTGTCATGAGAATATGAAATTTGACATTACTTGGGGCTTAGCTTGTGGCTCACACAGTAAAGAATCTGCCTGCAATGCAGGATACCTGGGTTCCTTCCCTGGATAGGGAAGATCCCCTGGAGAAGGGAATGGCTACTCACTCCAGTATTCTTGCCTGGAGAAGCCCATGGACAGAGGAGCCTGGTAGGCTACAGTCCATGGGGTCAAAAAGAGTCAGAGATGGCTAACCAACTAACACTTTCACACTTTTTTCAGTTTTACACTTAAATAACTAAATAAGAGCTTTGAGGCATTCTTTTGAATATTTGCAAAATTTCCAGTTGTTTTCCTCTTTTTCTATAACACACCTATATATAGTAGTCAACATAAGAAATGAAAGGATGTTTCCTTGACCTTTGAAGTCCTGAATTATGATTTGACATATATTATATTCACTTTAATTTCAGCAAGGGAGTACATTTTAGAGATGATATTTTAGTATCTTTCTTATTGGTTTGATAATTAAATAAATACATCATATAAGGGATTTAACATTTAAATTTTAATTTGGAGCATGATAATAACTGTTATGAATATAGACACTAAAAACCCAAGTCACCAAACTGAATCTAGCCCTACTGCCAATAATCTATAGAAAAATGACTTCACAGAAAATGACATTAAATAAAATCTTGACAAGAGTTGCAACAAAGACACTTCTGGTTCAGTGGAAAGCTCTTCAAGGAATGAAGGGCAGGAAGAGAATAAACAGATTTGAGCATGATGACAAAATATTTGTTTAAGTGGCATAAATCTTAAAACACAAGGTTTCTTTATACTTGATTACAGCAGTGGAGAAATAAGAAAATGTCAATTTCACATCTAGAATGTATGAAATATGATAAGAATTAAAAAAAAAAAAAAACACTTGAATCAACATTTCAATGTTAAAGAAACTTTCAGCTTGAGGGTTAGGGTGTTTGTAGATGCTAGAAAGGAATTGGCAATGGCACCCCACTCCAGTACCCCTGCCTGGAAAATCCCATGGATGGAGGAGCCTGGTAGGCTGCAATCCATGGGGTCACACATGACTGAGTGACTTCACTTTCACTTTTCACTTTCATGCATTGGAGAAGGAAATGGCAACCCACTCCAGTGTTCTTTCCTGGAGAATCCCAGGGATGGGGGAGCCTCATGGGCTGCCATCTATGGGGTCACACAGAGTCGAACACGACTGAAGTGACTTAGCAGCAGCAGTAGCAGCAGCAGAAAGGAATTAGGATATTGTTGTCTGTACTTCTCTCCTAAATTCATCTCTGAACTGTTGTCTTGGAATTTTTGAAGGGGCCTGTGCTCATTGTATATTGTTCATTATTAGGTTAATAATTCTTGAAATTATAATGTATAACCTGTAAATTCAATGTAATGTAAGCCTAATTAAATACATATTGAAATACATATCTGATGTTTCTGAGAATAGTCATGTTTGGCTAATTGCTCCTGGAAGAGTCCTGATTCATCTTGCCTCCCCTGCCAATCAATTAAGCACATATAAGGAGAGGTAGCAACTATACCCATGGAGAAGGCAAAAGGAGACCACTCCAGTACTCTTGCCTGGAAAAATCCCATGGACGGAGGAGCCTGATGGGCTGCAGTCCATGGGGTCGCACAGAGTCTGAAGTGACTTAGCAGCAGCAGCAGCAATTATATCCACAGCCCAGTGGGAAGGAAACAGCAGGAGAGACATGCGTGAATTGATGTGCCTGCTCTCAGTTCCACCTGAGTAAGTTCCTGATATGTAGGACCAGCTGTAGTTAAGCCCAATGTTGTTCTGGTTCTGGTTTGTACCAGTTTGAGGAAGCTGGTTACAAACATATCACATATCAGCTCTGCAGTATCATGTTGGTTGCTTGAAATTGCTCAGCATGGGAGTATTCAAAGAAGTTGGCAATGGGTACAGGTCAAGGCATTTTTATTCAGAGAACTGATTGGTAAACATTTACCATCAATCGAGTGGTTATACTTTACAAAAAGTGCTAGCTCAATAGGAGAGGAAGACTTCATCCTCACTCACCACACCCATCCTTGAGCCAATCCTGAAATCTATCTTTGACCGCTATCTTAATACACAAGGCTCTGTTACAAGTGAGTAGAATTTTAGTGTGTTATAAACTGGTCCTGAGCCCTAGTACCACCATCACACTCAGCTTGTGATATCCTGATAGCTTTGGTGATATTCTCAACTTGGATCCCAGATTTCAACAAGAGACACTGACCCTCCTGCAAAATACAGAGAATGGTTCCCCATTGTCCGTGGATAGCAGGTGGAGAAAGAGTGAACTGGTAAGTTTAAAAAAAGACATTGGAAAATATTAAGAACTGGATGAAACTGTCCCTCTTTTCTAATATGTTAAATTGTTTTTATTTCATGTGTTGAATATTTGAAAACTGAAAGTGTTACTCACTCAGTTGTGTCCAACTCTTTGCGACCCCATGGACTGTCCATGGAATTCTCCAGGCAAGAATATTGGGGTGGGTAACCATTCCCTTCTCCAGGGGATCTTCTTGACTATGTTCCAAATATAATCCAAATATAATAGTAAACAGCATATATTATGTTGTATTATTATTATTACAGTGTTTATATCACAATGTTGGATCTCAGATAACTTAAGTGACTTTCCCAAGGCTATAAGTCTATTAAAAGAACTATGAATTATCTTTATTATTTTCTTGCATTAATTTTGCTACTAATTCAACCTTGCTCAAACTACAGAAACCTAACAGATCCTTCAGTTATCAATTTCCATGTGAAGCTGTCATCTCTATGCTTATTACCATTGCCTTTCACCGCTATAAATAATCCTGCTTGATATTTCTATTAATGCACAGATTTCTATTAAACAAAGAAATGTTTAGCTTGTAGTTCATGTAGGATCACACTTCCACACATCTAGTCAGATTTATCTTCCATATACTGTGGTTTGCATACGCTCTTGTTTTAGAAATAAGCTTTCCATCTCTTTTGTAAGAAAATACCCTCAGTATGACTGTCAGGAGCTCAGGATTTGATGTATAATAAGTAACAACTTATTTTCCAGTGTCCCTGTGCTTCTCAGTATCCTCGGATGAAGTCCCATCATGACATTTACAATAGTTCCATTGAGTTCACACCTGCAACATTCACTCCTGTTGGATCCCAGGGCTTGAAGCAGAGCACATCTGGGTATCTATACCATTCTGCCTGATGTACACTATCATTTTCCTAGGAAATGGCATCATTCTTCACATCGTCCGGTTTGATTCTGCTTTGCACCAACCCGTGTACTTCTTTCTGGCCATGTTGGTCTTTGTGGAACTTGGTGTCTCTGTTTCCGGGCCCACTGTTGTTGGGCATTTTCCTCTTTGGCATTAATAATATAAGTTTTGGTGGTTGTCTGCTACAGATGTTTTCCATGCATTCTTTTATTTTTTAATTTTATTTTTAAACTTTGCAATATTATATTGGTTTTGCCAAATATCAAAATGAATCCGCCACAGGTATACATGTGTTCCCCATCCTGAACCCTCCTCCCTCCTCCCTCCCCATACCATCCCTCTGCGTTGTCCCAGTGCACCAGCCCCAAGCATCCAGTATTGTGCATCGAACCTGGACTGATGACTCGTTCCATATATGATATTATACATATTTCAATGCCATTCTCCCAAATCATCCCACCCTCTCCCTCTCCCACAGAGTCCAAAAGACTGTTCTATACATCAGTATCTCTTTTGCTGTCTCGTATACAGGGTTATTGTTACCATCTTTCTAAATTCCATATATATGTGTTAGTATACTGTATTGGTGTTTTTCTTTCTGGCTTACTTCACTCTGTATAATGGAATCAGGCATCCTACTGGCCATGTCTGTAGACCACTTTGTGGCCATATACAGCCCACTGCGATATACCATCATTCTGACAATTCTCCACATCAGCAGGATGGGTGTCACCATTGCCTTTCACAGTGTGGTGTTCGTGTTCCCACTGCTTCTTCTCCCGAAGCGTCTGCTCTTCTGCAGCCACAATACCCTCACACACTCTTACTGCCTCCACTCAGATCTGATCAAGTTGCCCTGTGGAGATACCCACCCCAATAGCATCTTGGGTCTCTTTGTCATTTCCTTTACATTTGGGCTAGACTCATTGCTGATAGTGATTTCTTGCATGCTGATTCTTCATACAGTACTGGGTATTGCTTCTGGGGCAGGACGGTGGAGGGCTCTGAACACCTGTGTGTCACACACCTCAGCTGTGCCTGTGTACTATGTGCCCATAATCATTCTTTCCCTGATACATCGCTTTGGGCACCATTTACCTCTATTCTTCCAGACTGTCATGGCCAGTGTCTACCTTTTCTTCCCACCTGTGGCCAACCGCATTGTTTATAGCATCAAAACCAAGGAAGTTCTCAGGAGCATTGTTCGACACTGTCTAAAAAGAGGGGTGTGGTATCTCAGAGGATACTCTGAAAACACAGGAACTTGGATCAGAGCTATTGCCTGGATATTAGACTTTCAAATGGGAAAATTATATAGTGCATGATTTCTTGTGAGTGAACTATAAACTTTAGTAGATGAAGAGAAATAGCTCAACTCCTTCCTCCTGATAATAGAGAATACATTACCCTGAAGTATACTACAGAAAGAAGTATGGCATCTGGGTATGTCTTTTTTTTTCTGTGAGGACATCATTTTACTGTTGAATCCTTCAATATTTTATTCATTTGTTTTTCTCCCTGGAAGTAGGTAGATAAGTACTAGGAATTTTGTTTGTTTGTTTCCTGGTACATGTAATTTAGTTACATGTTTTGTGAGTGAAAAGAATCAAGACACAAGAGTATGAATTGTATTATTTCATTTATATAAAGCTTTAGAATAAGTATAACACTTAATGTAAAGAAAATCAGAACAGTGGTTACTTCTGATGGATGTAGAGGTGAGAAAATGACTGGGGAAACATATGATGAAATCTCTGGGAAGATATACATGTTCTATTTTATATAAGTTACATGCATGTACCCATTTGTCAAAATGGTGAAGCTAAACTAAGCCTTCTGCACTTTAGTGTATGTCAAAATTACCTGCAAACCTCTAGTCAATAATGATAAAAAGATAATAACAATAATAATTGGGTTGCACAGTGGGTGAAATTATGGAAAGGTATGAGAATGGTATATTGTTAATATAACAATGAAAACTTGTTGAATCTGGTTGATGGGTAGATGAAAGTTCATTATAATAGTCTGTTCACTCTCTATGTTGCAATTTTTATAATTTTTTTTTAATATACTAATGGAGGATTCCTATCAAGATGGTGGAGTGGGAGAAAATAAAATTCACCTCTCTCCCACAAAGAAATCAAAGATATATCTACATGTGACTGTTCTATACATCAGTGACTCTTCTGCTGTCTCGTATACAGGGTTATTGTTACCATCTTTCTAAATTCCATATATATGCGTTAGTATACTGTATTGGTGTTTTTCTTTCTGGCTTACTTCACTCTGTATAATAGGCTCCAGTTTCATCCACCTCATTAGAACTGATTCAAATGTATTATTTTTAATGGCTGAGTAATACTCCATTGTGTATATGTACCATAGCTTTCTTAAAAAAAAAAAAAATATATATATATATATATATATCTACATGTAGAGCAATTCTTGCTGAAAATTAACTGCAGACTGGTAGAAAGACTCTTGTAGCTACTGAGGCTTTAAGAAAAATTGCATGGAAACATGGAAGTGGGTAATAAGAGAGGACACATGAGATCAAGTCAGAACCTGTGCCACTGTAAGGGACATGGAGGGGGATTAAATGGGCAGAAGCCCTCCCTGGGGAGTGAGTGGTTTGAGTCATATATTGGGCACTGCCAACTGCAGCCCTGAAGTCTGACACCAGGAGAAAGACAAGTCCCTTTGGCTGGCTGGAGGGCTGGTAGGACTAACAGGATGGCTGTGGGAAGCCTGGACTCTGCTCTTGAGGAGCAAGTGCACACATGCTTGCTTACTCCTGAAGAATGGCAGAGAGAGTGGATTTGTTCACCTGAATTACGTAGTAGTAGGGTGTGTGTCTTCAGCCACCTCTGACTCTTCAGCACCCCATGGGCTGCAGGCCACCAGGCTCCCCAGTCCATGGAGTTTTCCAGGCCAGAATACTGATGTGGGTTGCCATTTCCTTCTCCAATTTAGTAGTAGACTGGCTCCTTATCAACAGGAAGGTACATAGAGAAGAAACAAGCTGATGCAGTCCCCTCAGGCAGGGCCTGTATGACTCAGCTTTTATATTTTTCCCTCTAGATGATTTTGACTTTCCACAAACTACAGTGAATACCCACATATATCATTCAGTCTTGAATGATAACCAGTCAGTTAAGAGGGGTTACTGTCTTAGAACAAAGTGAAGTGAAGTCGCTCAGTCGTGTCTGACTCTTTGCGACCCCATGGACTGTAGCCTACAATGCTCCTCCATCCATGGGTTTATCCAAGAAAGAGTACTGGAGTGGGTTGCCATTTCCTTCTCCAGAGGATCTTCCCAACCCAGGGATCGAACCTGGGTCTCCCGTATTGTAGGCAGATGCTTTACCATCTGAGCCACCAGGGAAGTCCTTATAACAAAAGTTAAGTGTAAAAGGTGACATGTGGCATCATTTATATATGTATATTTTCTGCTTTTGTATACTTTACTCAATGTATTTTTTCCCATTTTTCAAATATCTGGCTTTAAAAGTACTCAATTCAGTGAAATCATAAAAATGGAATAGGATATTTTTAATAGCTTAGTCCTTAAATTTTCAACGTAGTTGAAATGACATTCCACAGTAGTAAATACTGGTAATCCCCATGATAATCGCATAAATTAGATACTATTATTAATCTCAGTATACAAATTAAGAGTCTAAGAGAATTTATGTAAATTTTTCAAAGCCACACAATGAAAAATTGTTCTTGCCAAAACCAAGTCTGCAATTTTGTGTTAAACAGTTGAATCAGACTTAAGTCCAAAATCTAGTTTTTTCACTATTAATATCTATGGAATGTTGCTAGTGACTTGACCTGTTTGAATTTAGTTTTTTTCATTTGTAAACAGAATTTAAAACAGTTTAGCTTTGATGGTTTAAAGATTAAATGATTCATATAAAGCAGTAAGCATAATTTCTGGTAGAATTTGCTCAAAAAGTACTTTCCCACCAAATCTGATAAAAGTCTGTGAATCACACAGCCAAAATTCAAAATGTCTATATATTCTGATTTTTAGGTTCAGTAGTATCACAATGCTGCTGCTGCTGCTGCTAAGTTGCTTCAGTCGTGTCTGACTCTGTGTGACCCCATAGACGGCAGCCCACCAGGCTCCCCCGTCCCTGGAATTTGCCAGGCAAGAACACTGGAGTGGGTTGCCATTTCCTTCTAGAAGTCATAAATTTGAAAAAAGCTCCATACAGTATACTATACTATGTGATTTACATAGATTAAGATAATTTAATCTATAGAAAAAGATATGAAGCCATTGCTAGTTTTCTTACATGGTGCAGCTACAAAAATGGAAACATAGACAACAAATATCCCTCATACCACAGAAATAGTAAGTGGCAGAATCCAGATTAAGAACTAGGCAACTCAAAAACACATTCTTTAACCAATCGTATAATGAGGAATATCATAAAATAGTTAAATATCATTAAATTCAAGTCCAGTTTAAATAATGAAATATGGAGAATATCAGGAAATTATATAGACCATTTTCTCCTTTGATATTCATAAGAACACCATTTATTGACCTCTGTTTCCTCTAATTATGGTCATGTAATGATCATATCTAAATGATTGTTTAAGAGGATCATTATAAAATGAGTCTCTGCTTAACACCAGTCTATCTGACCAGAAAGTAAGTCTAATTGGTTTTACTCTGCTGAAGACCAAGACTGCTAGATTGGTATATGCTTCATAATGAATGCATATCTGTACTTTTGGTAAACAAATTAGAATTTATGATCCTTTAAAAAAAATCCGGTAGCCTAACCACCCCTTAACCACCCCCAAAATCTAGATAGGTATAGACCTACGCATGAAGATATTTGCAAATATTACAGTAAAGTTGGAAATAAATCTTTTTTTTTTTTTTTTTTAACCCATCTTGGAGTTAAATGACATGCCCAGGAACAGTTTAGCATAGTATGAACTAAAATTTCAATATGAAATTTTGGCCCTATGAACCTGGACTGAGTGAGAACATCTCAGCTGGAGAAATTGTTATATGAGTTGGCATAATGAAGGTGCTAAATAAATTATCTCAAGTAGATAGGATTGCAAACATGTTTGCATAGTTTGAGGCTGAAAAGGATCCAGGATAAAACTGTAGGGAGTATAAAATGGATAAGAGCGGAATAAGTGAAGGAGATGAAGAGTCACCAAGTACCAGATATAAAGTGAAAAAGCACAAGGACATAAATTACAGCACAGGAAATATCATTAATATTTTATAAAACCTTTGGTGTATAATCTATAAGAATATCAACATGTCTACATTTAAGTGGACTTGAGGTTAATTTACAGATGAGAACATCAGAAAGAAAGTCAACTAGCTGAAAGAAAACTTGTATATATAAATTTTTTTGTATTTAGCCTGTGAGAGAAAAGAGGGGAGCGAGAAGGTATCTTATCTGCAAGTTATAGAAATGATTTCAGGGAATATTACATGTGAATGAACCCAAGAGGAATTAATTGAAATCTCTTGGGTCCCTTGTGGTACTCTAGTGGCTAATAAATCCCTGATTCAAAGTTCCCAACTCTGCTTTCTCCAAACATGCATTAGGGGGTGTTAAAATTGGTGGCTAGCAATTTTCCTCCCCAATTTGAACCAATAAATTTATGCTGTAGCCAAGAATAACTCAGACTTTGCTCAGAGTTTGGTTGGGCAATGAGCACACAAACATCATCTCAGGCAGAAATGGAGAAGAAGAGTGTCTGTATCCAGAGTGAAAATAAAATATGAAGAAATATTCCAGTTTTTCACATGTTACATATGGCCCCAGCACCAAATGGATTAGAACGCATGACACTGACTCTGTGCTGATGTAGAGGGGACAGATATAAGAGGCACTGCAGAACAGAACACGAGGGCATGAGACTGCAATCTCAGGTGGAAGAAAGAATTGGGCAATGAGAAATCGTGGGTGAAGAACAAACAGTACTTCTCAGGTATCAGGCAAGAGCAGCAACAGCTTCCAATAGTTATTGACAAGTAAGTCCTCCTTTTCCTAAGTTAACTTCCATAATATTCCATTATCAGCTTTTTCACAATAATCACTCCATCCCATCAGTCCTGAACTCACTTATGTACACCTGCCTGTCATCCCACTGTCTATACTATCATGTGATGCTCACATGACAGTTTTTTACCTTTGAAAAAGCCAGATACTATGTTTATACTTAAAGGAGTCCTATTCTCATTTTGATCATTTCTGAAGAAAAACCTTACCCTTATTAGAAAGGAGTCAGCCATCTATGGGTTGGAGAGTCACTGAACTAAGCATTGGGGATGCTGCTGCTGCTGCTGCTAAGTCACCTCAGTCGTGTCCGACTCTTAGCGACCCCACGGACTGCAGCCTACCAGGCTCCTCCATCCATGGGATTTTCCAGGCAAAGTACTGGAGTGGGGTGCCATTGCTTTCTCTGAAGCATTGGGGATAAAATTTGCCAAAATCAAAGTAGTTAATTCATTAAGTCTATTCCAGCTATTTGTCAGCAAATACATGGTGTCTGCCATAAAATGGCCCAACTGACATCATTCTTTCACTTGATGTCTAGCAACATAAATCATAGCTGTCATAGCATTTACTGGTATGTTTATTTACGTTAAGCATATGGTTAGATGATACCTTATGAGCTTGCTGACATAAAATAACTAGCTTTACATTTGACTCTTTTTAAAAATCCTGTTCCTTCATCCTTTATTTTCTAATTAATATATTTTGCTTGAACTAAAAAAAAAAAAAAAAAAGACTCCTCTTCCAAGTTATCCATACTGCATTAAGAGTTAATGAACCTAAAGTGGACAAATCTCATGCTTATGGGAGCTCTGACCAGTGTAAACCCAAGACATTAGCCTCAATTTGGCTGTGTTACACATTTACTCATTTTCTCATATGTTGTAGTCAAGAATGAGCCCTCCTGTCCCAATCATTTCTGCTGCTGATTTTCTTGAGTCCCAGAGATTCCTCCTTCTGCACTAATGTGTATTACAGAACTTCAACTATTTTGAGCACACAACTAATTTTAATGATTTCAGCCGAAGAAATATAAGCAAAATATAACACAGCTTTATGAGAAATGTAGAAAGTAGCAAAGAACTTTGACCAGGATTGCCACAAATATGTGAATCTGAATGGTCTTTTCTAACTCGACATTCTTTTGAAAAATCATTCAGTCTTATACAGAACAGATAATATAAATAACTAAGTACATTATGCTCATTGATGTCAACTGTTTTTATCTTTATTTTTCTTTCATAAGGAGCCATTTAAAATAAAATACTAATCAGAGTCTGAGAATCTGTTCATGCAAACTGTTCCTGACTTAAAGACAATTGAGAATAATAGAGTGATTGAGCAGTAGCTAGAATGTACAGTATGGAGGGATTCATCAAACTGATTAAAATGCAATCTACAAACAAAATGAACAAATCTATTATTTTTTCTTTGTCCGCAGGTCTGGAAAGAAAAAAACAAGTCAGCAATTTATTCCATTACTCATGTGATTTGGTTGGTGCTACTGAGGTTGGCTGGCCATGAACATAATGTCTTATTGTGGTATAGTGTTTGTGGATGGACTTCCTAAACAGTTATGTGGCTTGTGAATCTGTATTTTCCCTTCAGTTATATGAAGGAGATGGATGATATGATCTCAGAGTTCAGTTAAAATCAGAAAATCTGAAGACTTGGCATAAAAATAGATAGTACAATAGCACAGACTAATTTGTTTGCATCTGGAAATGCAAAGACACTATGTCCATTTCCAACATCACAGTCTTCATGCCTTCTGTGTTCATGCTAATAGGGATCCCAGGCCTGGAGTCTGTGCAGTGCTGGATTGGGATTCCATTCTGTGCCATGTATCTCACTGCTGTAATTGGAAATGCCTTGCTTCTGATCATCATCAAATCGGAGCCCAGCCTCCATGAACCCATGTACATTTTCCTGGGTATGCTAGGAGTCACAGATATTGCTCTTAGCACCAGCATTGTGCCCAAAATGCTTGGAATCTTCTGGTTTCATATACCAGAGATATATTTTGACTCTTGCCTGCTTCAAATGTGGCTCATTCACACATTTGAAGCCTTTGAGTCAGGCTTCCTCCTGGCCATGGCCCTGGACCGCTGTGTGGCCATCTGTTATCCACTGAGACATGCTTCCATCTTCACCCCCCAGCTAGTCACCCAAATAGCAGCTATGGTAACACTCAGGGCTACCATTTTTGTGACCCCCAGCCTAGTACTGATAAAATACCAGCTGCACTTTTTTCATACAAAAGTTATCTCCCACTGCTACTGTGAGCATATGGCCATTGTGAAACTGGCTGCAGAAGATGCCAGGGTCAACAAAATCTATGGTTTGTTTGTGGCTTTCACTGTTGCTGGGTTTGACCTCATATGCATCTCATTGTCCTATGTACAGATATTTATCACAGTTTTTCGTTTGCCCTAGAAGGAGGCTAGGTTGAAAGCATTCAATACTTGCATCGCTCACATCTGTGTCTTCCTCCAGTTCTACCTCCTTGCCTTCTTCTCTTTCTTTACACATAGGTTTCGTTCTCACATCCCCCCTTACATCCACATCCTCTTTTCTAGCATTTACTTGCTGGTCCCTCCATTTCTCAATCCACTTGTCTATGGTGCAAAAACCAAGCAGATTTGCATTCATGTGGTAAAAATATTCTCTTTTTAAAATCCACCATGATTTATAGTTTTGTTGTTTCTTCTTTGTACCATCAGTTCAGTTCAGTTCAGTCACTCAGTCATGTTCGACTCTTTGCGACCCCATGAATTGCAACACGCCAGGCCACCCTGTCCATCACCAACTCCCGGAGTTCACTCAAACTTACATCCATCGAGTCGGTGATGCCATCCAGCCATCTCATCCTCTGTTGTCCCCTTCTCCTCCTGCCCCTAATCCCTCCCAGCATCAGAGTCTTTTCCAATGAGTCAACTCTTCGCATGAGGTGGCCAAAGTATTGGAATTTCAGCTTTAGCAGCAGTCCTTCCAAAGAACACCCAGGACTGATCTCCTTTAGGATGGACTGGTTGGATCTCCTTGCAGTCCAAGGGACTCTCAAGAGTCTTCTCCAACACCACAGCTCAAAAGCATCAATTCTTCAGCACTCAGCTTTCCTCACAGTCCAACTCTGACATCCATACATGATTACTGGAAAAACCATAACCTTGCCTAGACAGACCTTTGTTGGCAAAGTAATGTCTCTGCTTTTTAATGTGCTATCTAGGTTGGTCATAACTTTCCTTCCAAGGAGTAAGCATCTTTTAATCTCATGGCTACAATTAACATCTGCAGTAATTTTGGAGCCCCCAAAAATAAAGCCTGACAGTTTCCACTGTTTCCCCATCTATGTTACTTCAAATAAAAATAAAGCAAAAGCATGTAATTTGAGATGCTTAAGTTTTCTCAAACGTTGTCTTATGAAATCTGCCAGGGTGACAGCTAGTTCTCACATCCTCACAGCCCATGAAAACTATCAATGAATAGGATTATGGATCCTATCAGGGAAGTGAGAATGAGAAGTGTAAAAAGTGCAAAATAATGAACAATATTTCACTTCCTTTCTTTTTTCCTTTTTGCCTTTTAGATCTGGCTGAGGTTCCTGTTCTAAGAAGTCTTCTCCAGATAATTCAAAAATTATGCATTTCTCACAGAATTTAAATACACCCAAGTATTAGTGTTCTGTAGTGTCTAGGTACTCAGTGAAAGCAAGTTGTCTACTCTTGTTTCTTGAAGATGTCAGTCATAAAAAATCAGAGAAAGTGCATCTTAACATGTTCTTTACCAAACACAAAATAAAAACAAATTTTATGGATATGATGAGATAGTGATGTTTAAAATTTCAGTGAATGTTCAGGGTTACTCAGGAGTGATGAAAAACATGAAAACTCAGGGGTTCTATTTTGCATATTAATCATTTTTCTGAGCCCTCTAAGGTTATCTTTTAATTCACTGGATTATCCAACACCTACCATATGATAAGTATTATGCTAGAGAAGAGTGGCATAATGGTAAATTTACACTGTGCTTCAGTTTCGTGAATTTGTAACTGGTATTAATATTTTTATGGGTTTTGTTACTCAGGACTCCACAAGAGACAACATTTCTAGTAGGCCCTGGGTATTTTCTAGTAGGATTGACTTCAGATAGAGGAAGAGATCTGATGATGTTGATTTTTCAGCCATCAGTGGCAAGAATTGCCTCTTCTGTTACTTGGTAGAGGCTTTCAGGTAAGGTAGCAAAATACATTGACCCTTCTGGCTATTTGCAGTTCCTCAGCTAAATGTTCACTTTGAGAATAATAATATTTGGCATATCTCCTCCCTCTTCTTCTTCTTGATAGAGAACCATCCATAAGCTTCAGATCTTTTGTGTTGACTCTCTTGGCATGGTATGTACTCCAGGGGAAAGTTGTCCTGACATTCATATCATCCTGGTTTGATGGGAAAATCAGCCTCTTTTGGGATTTAGTGAGCAGGTCCATTTTGCTTTCATACTAAGCTATATCCTTACACTTAAACAGTATAAAGATACAGATGAAAAACAAATGCAGTCTTGCTAATTGTGACAACATGGCTGGACCCAGAGAATATTATGCTAGATGAAATGCAGTAAGAGAGAAAGATATCTGCTGTATAATTTCATTCATATGTGGAATCAAAAAAGCATCAGAAATGTACAAACATAACAAAACAACCTGTGGCGGATTCATTTCGATGTTGGGCAAAACTAATACAATAATGTAAAGTTTAAAAATAAAATTAAATTAAAAAAAAAAAGAGAAAAACAACAACAGACTCACTCATAGATACAGAGAATAAACTGGTGGTTGCCAGAGGAGATGGATTAGGGGGCTGGATGAAATAGCTAAAGGGAATTATGAAATAGAAACATCCAGTTATAAATGAATAAAGTTATGGGATGTAACATACAGTGTAAGGAATATAATCAATAGCACTTTAATAATTTTATATAGGGACAGATGATTACTAGATTTATCATGGAGGTCATTTCACAATGCATTTAAATATCAAATCACTAAATTGTACACCGTAGTGTTATATGTGAGTTATACGTCAATAAAAATTCAGATAACATTTGGTCTTCCATCTCCATTTCTATGTATAATTTCTAAAATTGCCCAAAGACTATATTAGAATTCTCCAAAAGACAAAATATGAGGAGACATCAGGAGACATCAGGAAGGCACTAATTCTACACTCTCTTGTATATGAAATAAACACTAATATCAGCCTTAAAATGTCCATCCTATCATAGCAAAGAACCATAATGCAACTGTTCCAGAACAGTTTTTATGTCAGAGTAAGTGAAATCATTTGACTCTTGATGCTTGATATTTTATGGTTTCAAATTTGCTGTTTTCAGCCAAATCCAGAGGCGAACAACTATCATTCATCTGCATACAGAAACATTATAATCAAACAATTTCTCACAATAAGAGCCTAAATGGACTTTGACAAGACTATTTGAGATGAACTCAGCCAGTCCATCTTGACTCCATTAACTCTGAAAACTTAAGTAAGTCACAAAACTATGATCTTCTGTGGAATCGTTCCTGAGATAGTGTCTCCTGAGCTGTTAGAGGGTAATATACAATGATGTTTAAGTCAGGGCTTGCATTGTTCTTAAACAGTTGCCATTAACTTCTGCATTATCTTCTGATAGTATTAGAATTCCTGGATTCTTTTAGGGCCTTTACCTGTAGGAGGAGGAAACTTTTAAGGAAAGACTTGACAGACTGACTTGTTAACATTAACGTGACCGTTTACTGCACACACTACCCATCCTCTGCATGCCTCCTCTCTCACTGATGCACTGTGCTTCCCACTGCTGTTTTTCCTACCTTCACGTTATTTTTGGTATACTAATCCTTTTCTATTAAAGTCAGATTCCCATGTAACATTTGTCATTTATTAATTGCTTTGTCTATTTGTTCAACCCCTGAGACCAACTGCTTTTTCAATGCATATCCCTATACAGTGCTGCGGTAAGAGGGAAAACCACAAAGATTCAGATCACTTACTTTCACATAAAAACAAATTTAATACTTAGAAAGGCCTCATGTCTAAATGTTTACACCTCTAACCCACTTTTGTAAAAATACTAAGGACAAAGGGACATATTTCCACCAAAATAAGTAATGAGAAGTAAAATCTTATTTTAAAATATTTGAGTAAAAATTAAAATTTTAAATTCTTGTTAAAGTGGCAAAAGCCTTTGAATGTAGTTATTTCTAAGGGCAACTCTGTTACTTTGGTGGGTGGTTGACACTCTGATACACATTGTTTTTTTCCTGTTCACTGGTATCAATCAGCTGACCTGAATCACCATGGGCCCAGCTGGGAAAAGATGCACACAACCAGCTCTCCTAATGCAGGGTGAGCTAGCCTCACATGTAAATGTCCTCAATGCTACACTATTTCAAGGACGGATTATGGATAAGATGGGGTCAGAGCATTTGTCAATGGAAACAGAACAGGACTATGAAACAGGGCCAGACCCAACTACACAGAACAAATCCAGTGTGACTTCAAGAAAAATCACACTGGCCTCCAGGTAAACACAAACAATACAGTCTTGTGAGACTTTTCCTTGTATGAAATAGAGAACGGGAGATTTCCCCCTTTATCTTCTAGCTAATAAGTCTTAAAATCCTTTATCCAAGGCACACTCTTTGTGCCTTAACTCAACTAAATAAATACCTGCCATGAACAATATATCCCAGTGGGAAGTTACTATAGATATTGCAAATGATATTAAAATCCTTGAAAATGTATATCAACATTTCATGATAATTCTGAACATAACTGAGGCAATTGGATGAGGGCTGGTTTGGATACAGGAACTACTTGTTTCAACAAATTCACATGGAAGATTCTCAGAAAATAACAGATGATTGAGGGTTCTGAGGTGAATTTCCCAAGTCATCCCTTTTCATGGGCCCAAAACTTAAAAATGAGTGTTTCTCAGATTGGAATTAAATTACAGAAATATTCCTTTTTTCTCAGTCAGCAGGTCTATACTGAGTAGTCTGTATATCTCAAGATGTTTTTATGTTCCTATATTGGTATATTATTTTTATAAATAAGTACCATTGACTTGTTTTGTCCTCTCCTGGGGCACTGTCTTCTTTTAGAAAATTTTAAAAGGGGGATCATTTTGGTTCCCAGTTCCAAAGTGAAAGCAAAGTTTAAGAATTTCTTTTTTAGAGACACAAACACTGAAAATGAATCTTGTATATTCTGAACCATAAGATGCTTTTCTTTTTTTCACCCTTTTCACAGGTGAACCTAAGAACTCACCAGGAATTTGTGAAGATGAATTGTCCAGGTGCACCATGTACTATGAAGTATTCATCTTTACTAGCTGAAGCAGCAAAAAGTTTCCGACTTTATTACTTCTATGGGTATTACCACAGGTGATAATTGGTAAGTCTCTGGGCTTGAAACTCTGCACTGAGTATTGGGAAATGGAGAACACAAATACCATGTGATCCAATAAAATGCCAAGATGATTTTAAAATATCTGTAGAATCTTACAGTTCAGTTGAGTGTTCAAACCTAGGAAGACTGAGTCTCCTGATTTCCAGAAGGTTTCTAAATCAGTTAATGACATAATGGGTGTTACATTTTAATGAGGTTGACAACTGGGAGGGCCTCTAGAGAATATTCTGGGCAGATAAATGGATGAAAAGCTTATTTGTTAACAGGTTAGCAAATAATACCCATTTAGGCCAGGAAAGATTCACGGGGAATGAGGCCCTTGAAGTCATTCATGTGACATGCTCATCAGGTATCTAAAGTTATGGGAAAGAGAGGATGAACTTCTATGGATTAGCATTTGGCATTTAGTGACAGAAAAATACATTCTCCTATATATTTTACAAATTATTTACATGAACTAAGTCATTGATTCCTTCTAATCACATTAGAATGTATTTCAATCTGTGAGCATTGTTTTAGCAACAAAAAAATGGAGACAATTTGAAGTTAAGTTCTATAACTGGCTGTAGATTGTGCAAAGTAAGTAGTGGCATCCAGGATTTAAACTCTCTTGACTAATTTCAGATTCCATTCAATAAATCATCATGATCCATGGTTGATGGTATTTTTTGGAAGATTGATTCTGGATTTTTATGAAAAATTAAGAAGGAGGCATTTTGGTATTCAATGTAAAGATAGCCTATGTGATATTTGGAGTTCTTGCCACGTGGCAGGCTATCTCAGAAAACAGAGTTCTCTATCAGTGGAGGACTTGAGCTCAGTGAGGGAATGTCAGAGAATTCATAGAGGGAGAATATTTGTGAGGTGTTTGTAGTTTGGATTTGCTGCTGCTGCTAAGTCACTTCAGTCCTGTCCGACTCTGTGCGACCCCATAGACGGCAGCCCACCAGGCTCCCCCATCCCTGGGATTCTCCAGGCAAGAACACTGGAGTGGGTTGCCATTTCCTTCTCCAATGCATGAAAGTGAAAAGTGAAAGTGAAGTCGCTCAGTCGTATCCGACTCTTAGCGACCCCGAGGACTGCAGCCCACCAGGCTCTTCTGTCCATGGGACTCTCCAGGCAAGAATATTGGAGTGAGTTGCCATTTCCTTCTCCAGGGGATCTTCCTGAACCAGGGATCGAACCCAGGTCTCCCACATTGTAGGCAGACTCTTTAAAGACTGAGCTACAAGGGAAGTATAACCCTAATCTAAAGTATGTTCAGCTAAAATAAATGAATTTCTTCTTCTCTTTAATTCATTACTTTTTGACAGGAATTAAAAGATGACACACCATGCTGCTCCTGCTGCTAAGTACCATATCACTTCTTACATCTACTAATCAAGTTATTATGCTCATATTTCATATCCAATGGCTCAGTCTGAATGCCCTCTGTACTAACACTCATTGGGATTCTTGGTCTGGAGTCAGTGCACTGTTAGATCGGGATTCATTCTGTGTTATGTACCTTGTGGCTGTGATTGGAATTTCCTAATTACAGTGATAAACAAATATAAAAACAGACTCTCTCTCTCTCTCTCTCTCTCTCTCTCTATATATATATATATATATATATATATATATATTAACCATGTGGGGAGCCACAGGCATGCACTTAGCACTTTATTCTCCCCAGTGTTAGGCATCATCTGGTTTTAGTTGACAGAAATTTCTTTTGAAGCCTGTCTTCTACAAATGTGGCTTCTTCATTCATTCCAGGGAACCAAATCAGGTGTCTTACTGGTGATGGCCCTAGATCACTATGTGGCTATCTGTAACTCCTTGAGACATGCCAATGTCTTCTCCCAACAATCCTTGACTCACATTAGAGTTGGGGTGGCACTCAGGGCTACTATTCTTATACCACCATGCACAGAGCTTATCAAATATTGACAAATTCTACTGAACAGCAGTCATCTCCCATGCTTATTGTGAGCACATGGCCATTGTGAAGCTGGTTACAGAAGATGTAAGGATCAAAAAGATGCATAGTCTATTTGTTGCCTTCTGTGTCTTAGGATTTAACATAATCTTTATGTTGTTTTTTACTCAAATCTTTATCACTATCTTTCAATTTTTCCTGAAGTAGGCAAGATTCAAAGCCTTTAATATATTCACCACCCGCGTTTGTGTCTTCCTACAGCTCTATCTCCTTGCCTTTTCTTTCTTCACACACAGGTTTGGTTTTTACATACTGCCATATGTTCATATCCTTTTATCTAAGCTTTACCTGTAGTTCCACCTTTTATCAACCCAATCATCTATGGAGTGAAGAACAAACAAATCTGTGACCATGTATTAACAATATTTGTATACCCCAAATATCTTGGTCACAGTGGATCTTTCTAAAGAGAATTTAGGTTAGTTCTAAGTAGAAATTTCAATATGATAAAAGATAGATATTGTACAAACTTCTATGTTCAAAAAAATACTTTAAATCCCAGATGGTCATATTGAAGGGGATATTTTCAAATCTTAAAATACTGAAAACATTAGCTTACTACTCTTAGAAGAAGTAAAATTCATTTAGGTTCATATTTTAAATGGTTGCCATTATTCTTATGATTTTAGACTGGGCTTCTCTTGTGGCTCAGCTGGTAAAGAATCTGCCGCCAATGCAGGAGACCTGGGTTCAGTCCCTGGGTTGGTAAGATTCCCTGGAGAAGGGAAAGGCTACCCACTCCAGTATTCTGCCCTGGAGAATTCCATGGACTATATAGTCCATGGGGTCACAAAGAATTGGACATGACTGAGTGACTTTCACTTTCACTTGGGGCTTCCCTCCTAACTCAGTTGGTAAAGAATCTGCCTGCAATGCAGGAGACCCTAGTTAGATTCCTGGGTCGGGAAGATCCTCTGGAGAAGGGATAGGTTCAGTTCAGTTCAGTCGCTCAGTCATGTCCAACTCTTTGCTACCCCATGAATTGCAGCACGCCAGGCCTCCCTTTCCATCACCAACTCCCAGAGATCACTCAAACTCATGTCCATCAAGTTGGTGATGCCATCCAGCCATCTCATCCTCTGTCTTCCCCTTCTCTCCTGCCCCCAATCCTTCCCAGCATCAGAGTCTTTTCTAATGAGTCAACACTTCGCATGAGCTGGCCAAAGTATTGGAGTTTCAGCTTCAGCATCAGTCCTTCCAATGAACACCCAGGGCTGATCTCCTTTAGAATGGACTGATTGGATCTCCTTGTAGTCCAAGGGACTCTCAAGAGTCTTCTCCAACACCACAGTTCAAAAGCATCAATTCTTCAGTGCTTAGTCTTCTTTATGATCCAACTCTCACATCGATACATGACAAATGAAAACCCATAGCTTTGACTATATGGATCTTTGCACAGTAATGTTTCTGCTTTTTAATACATTGTGTAGTTTGTCATAGCTTTTCCTCCAAAGAGCAAGTATCTTTTACACGGCTTCAGTCACCATCAGCAGTGATTTTGGAGTCCAAGAAAATAAAATATAAAACTGTTTCCAATGTTTCCCCATCTATTTGCCATGAAATGATGGGACCAGGTGACATGATCTTCATTTTTTGAATGTTGAGTTTTAAGCCAATATTTTCACTCTCCTTTTTCACTTTCACCAAGAGGCTCTTTAGTTCCTCTTTGCTTTCTGCCATAAAGGTGGTATCATCTGTATATATGAGGTTATTGATATTTCTCCAGGCAATCGTAATTCCAGATTGTGCTTCACCCAGCCTGGAATTTCACATGATGTACTCTGCATATAAGTTAAATAAGCAGGGTGACACCATACAGCCTTGATGTATTCCTTTCCTTGTTGGAACCAGTCCATTGTTCCATGTCTGATTCTAATAGTTGCTTCTTGACCTGCATACAGAAATTTCAGAAGGCAGGTCAGGTGGTCTGGTATTCCTGTATCCTTAACAATTTTGTACCGTTTGTTGTGATCCACACAGTCAATGGCTTTAACATTGACAATGAAGCAAAAGTAGGTGTTTTTCTGGAATTTTCTTGCTTTTTCTATGATCCAGAGGATATTGGCAAGTTGATCTTTGGTTCCTCTGCCTTTTCTAAATCCAGCTTGAACATCTGGAAATTCTTGGTTCATGTTCTGTTGAAGCCTAGCTTAGAGAACTTTGAGAATTGCTTTGCTAGCGTGTGAAATGAGTGCAATTGTGTTTGAACATTCTTTGGCTTTGCCTTTCTTTGGGATTGGAATGAAAACTGATCTTTTCCAGTCCCATGGTCACTGCTGAGTTTTCCAAATTTGCTGGCATATTGAGTGCAGCACTTTAACTGCATCATCTTTTAAGATTTGAATCCTAGCTCAACTGGGATTCCACCACCTCCACTAGCTTTGTTTGTAGTGATCCTTTCTAAGGCCCACTTGACTTCAGACTCTAGGATATCTGACTGTAGGTGAGTCATGGTTTTTTGGGTCATTATCTCATTTATATAGTTCTTCTGTGTATTCCTGCCTCCTCTTCTTAATATCTTCTTCTTCTGTTAGGTCCATATCATTTCTGTCGTTTATTCTGCCCATCTTTGCATGGAATGTTTGCTGGGTATCTCTAATTTTCTTGAAGAGATTTCTAGTCTTTCCCATTCTATTGTTTTCCTCTATTTCTTTGCATTGATCACTTAAGAAGGCTTTCTTATCCCTCTTTGGTATTATTTGGAACTCTGAATTCAGATAGCTTTATCTTTCCTTTTCTCCTTTGCCTTTGGCTTCTCTTCTTTTCTCAGCTATTAGTAAGTCCTCCTCAGAGAGCCATTTGCCTTGCAGTTCTTTTTCTTGGAGATGGTTTTGATCACTGCCTCCCATACAATGTTATGAACCTCCGTCTATAGTTCTTCAGGCACTCTGTCTATGAGATCTAATTTCTTGAATTGCTTTCTCACTTCCACTCTATAATCAGAAGGAATTTTATTTTGGTCATACCTGAATGGCCTACTGTTTTTTCCCTACTTTCTTCAATTTAAGTCTGAATTTTACAATTAGGAGTTCATGATCTGAGCTGCATTGAGCTCCCAGTCTGTTTTGCTAACTGTATAGATTAAGAACAAAACAGCATCCATAGTTAATTAGAACACACCCTTCCAGAGGAATATATTTTAATACTCTTACCCAGTTTGAGTTTTACCTATATTTGAATGTTTACTATAGAACTGAAAATATCAACAAATAAATTCCACTGCATTTAAAAATCAACTACTGCAAGTGTCTATAGGAAAGTAACTGTGTCTAATTTACACTTGTATTAATGATACATGGGCTTCCCTGGTGGCTCAGCTGGTGAAGAATCTATCTGCAATGCAGGAGACCAAGATTCCATCCCTGGGTTGAAAAGATCTGCTAGAGAATGGAATTGCTCACTCTAGTATTCTTGCCTGGAGAATTTCAGGGACAGAGGAGATTAACAGGTTTTAGTCCATGGGGTCACAAAGAATTGGAAATGACTGAGTAACTAACACTGATAATACATAGGATAATTCCTGAGACTTTCTAGAACTTCAGTAAAAATGGAATTGTATAATGACAAATTTAAATATTTCTCTGGTGTTTATCAATGGTATTCAAGAGCAACTAACCTGGAGGCTTTAAAGCAACATGTAGCACCATCTTACAGAGAATCAGTGTACTAGAGAGTTTATTCCAATATTATTAATGTAAACAATGATGGTTGGCTTCCCTGATGGCACTAGTGGTAAAGAATCCACCTGCCAATGCAAGAGACTTAGAGCTGAGGGTTCAGTCCTTGGGTAGGGAAGATTCCTTGGAGAAGGGCATGACAACCTGCTCCAGTATTCTTGCCTGAAGAATCCCATGGACAGAGAAATCCTGTGGGCTACAGTCCATGGGGTTGCAAAGAGTCAGACAAGACTGAAACAATTTAGCACGGTACAACATGGCAAACAATGATGGTGCTTGAATGAATCAGTATATCATCTTAAAATAAAGTATGGCCATCAATCAAAGCTGTCATGTGATAAACTGACTTCTAAAACAAAGACCAGATTTTTTTAATTTAATTTATTTTAATTGGAGGCTAGTTACTTTACAATATTGTAGTGGTTTTTGCCTTCAGATGTTTTTTTCAGTCTGTGCTATTCCTCTGCCCACACAACTTCATATTCTCAGAATTTTGTCCCTGTAGAGATCTGGTTTAAATTTTCTTCAATCAACCTTTAAGACTGAGGACTAAGAGTTTTTAAGAAAAACCTAGTACACAGGGAGAGATATCTGGTCTCTAATTTTAGACTGATGTTTAATTCTCAAAAGAAATAATCCAAAAAAAAAGTCCATTTTAATAAAAAGAAGAGAGCATATTATTAAAGATGTGTAGGTAGAATAAAATTTGGAATGACTTCTTATTAATTAACACATAAATGGAAATGAACCATAATGTATTTGGGTTTAATAAAATTTTGTAACATGAACTATATGAAGGAAGACATGAAAATATACCATGCAAGAAGGAATAAAAAATGTATTAATGGATAATCAGACATACATAACAGATACATGACTAAATAAACAGCAAAAATTGACTATATGTTTTCTACTGTATTGTCATAGGATTTAAGATTTAAGAACACACATAAGCTGAAAGTGAAGGCATAGAGGAAGAAATTTCATGCCAGTGGTAAACAAAAGGAGGCAAGAGTGGGCATAATTTTATTAGTTAAAACAGGCTTTTAATTAAAACTATCACTGAGATTTCCCTGGTGGTACAATGTTTAGGACTCTGCACTTTCACTACCACGGACCTGGGTTTGATTCTGGTAGAGGAATGAAGATTCTGAAAATCTTGCAGGAAGACCAAAAAAAAAAAAAAAGTCACAAAAAGCAAGTTAGTTAGTGTTAGTTGCTCGGTTGTGTCTGAGTCTTTGAAACCCTTCAGGCTCCTCTGTCCATGGGAATTCTGCAGGCAAGAATACTGGAGCGGGTTGCAATTCCCTTCTCCAGGGGCTCTTCCCAATCCAAGGATTGAATCTGGGCTTCCTGCATTGCAGGCAGATTCTTTACCACCTGAGCCACCAGGGAAGCAAAACATCACATAATATTAGAAGACTGAATTCATCTTGAAAATGCATTACATGTACTAGACAACCCAAATATATGAAGCAAACTAAAGGGAGACTTAGACAGCAGTACAAATATAGTAGGAGACTTTGATACCCCATTTTAAGTAGTGGATGGGACTTGCAATTCATATCAGAATTTGCCTCATTGAAAGGAAATGTCACAGAATACTTACTTAAGTAGAATCCATTGGGGTAGAACATGTTTATATTTAAATAGACTTTTAGACTTATTTGCAAATGAGGGCAACAGAAATGGAACTCAGCCTCAAAAAAAATGCTGTGTATAATCTCTGTACTTAGCCTGTGCAAAAAAGGAAAAGGAAGAATAAGGAGGTATAAGCAAGTTTTAGTAAAGACTTCAGGGATATTACATGTAGATAACCCAAGCGGGTATAATTAAAAACTCCTGGACCTCTTGTAGTTTAGCTAGTGGCTAGTAAGTCCCTTATTTCATGTTCATAACTCCTCCTTCTCCACAAATCCATTCAGTTCAGTTCAGTTCAGTCACTCAGTCGTGTCCGACTCTTTGCGACCCCATGAATTGCAGCACGCCAGGCCTCCCTGTCCATCACCAACTCCCGGAGTTCCCTCAAACTCATGTCCATCGAGTCGGTGATGCCATCCAGCCATCTCATGCTCTGTCTTCCCCTTCTCTTCCTGCCCCCAATCCCTCCCAGCCTCAGGGTCTTTTCCAATGAGTCAACTCTTCGCATGAGGTGGCCAAAGTACTGGAGTTTTAGCTTTAGTATCAGTCTTTCCACTGAACACCCAGGACTGATCTCCTTTAGAATGGACTGATTGGATCTCCTTGCAGTCCAAGGGACTCTCAAGAGTCTTCTCCAATGCTACAGTTCAAAAGCATCAATTCTTCGGTGCTTAGCTTTTTTCACAGTCCAACTCTCACATCCATACATGACCACTGGAAAAACCATAGCCTTGACTAGACGGACCTTTGTTGGCAAAGTAATGTCTCTGCTTTTTAATATGCTATCTAGATTGTTCATAAGTTTCCTTCCAAGGAGTAAGCGTCTTTTAATTTCATGGCTGCAATCACCATCTGCAGTGATTTTGGAGCCCCCAAAAATAAAGTCTGACACTGTTTCCACTGTTTCCCCATCTATTTCCCATGAAGTGATGGGACCAGATGCCATGAATTTCGTTTTCTGAATGTTGAGCTGTAAGCCAAGTTTTTCACTCTCATCTTTCACTTTCATCAAGAGGCTCTTTAGTTCCTCTTCACTTTATGCCATAAGGGTGGTATCATCTGCATATCTGAGGTTATTGATATTTCTCCTGGCAATCTTGATTCCAGATTGTGCTTCTTCCAGCCCAGCGTTTCTCATGATGTACACTTAGGAAACATTAAAATTGGTGACTAAAACTTTCTTCTTCTGGTCAAGCTTGATAAATTGATGCCATGCCCCAGAATAACACAAACTTTGTTTTGGGTTTTGTTGGAGAATGAACACAGAAATATGATCTCAGACAACCTGATAAAAGATGAAGAGTATCTGTATTGCAGAAACAACAGAAAAGTATGAAAGATTGTCCCAGAGAGGTGAACTCATTGCAGATGGCCCCAGCACCACATGGATTAGAGTTCCTGACATTGATTAGGTGCTCTTACAGAGGGTGCAGATGAAAAGAAGAGGCATTGTAGGCCAGAATGTAAAGGAATGAGACTGCAAGTTCAGGAGAAGGAATGAGTTGATTAGCAATGAGAAATAGTTATATGAAGAACTGGTATTACTTTTCAGATATCAGGCAAGAGCAGCCATGGCTCCCCACAGCAACTGACAAGTAAGTCCTACTTACAAGTAATGAATTCCTAAGTTTACCACTATATTAATTGCCAACTTTTTCAATAATAATCACTCCATCCCATCAGTCCTGTACTCACTTATGTACATCCACCTGCCATCCTATTGTCTATGCTGTCATCTGATGCTCACATGCCAGCTTCTTATCTTTGAATAAGTCAGATAATATGTTCATACTTAAAGGAGTCCTATTCTCATTCTGATCTTTTCTAAAAAAAAAAAAACAAAAAACTTTGCCCTTATTAGAAGGAGTCAGCCATCTATGGATCAGAGAGTCACTGAACTAAGCACTGGGGATCAAACATGCCAAAATCAAACTAGCTAATTCTATTCACTGACTGAGTCTATTCTAACAATGTCAGCTGATACAGGGTTCCTGTCATGAAATGGCCTAGCTGACTTCATTTTTTCACTTGATGTTTATCAGCATAAATCATGGCTGTCCCTGCATTTCTAGTATGTTTGCTAATATTCAATATTGTTGATAGTTCAGTATCCTGTTAACTGATAGAACTTGCTGATATAAAGTAACTAGGTCTGTATTTGTCTCCTTTGAGAAACCTGTTCTTTCATTGTTTATTTTCTTACTAATCTAATCTCTTATCCTTGAGCTTAAAAAATGATTCATCTTCCAAATTATGTATATTTCATTAAGAATTGCTGCTGCTAAGTCACTTCAGTCATATCCGACTCTGTGGGACCCCATAGACAGCAGCCCACCAGGCTCCTGTCCCTGGGATTCTCCAGGCAAGAACACTGGAGTGGGTTGCCATTTCCTTCTCCAATGCATGAAAGTGAAAGTGAAGTCGCTCAGTCATGTCCGACTCTTAGCAAACCCATGGACTGCAGCCCACCAGGCTCCTCCGTCCGTGGGATTTTCCAGGCAAGAGTACTGGAGTGGGATGCCATTGCCTTCTCCTCATTAAGAATTAATGAGCCCAAATTGGACTAATTTCATTATCATGGGGGTTATGACCACTGTAAACCAAGAAATTAGCCTCAATTTGCCCAAGTTACCCACATACTCATTTCCCCATATTCAGTAGTTATCAAGAATGAGTCCTCCTGTCCCTATTATTTCTGCTGCTGATTTTCTTAAATCCTAGAGATTCCTCCTTATGTACTAATATGTATTTCAGAATTGCAACTATTTTGAGAATACAACCATTTTTAATATTTCAGGTGAATAAATATAGGCAAACCAAGAAACTTTGACCCAGGCTTGCCAAAAATATGTGCATTTGAATGATCTTTTCTTGCTCTTTTTGCATTTTTTTGAAAAGTCATCCAGTCTTATACAGAAGAAATAACATGAATAAATATGTAAGTATATTATTCTCATTGATGACAAATGTATCTTTTTCTCTATTTTCTTTCATGGGGTGCCTATATTAAATTATGCATCAGAGTCTGAGAACCTACTGGTCCAAACTGATTGTATCTGATTTAAAGACAAACTCTTGCCTAAAAAATTCCATGGATGGAGGAGCTTGGTGGGCTACAGTCCATGGGGTCACGAAGAGTCAGACATGACTGAGCTGACTTCACGACGAAGAATTAACAGTCTTGAACAGTAACTAAAGGATACTCTATGGAGGGATTCATCAAACTCTGATTAAAATACAATTTACAAGCAAAATAAACAAGTCTAACTGGTTTGATGTTAGAGAACCCCCCAAATACTTTAAAAGTTTAGGTTCTTGTAATCAGGCTAAGTAGAACTGGAGTCATAAGTAACACTAGTGTTTCAGGGTTTATGCTGCACATGAGGTAATGTGGTTTCCACAGCCTATGAATTCAAAAAAGGAAGCTATTTGTCAACTGGCTATCTTATTGAATTTTTAAAAGGCAGAAGGGCTGTTTTGCCACCTTAGATTTTGAAATTATTTGATTTAAAATAGTACCTTTATGTTTTATATTCTTCCCTTTTCAATATCTTCCACAGTCATCATTTTTGCTTAGGACACAATTTTTCAGTGAAAACTATTGATTCACAATTTCACCGTATGTCTCATTTATGTAATTTTGTACTAATTCTTTCTTTTTTGGAGTGCCCTTCTTCATCTCCTTTATCTGGCTACTACTTACTGAAAAATAATTTACCTTAATAGCCAGATTTATTCTGCCCATTTTGATTAAAGGTACATAAATATTCATTCTTATTCAGTTAACGGCTATTTTCCCCAATGTAAGAGTCTAGAATAATGGTTAGCAACCAGGAGTGGTATGCCCCACCTTCCATATCTAGGGGATACTTGGGAATGTATGGTATATATCTGGTCATTATGACAAGAGAAAGCAATCAACATCTTGTGGGTAGGAGCTAGGGATACTGCTTAAACTTCCACAAAACAGAAATCCACAACACAAAAATCTATCTGACTTAAAATGCCAATTTTGCTGTGACAGAGACTTAGCTCTAGAAAAATATCAATTAGATAAGGTAAGGAAGATAAAGACTCTGATGCTGGGAGGGATTAGGGGCAGGAGGAGAAGGGGGCGACAGAGGATGAAATGGCTGGATGGCATCACTGACTCTATGGACATGAGTCTGAGTGAACTCCGGGAGTTGGTGATGGACAGGGAGGCCTGGCGTGCTGCAATTCATGGGGTTGCAAAGAGTCAGACACGACTGAGCGACTGAACTGAACTGAACTGAAGGAAGATAAAATATTTTAAAATTCTTAAAGATCTCATATATTCATATATAACATGCAATATATATATATATATATATGTGTGTGTGTGTGTATATATAAATAAATGGTATATGCTAAATTTGAATCCCAGTCTCTAAGCAGCAGATAGGTTAGAGAGCCGTAGTTAGACTGGAAACAATAGTTGCATATTTCATCTTGTTTATCTTCTTTATCATTTATTCATTCATGGGTACTAAGGTTGTTTCCACCTCTTGACTATTGAAAGTAATACTACAATAAACATAGATGAGCTGGGTCTACATATGTCTCTTCACTATCATATTTTTACTTCCTTTGGACATACAAACAAATGTGGAAATATTGGATCATACAGTATACCCTTTCTGAATTTTTTATGAACTTCAAAATTGTTTTCTATAGGTTGAAAAATTTATGTTCCCACTAACAGTGAGCAAATGTTCCCTATTCTCCATATCTTCATCAACACTTGTTCTCTGTTGTCTATTGATGGAAGATCTGTAGCAAAGTGATATCTCATGGTAATTTTGATTTGCATTTCCTGGATAATTAATTTGTCTAGCTATCAAGAAGAAGAAACTCCTGCCATTTGTTACGATAATAATAGACATTAGAGATATTATGTTAAGTCAGATAAGTCAGACAAAGAGAGACAAATACTACATCATAAGATTTATATGCAAAGTCTTTAAACAAATGAACTCAAAGAGTAAAATGGTGGTTACCTGGGAATGAGTGCTCAGAGAACCGTGGGCATATTGTTTCAGGTTACAAACATGCAGATAAATAAGTAGATAAATAACATCTGAAGATCTAATGCATGGTATAGTTTTATAGACATTATTATACTATAAACATCACACATGCTAAGAATCTATTTCTTATTTATTATCACCATAAAAAAGAAAATATAATTATATGACATGGTAGAGATGCTACCTACACTACAGTGGAAATCATATTCCAATATATGAGTGTATCAAGTCACTGTATCATGCACATTAAACTTACAAAATGTTATCTGTCAGGTATATTTCAATAATAGAAAAAGGATAAAGTGGTATCACCCAAATCTAAAGTATATTTAGCTAAAATAAATGAATTTCTTCTTTGACTTATAAACTCTTGACAGGAATCGGAAGATGACACAACATACCACTCCTTGATTCTACTAATCAAATCAACATGCTCATATCCAATGGCTCAGTCTTCATGCCTTCTATATTAACACTCATCGGGATTCCTGGTTTGGAGTCAGTGCAGTGTTGGATTGGGATTCCATTGTGTGTCATGTACCTTGTAGCTGTGATTGGGAATTCCCTAATCATAATGATAATCAAACATAAAAACAGCCTGTGTAAACCTATGTACATATTTTTGGCCATGTTGGGGGCCACAGACATTGCACTTAGCACCTGTATTCTCCCCAAAATATTAGGCATCTTTTGGCTTCATTTGACAGAGATTTCTTTTGAAGCATATCTTCTGCAAATGTGGCTTATTCACTCCTTTCAGGGTGTTGAATCAGGTGTCTTGCTGGCGATGGCCCTGGATCACTATGTCGCCATCTGTAACCACTTGAGACATGTCCCTGTCTTCTCAGGACAACTTCTGACTCACATTGGAGTTGGGGTGACACTCAGGGCGGCCTTACTTGTAGCACCATGGCTGGTACTTAGTAAATGTCATCTTAAATTCTACCAAACCACGGTCATCTCCACACTTATGGTGAACACATGGCCATTGTGAAGCTGCCTACTGAAGATATATGGATCAACAAGATATACGGTCTATTTGTTGCCTTCTCTATCTTAGGATTTGACATAATTTTTATTATTCTGTCCTATGTTCAAATCTTTATCACTGTCTTTCAACTGCCCCAGAAGGAGGCGAGATTCAAAGCCTTTAATGCATGCATTGCCCACATTTCTGTCTTCCTACAGTTCTGATCCTTGGCTTCTTCTCTTTCTTCACACATAGGTTTGGTTCTCATAAACCACCATACATTCATATCCTTTTGTCTAACCTTTACCTGTTAGTTCCACCTTTTCTCAACCCAATCATCTATAGAGTGAAGACCAAACACATCTGTGACCATGTACTAACAATATTTGTATTCGCCAAACATCTTGATCACTAGTGGATCCTTCTAAAGAGAATTTGTGTTAGTTTAAATAGCAACATTCATGTGCTAAAAGCCAAATATAAAATGTCTACACTTGAAAAAATGTTAATTCTCAGATGCTTATAATTGAGATATTTAACAAATCATCAAATACTTATGAAATTTGGTTTATTATTCTTACAAAGAATAAAATTCTCTTGAATTGTGATTTCAAATTGTTTTATTTATTCTTCTGTTCTTGGCTTGTCCCTTGAAATCTAGAGCTTTTCTCTAGACCTACATAAATAAGTGAATTGCAGAAGACACTTATTCTAGGTAACTCCCAAGGACCATGTCACATATTCATATTTTCAAACTGTTAATACAACCCATAGTTGTCTTTTGGTCATATCTTGTTTTCTAATATTTGTTTCTGAATCTATATTTTGACAATTTTTAATAGCATCTACTTTTGTTTTGTTGTTCCTGTTGTTCAGCTGCTAAGTCATGTCTGACCTTTTGCAGTCCCATGAACTGCAGCATGCCAGGCTTCTCAGTCCTTCAGTGTCTCCTGGAGTTTGCTCTAATTCATGTCCATTGAGTCGGTGATGCCATCCAACCATCTCATCCTCTGTTATACCCTTCTCCTCTTGCCCTCAATCTTTCCCAGCATCAGGGTCTTTTCCAATGAGTTGGCTCTTTGTATCAGCTAGCCAAAGTATTGGAGCTTCAGCTTCAGCATCAGTCCTTCCAATGAACATCCAGGTACTTTTTCTGAAATACTGAGATATATATATATATATATATATAAAATCAATAATACCACATATGATCAACATAAAAACTATATGATATAAACTAAAGTCTGTAAACATTGAACTTTTTGAGGAAGAAATATAGCACAAAATAGGACTGATGAAAATAAATTAGGCTTATTCAGAAGTAATATTTTTAAGGAAATAAAATTATCATCAGTACTTAAATAAAACACACACTTCAGAAGGCACACATTTTAATACTTTTTCCAGTTTGAGCTTTTCCCATATTTGAACGTTTAAGTTATAGAATTGAAAACATAGACAAATAAATTCCACTGCATTTAGAAATCACCTACTGCAAGTATCTAGAGGACAATATTTGTGTCTTATTTACACTTTTATTAACAATGCATCAGACTTATTAGAACTTCAGTAAAAATGGCATTGTATGACAAACAGTTTAAACATTTCTCTGGTGTTTATCAATGGTATTAAAGAGTAACTAATCTGGAGACTTTAAAGTAACATGTAATGTTATCTTACACAAAATCAGCATACTAGAGGGCTTATTCCAATATTATTAATGTAAACAAAGATGGTGCTTTCAATGAATCAGTATATCATCTTAAAATAAACTATGCCCCTCAATCAAACCTGCCATGTGAGAAATTGACTGCTAAACAAATACTTCAAATATTTCTTCACTCTTTGCTATTCCTCTGTCCATGCATTTTAATCTTCACCCAGGATGCTGTACCAGTAGTGATCAGGTTTAAATTTTCTTCAATCAAACTTTAACACTGAGGACTCATAACAATTTCTAAGAAAAATCAAGTACACAGGGAAAGAATCTGGTCTCTAATTTTAGACTGATGCACAGTTCAAGAAAGGAGTTACCCAAGAAAACATCCCATTACAATAAAATGAAGAGAGCACAATATTAAAGATTCAGAGGTAGAAAAAAAAATTGGAATGGTATCTTGTTAAATAATGCAGAAATAAATTTGAGTCACAATGTATCTGAGTTTAGTAAAATTTTGCAAACATGAATTATGTTGAGTGACAGACTTTATTTTCTTGGGCTCCAAAATCACTGAAGATGTTTCTGCAGCCATGAAATTAAAAGATGCTTGCTTCTTGGAAGAAAAGCTATGACAAACTTAAACAGTGTGTTAAAAAGCAGAGACATTACTCTGCTGACAAACATATGTATAGTCGAAGCTATGGTTTTTCCAAGAGTAATGTATGGATGTGAGAAAGTGAAAGTGAAGTCACTCAGTTGTGTCCAACTCTTAGCGACCCCATGGACTATAGCCTACCAGGCTTTTCCACCCATGGGATTTTCCAGGCAAGAGTACTGGTGTGGGTTGCCATTGCCATGTGAGAGTTGGACCATAAAGAAGACTAAGTGCTTTGGCACTTACTTTTGTACAATTGATACTTTTGAACTGTGGAGTTGGATAAGACTCTAGTGCATCCCTTGGACAGCAAGAAGATCGAACTAGTAAATTCTAAAGGAAATCAGTCCTGAATATTCATTGGAAGAACTGATGCTGAAGCTGAAGCTCCAGTACTTTGGCCACCAGATGCAAAGAGCCGGTTCATTAGAAAAGACCCTGATGCTGGGAAAGATTGAAGCCAAGAGGAGTAGGAGACAACAGAGGATGAGATGGTTGGATGGCAGCACTGACTCCATGGACATGAGTTTGAGCAAGCTCTGGAAGATGGTGAAGGACAGGGAAGCCTGGCGTTCTGCAGCCCATGTGGTCGCAAAGAGTAGGACACGACTGAGCGACTGAACAACAACAGCAAAAGACATGAAAAAATCCAGTGAGAGAATGAATAATAGTAATAATAAAAACTTTTAAAGGATAATGAGTCATATGTAAAAAATATAAGTAACTAAATGAAAATTAAAGTATATGTTGTCTATAAGAATGCCATAGGATTTAAGACTTAAAACACACGTAGAGGCTGAAAGTGAAGAAATAGAAGAAGAAATTTCAAGCCAATGGTAAGCCAAAGAGGGAGTAGTGGATGTAGTTTTTTTAGTCAAATAGGCTTTTAATTAAACTGTCACTGGGAATTCCCTGGCAGGTCAGGGTTTAGGACTCAGTGTTTTCACTGCTGTGGGTCAGGTCAGGACGCTAGGATTCTGCACGCCCCATGATGTTGCAAAAAAAAAAAAAAAAAGTTGTCACAGAAAGCAAAGATATCATGCAATATTTAAAGGTTGAATTCATATGCAAATTTATTATAAACATTAGTGTGTCAAATATATGAAGCAAACATTAATGTTACTTAAAGGAAAAATAAATAGCAACACAAAAATAGTAGGGGTGTTCAATACCCCAGTTTTAATAGCAGATATAACATATCAGAATTGCCTCATTGAAAGGAAGGATCATGGGATATTTATTTAATAGAATTTATTGGCACAGGAGCATATTTACATTTAAGTAGACTTTTGACTTATTTGTCAATGAGAACAGAAGAAGGGGAACTCGGTCTTTAAAAAAAATTGGTGTACATAATTATTTCCATATTTAGCCTGTGGAAAAACAAAACAAAGGAACAAGGAAACTGTACTAAGGATTTCAGGGATATTAGTATGGATGAACCCAAGTGGGAATCATCAAAACTTGCAGGACCCCTTGTGGTTTAGCTAGTATCTAATAAATCCCCATTTTGTGTTCATAACTCCTCCACAAATCCATCAGGAAACATTAAAATTGGTGGCTGGCAACTTTCTTCTATTTAAGCTGAATAAATTGAGGCTATGCTCCAGAATAATACGGATCTTATTTTGAGTTTTGTTAGAGAATGAACACAAAAGCATGATCTCACATAGACTTATAAAAGATGAAGAACGTCTGTAATGCACAAACAACAGAAAGGCATGAAAGATTTATCTCACTGATATCCATCCATTGCAGATGGCCCAGCACCATATGACTTAGAGTTCCTGACACTGACTGGGTGCTGTTACAGAAGGTGCAGACAGAAACAAGGGGCATTTCAGGACTCATAATGGAAAATAATAGGAAGAATTACGAATTCTAAACCATAGGTGACAGTGATGTGAAGCTGACTGCATGCTTCAGGCATCTGGTAAGAGCAGAACCAGCTCCAACAATTGTCAAGTGAGTCTCACTGCTCTCAAGTTTATCTCCATAACTTTTCAATACCAGTTTTTAAAATAATAATCACCCCATCTCATCAACCTTTACTCACTCATGTACTTCCCACCTGATACCCAAC